>NW_024425786.1:18329436-18367193 GCF_017311325.1 Ursus maritimus
GCGTTATACGTAAATGGTTCAAGGATACCCAGGAGTTACTTATGCGTGGATTAATACGCCACACTTGTCACCCATGTCCCGCTTGATGGCACTTAGGTCACCCCTTAGCTTTCGCCACTTTCAGACAGCCAGTCATCCCACTGCCACCCAGATGTTCTTAGGCCCGGAAGCGGGGAAAACATCGCTAAACGGCTTGCTGGCCCATGTGCGCAGCACCTAATTCCAATCAAGGCAGTATAGTCTTCAGTTAGGTGAACCCGGGCCTGGTTCCTGTGAGGCAGGCCAGGACATCATAACACAGGAGTGGAAGAGTACCGGCCAGGTAGAGCTGGATGCGCACCAATGCCCGGTGCCTCAGTCCGGTCCCTCTGCTGGAAATTTCCCAAAGCATGCTTCTTAGCCTATTTCGCTTTAGCCGGTGCTGGTCTAAAAGGGTATTGAGACCTGCTCTGCCTTCGGCAGCAGGACTCGTCAGCAACCAGGCTTACAGGCTCTCTTCAGCTCTCTCTCTGTTCCAATTTCCTTTTCCTGTGATCTGAACTGACTCTCTTCTCTGCTCTGTACCACGGAAGGACCCTTTGACTTTTCCGGTGTCTGGGTTGGGGGCTAGGTTTCTCTTCACTCTAAGTTTCTGTTAGACAACCCAAAGTCTGTTTGGGCTGGCTCGCCTTTGGGTGGCCTCCCTCAGAGAAGTGGTGCTGGAGGACACGATGGGGACCATGGATGCTCAGTGAGAGTCTCAAAAGTGACCTTCTGGATCAGCCTCCTGTTCATGACTTTGGTGTCCTGTCACACAGACTCGGCAGAGGGCTTTCCATTAGGGGTCCAAACCAAAACAGAAGCACTCTAGGTATTTCAGACAGAGAGACTTAATGCGGGAAAGCCATTTATACAGGTTATGGAGAGAGAGCTGTGAGAGCCGCAGAGGGGACACATGAGTCAGCCCAGCTTTCAGGTAGGAAACTGCCACCGCCCTGGGGAGCATAGAGGGAGTACAGGGCAGGTAAGATGCGGAGCCAGCAGAGCGCCTGGAATTCGGGCGCCTGGTGCCAGCTGGAGCCTTTTGTGGCATGGGAGCTGACCATGGCGGAGGTGCTGCTGCTGGCGATTCCCACTGGGAGAAAGAGCCCAGGCCTTCCTCTCTTCATCCCCTGCCCCCCAGACTTCCAGCGTCTTCTGCCTGGCCAGAACCTGGCTGGAAACCCCACTGGGAGTCTCCTGTGGGATGAGCGTGCAGCCCCACAGACACCGGCCCCGTGCACACCAGGAAGGAAGGTGTTTGAGGTGAGAGGCCTCTGGGACTGGCCTCCCGTGATGATTAGTCCTTAAATGCTTCGGGGGAGTTTGGGAGCCCACTCTTCTAACGCTTCCCCTGAAGGAGAGACAGCCCATTTATTACTGAAGAGAATAGAATAAGGCTTAAAATAAGGAAGACACAGAGATTTCGTGTGACTCTACACTGAGCAAAACCAAGGGATCTGTTCTCGGAGCTCCAGCTCCTTAGTAGTAGTGGGGGACCATTGGCTTCTGCTCAAGCCTCCCGGAGCAACAAAGCCTTTACAGCCCCTAGCTGCAGAGGAATGCCCATCCCCACCCCCACTGCTTGGCTCAGGTCTGCATCTGATGTGGAGGAGCCTTGAACCTGCCGGCACGCCCTTTTTCGTGCCCTTCTGCAGCACTTTACTCTGTTCTCTGTTCAGCACTCAACCATCGTCATGGTACACGTGGATTGCGGCTTCCAGGCCCCCCGATTGGTGGGGCATGGAGCTCAGGGTCGGTATCGTGTTACAGAGACAACGCCAGGGTGCTGAGCCTACCAGTGCTTGGTACATGGTTCAACCGAATAACCTCCCAATGACCCTCTGAAAGCAGCGCTGACAACCCCTGCTTCAAATGCTTTTCGCTTGAAGCCGGAGATCATCTGTTTTTGAGTTGATGGAACCCAGTAGCTTCTGGCTGGGAAGCTCCACTTAGTCCCTTAACTGTAAAGGTACAATGATCTGTCACAGACATTAAGCTGGTATAGGTATAGACGGCTCCTGGGACGTTTTGGTTCAGCCTCGCTCCTTTCAAGCCTCCCCCCTCCGTCCTACCCAGCCCCTACGTCAGCCCAGATGAGAGCTGCAGTTCCCAGGGCCACTTCCACTTGGAATGACCCGGCGGCTGTGGTTGGGATTTGCGGCTCTGACCACATAGTTACATGGGATGTTTCCGATAGCGGAGCGAAGTTGGGCCCCGGCGTACCCCTGTTCTCCCGGTTCCCCTTTCGGCTCTTCTTGGGCGCTCCCGGGTCTGTCATGGTTTCGGGCTGGGGTCCCGATGCTTCCATGTCTGTTGCTCACCATCTTCAGACCGTTCTTCACTGCAGCTCCTTTGTGGAGCGCAGCGTTCCAGCTTCGTAGAGTCGCTTGTATACATATTATTTCTATGGATCTCCCCGCAAACCAGGATCGGGGGCTTATTTAATAGAGGGCCCGCATGGAAGTCAAGAAACGACCGAAGACACAGTTTAGAGCTCCTGGCTTATAGTTCTTTCTCATGTGTCCCTGAAGCATGTGCTATGGACCACACGTAGCTGTGAGGCAGGTGTAGCCTTATTATTCTGGTTCTTAGTAGGGGACTTGGAAGCGCAGAGGAAGATAGCTTATTTTAGCCTAATGCACACAGCAGCAAAATCGGCATCCCAGAACCGGTGCCTTAATTTGAGCTGTGTTCACCACAACTCCCGAGAATGAGCTGCAGCTGGGGTTTGTAAAATGCCCGCTTATATGTCAACAAAGCTACGACACATCCTGTATTCTCCTCCTGCCCCACCGCTGCTTTGTGAGGGTTTTCATTGTGGAAGTAAAAATGTTGTCAATCAGACTAGATGTAATACTTTCAGTATCCCTTTAGAAGTTTTTATCTCACGCTTATGTAAAAGAGCTCCTTAGGCTCAAGCGCATAACACAGATGGCAGTCCCTTGCTACATAAAAGGAACACCCATGGTGAAAATACTCAGCGCCTTATGTTGGGGCCTGGCGCACAGCAGCCAAACCTTGTCACATGTTCAAAGTGTCCGATCTTCGTTGTCGCGTGAACCATGGTCTGAATGCAAGATTTATTATTTATTATTAAGATGCACAGAGCAGCGTGCAATGCAGTGCGCAGTAGGAAGCTAAAAGGTCTCGAATATGAGCTTCAATGCAGCCAAGAACCAGATTCCCGGTAACTTGATCTGAGTTAGTAGGCACACATAATCAGACTGGAGCCACCCAGGCGCTGTGTACCTGTGTTTTTCAAACAATAGTGTCTTTCAAAGTCGCGCAAAGTGCGCTGGGGATTTCTCTTGCTTGGAAGCCAATACTTTTCTTATTCAGCAAAAAGCTATATATAATAATAAAGTGCAACAAATCATACGCGTGATATTATCTTGATGAGCTTTCATCCATGGCAGAGACAAGGGATTTCAGTGGCTGATTGTTCAATATTTAGAAATTAGTAAACCAGCTTTTAAACTGTTTATTGTTCACTAAACCAGCTGGGAGTCATGGAATGATATAGTATGATACGCTAGTGGTAAAAACCAGGCAAAAGGCACTGGCTTTTTTCTTCCTTCTTGCTCAGGGACCAGCTTGCATCGGCCACAGTACCAGCCACATACCAGCGGGTTTTGGGAGCAGAGATTCTCTTTAGCACCCTAGAAGGCTAACTCTTATGCTCTCCTAGCTCCCTCTGCCACAAGCTGGAAAATCACAGGAGTTTTCCTGTTTCTTCCTGTAATCATAGTAGATCCCGATTGCTCTGGCGCGGGCCTCCCCACCACCAAGTTTCCCCTTCACCATGCAGCTTCCCACTCTCTTCCATGCATGCCCCCACTTTCCACTCCCACAGGAAAGAAGTTGCTGAATTATAGTTCGTTTAGTTCTTAGGCCCACAGCCATTCGGTTCCTGAGGGAAGCAAGTAAAGAACACTCCTGTATTGTCTCCTAGGACTGCTTTCCAAGCCACAGAAACTAAACACACTGTAGAGAGAGATGCTGGGCTTGAGAACTCCCTCCAGTTCTGGCCAACCACACGGTAAGGCACACCCCAGTTTTCAGATGGTAAAATGTGAAAATGGCGCCTTTGAACCGCTGAAACACAGAGCACTATTACCTCTTTTGAGTGTCTTCCTTTACTTTTGTTTCTTTTTTTTTTTGAGAAGAAGGCAGTTCCTGTGCTGGAGCTCTCCAGGTAAAAGAGATGTTCGTGCCTCATGCCAGCGATCTCACGGGTTCCTGTGCCTCAGCTTTTAGCGGCCCAAGTCGGCCGTGTCGGCCAAAGCATCGAGTTACGCTTCTTGGCCCTTCGGCTGGAAGGGAGAGCCAGAACCCCGTAGTGTCTCGGTTTGCCACCTGCCTGCTTCTGGTGTGTCTCTGTTATAGGATTGTTTCTGGGGCAACCTTTATGCCATGGTTGTGGACGCCCTATGCGTTCTGTATACCTTGTGGATAAATGGTTTCAATTTAAGCCTCGGATCTCTTCGCACGGCTTTTTTATCTACCTTGTGTTTGCTCGTAGCCGCAAGAAGCTCCTATTTCACGCAAGTGTCCGGGATCTATTTGATGAACGAGCAGATGACAGACCAAGGGTGGATGGCACAGAATTCCTTTGCCTTCTGAAGCCTGGCCTGTCTCACACTGCGCCTCCTGGGAGAAAGCCGCCTTCTCTGTCTCGAATCAGAGAGGTGAGCATCTGAGGATAATTCACCCGGGCCAAAGTGGCTGTAGGAGCTCTAAGTTGGAGACATGATTTCATGGCAGGACTTTCTTCGAGCTATTTGTGATCACGTAGTTGAGTCTCGCTTGGCTGTGGCTCCAGACATGGTGCGCTTGAAATCCATCTGCAGCCAAAGCGGAAGCCCTCGTATCTCAGCAGTCAGCATCCTCAACTCGTCAGTCAGGAAATGTACAAATTTTGGGCTTTCGCTGAATCTGAAACCCTGGGGATGTGTGGCTGAAGAAGCTGTTCTGACAAGTTCTCTGGTGGAAGATTCTTGTTTTTTGAGAAAGAAGGAGGCTTGCAATCACACATGAGCTCGTGATTCTGCCCGCCAGCCAGGTGGTGGAACTGGGTAAATACTTCATAAAGAGCAAGAGCCTCAGTCACAGTTGGTCCTCTTCGGTGTGCCTCTTCAGACTAAACACATTTTTTTTTTTTTTTTTAAAAAAAAAGGTATCAGCTCCAGAAGGGCACTCCGAATAACCCTTTAGAGAAGTGTAAGCAAATTCAGTTAGCTAGAAATATAGTCAGTGAGGTTATGATCATTACTTCACTAATTTCAGATATGTTCATTGCCCTGTGCTAAAAATGATATCTCTTTCAGCAATCTGCATTGTGCATCCGCCTCCCCCCCGCCCCTTGGTAACCTCTCATCTCCCTCTCCGTCTCTCTCAGGCGGATTTTGCCTTTATCAGTATTTCCACTTATACATGGAATCGTATAATTTAGGTCTTTTTGTTTTCACTAGAAAGCAGATAGCCAAGTTCTTGTGCTGTTTATCCATGTTTTCAGAGGAAGGCAAATCTCTCCATTCCTTGTAGTAAAGGAATAGAGTAATAGATGTCTCCATTATGGCTAGACCATATTTTATATTTCCCCATTCACCCATAGCCAGAGCCTTAAAGTTGCTTTCACCTCCTTGTGGCTCATTGGCAGGCGAAGAAAGTGCTCGAATATTAAAGGTAAGTACTTGTTTTGCACTCATTTTCACTTATATATCTAGGATCAGGAATTGCTATTTCCATATGAATCACACATGTATAACTCTTTGAGGAACTGGGCAGACTGTTCTCCAAAGTGGCTGCACCATTGCCATTTTTAATTTCCTCAACATAGCCATGTGCTGAAGGCTCTAACTTTCCCACATCTCATGCTGGCCACACTGTGTTACTTCTCTCCTTTATTTTATCTCCCTTTAATTATAGCATCCTAGTGGATGTGGAAGATATCTCATTGCACCGGATCATGATTTCATAGTTAACGTGTTGGAAAGATTTTTCTAATGCGAAGTTGTTTACATTTGTATTATATCATCTTGGAGAGAGATGTCATATTTCAACCTTTGTTTCTATTTTTGAATAGAGTTTCTACCCTTCTGTTGTTGTTGAGTCATAGCATGCCTTCTGTATAGTCTTCTGATATTATTGTACAATCCTGTATATCAGATATATAATATGCATTGGCAGCCGTTGGTCTCCATTCTGTAGATTGTCTTTGACTCTGTCAATAGCACATGCCGTAGCTCTTCTTCACTTCCATAATACTTTTTTTTTATGGAGCAGTAGTCCGAATTTTATCTATCGCTTTCTTGTTGTTTGAGTTTCGTGTCTTTCCCATTTTCAAGAATTCGGTTCAGCAGACATTTCAACTCTCAGATGTTTTTTCTTTTGTGAAAGATTTCACATTATATTTAGTTGCTTATTTGAGAGAGAGGAACCGAGTGGGGAGGAGCAGGTGAGAGGGGATGTGCGTTGAGACACCTCTGTGCTGGAGTGAGAGCCCAAACACATCATCCCGCTTGAATCCTGAGATCACATGACTCCTGAGCAGAAGCAGAAATCAAGTGCTTGGGGTTTTTCCAACCCACACTGAGCTACCCAGGTGCCCAAGCCCCAAGTTTTCTTCTGAGAATTTTATTGCTTCAGTGTTTACATTAGTCTTCTGATACATTTTTGAGGCTTGATTTTGGTATATGTGTGCGAGATGGCCGAAATCGTTATTTGCAGCCGGATGTCCGTTAAATTTGTTGTCCCAGCAATCATTGTTTAGAAAAGATCGGAAAGAAATGTTTTAAAGAAATTTGCCAAGTAAAAGGCACATTAGTGTGGTCTGATATGTGCCAGATGGTGCAAAAATTTATAAAGTGTGTGTACTTGAACAGATATGTTTCTAATGATTCTTGCTCCTTAAGGATTTCCGTCCCAGGAAAAACATGCCTCCAAGTTCACCATAAGATGCTAAGACCCAGGTGTTGTGTAGACCATAGTTTCATTCTTCATACGGTATAAATTCAGTGCATTCCCAGCCAGGTTTCACGTCAGTGTTTTTCTTTGCACCTTAATTATATGATAGTTTGACTCTGGGAGTGCGAGCGTGATTTCATATTTGCCACCCAGTACTCAGCTACTCTTCTCCTTTCCTCTCATTGACACCTCCAGGTCTCCTAGCTGTGCAGCCTCAAAGCACTCTCCCCATTTCACAAGTGCAGCTCCAAAAACGCACCAAGAGTATTTTTGGATATGTTTTTCTTTTCTTTGATTCACGACACTTTCTTGTCCATGCAGCTCTGGACCCCCACAGGTGGCAGCTCCTCACCTCCTGAAAGGGCAGTGAGCAGTGGTTTCTTTCTCCCTTTTCTTATTTTGTGTTTTTGGAGCATAAGTACTCCTTTCCACAAGTCCTTCTAGCTGCATAGATAGTGCGGCCTTCTTGGCCTCCTGCCCAAGCTGAGTGTTCACGTGCCCTTCATTCTTCCATCACCCCAGATATCTCACTGGTGTATTCATTTTCAGATTATTTCTTCATAAAATAAAATACACATAATAGATATATAGTAAAATGACTGTAAAGTCATGTATTCTCTCTACAGATTGAAGACTGGAAAAGCCCAAGATTGAAGTGCTGACCCCGGAGTTGCTGTCTCTTCTTGAGGCTCTGAGGGAAAGTCTGTTCCATGTTTTCTTCAGCTTCTGATGGAAGCTGGGCAACCTTGGCGGTTCCGTGAGATCAGGTGAATATCAATACCGTGCCCCTGGCCTTCTCCTGTATTCTTCCTGGTTCTGCTTGGGGGTGTTCTCTCTCAGGGGCTGGATCACCATTGGATTAAAGTTTCCGCCCACCAGCATGACTAATCGGAATCGACGCCCGTTGGCGGATCCCGGCCAGAGCGGCACTCAGGTCTGGCGGATAATTGGTGGATACGCAATCACGCCAGGCGCTGCAGGTATCAAAGATTTTGCGGACCATCGCATTGCCAGATCGACACGCTGGCGGCGCGAAGGAAACAGCAGGAAGGTGCCCAGCATATAGATCGCCCGATGCGGTTAACATACGGCAAACACTTACTGGTGGACTTAGATCCAGCGCCACCCAGGCGCCCCGACACCCCCACCCCGGAACTCCAGGCCAGAATCTGTGCGGGCTCTGCTTCTCAACCGGCCCGCAAATTGAGCTCGGCTTTTGTGCGGCGCGCCGCTGATGATGTGTAGCACTTTTCTCCGCGGCGGAAGGTGGCATTGTGGATGTACGGTCTATAGCCCTGGTGTCCAGCCTAGAGACACAATCACAACCATGTCTTCTTGTTCCCTATTGAAGTTTATTGTGGTGGAAATCTCTCCAGGTGGACCGTGAGCTGTAGGTGTGCCTGGATAGATAGGAGGGACCTGACAGAAGTACAGAAAATATGAGTTCATTTTCACCTTCTCACCATTTAGATCCTCCGTGAGAATCGCCTGGAACTCCAGGAGCCCCCAGGGTAGTGGTACACAGCGTCTGTTCCATAGGTTACAGCATAGCTTTTTCCCTTCCTACTATTGTACCTTTGGTGATCTGACGCTCCCCAGCTCACTGTGGAAGCTTCCGTGTAGTAGAGTTGTCGTGGTCCAACACAGCACTCAGGCTCCTCTTTGTGATCCATATAGCAGGCCAAACACTGGAGCTTTTCAAAAGAGGAGAGTCATTTTCTGCTGCTGACAACTCCTGGGTGTAATTGCATTAGCTCGCCGCCCAAACGTGCAGAGCCAGCAATGACTTTCGCCCCAATATCCTTCTCTTTCTTGTTTTTGTAAACCTTTCTCTTGGTCGCGCGAAAGAGGGGGCAGCCAAACCAGCCAGCAGATTGTTCCTCTTTTGCGTTCTTGTGTTGATACTCTGAATTGCTGTCAGTAGAGCTGGTAGGAGATAAAAATTGGAACCCTTGGGGCATCGCTGTTGGATGGTGGGGTGGGGAAACCACTGTGGTGCTCAGTATGGCTCTCACAAACATTAGGAAGATAGATCAAGCTCCCAGAGAATCTGCAATTTCCCTTCTAGGTATGTACTCCCAAAGAATAAAGCAGAAGAGTGTAGTTGGGACATGCCATGCCTTCCATAGCAGCGCGGTTCACTGGTGCAGCTAAACCTTAGTTATTTGCTATGCTTCATATCAGTGGATGAAACGGAATGGACATGTAAATGGTGTAGCCATACCACAGAGTAATATTCAGCACCATAAAAAGTATAAAATCTCCCGCCAGGTAAAGTATAAATGTGGATAGATCTATGAGGTATATTTATGCTAATCGTTCAAGTGAAATCAACCAGTCCAAAAATATTCACGCACAAAGCCAAGTATTTTTTCGTAATTAGCAGTGCACTTAGAAATTTATTGGGTCAGTAAGATCAGCGTATAGCATATGGTGGTTGGGAAGCGGTGGAGTTATGGGGGAGAACATGCTATGTTTTCATGGGTAGATAGAGTTTCACTTTTAGAAGAGGTGGAGTTCGAGAGATGAATGGTGGTGATGCATTCCACCACACAGTCCAATATATATTTACACAATTGGAAGATATTTAACACACAAATGTGGACCTGTGGCTGTGGCTGCAAGATGGTAATTAGCGTTACTATATGTATTTTAAACACATTGGTAATTAAAAACACACTCAAGGAAGCTTCCAAGCCACCATATTAGGTTTCCACAGTGAGAGAATTCTGAGGCGTGGTATATGCCGTCTCCAAATTCAGCAAGAGGTGCCAAAGAGGTGCCTCTTTGAACAATAGATTCTCTCCAAGTTCAGGAGTCAGAAGTCTAGTAAAATCAGGGTGTTGTGCAGCTCCGTGTTTGAAGGCTCCAAGGAGAATTCCATCTCCTTAGCCTCTCTAGCCCTTCTTCGGTGGCCCCCATGGAGACCATCGCCTGTAGCTCTTACTCCCATCTCTGCTCCTGCGTGGTCGCATTATACCTCCTGTTCTCCTTTCGCGTATCTCTTTTAAAGATATTGCCGCTGGGATTTAGGACTCGTGTTTCGAGAGGAACCCTAAGATATGTCTCTATCTTGATCCTAAAGTAAAGCAACCCCATTTTTCCAATAAGGTAATATCCATGTGGGTGTCAGGGATTCAGGACATGGACATATCTTTGGGGCTCTTTGCCTGGCCTCGGTAGGCGGTGAAAGCTTCTGCACAACACATGTTTTGTCTTAGGGGTATGCCAGCTTTTGGGTACGCCAGCCCCCCTGGCACCTTTATCTTCGTCAATCTGAGATCGCGAACCCTGAATCTTCATATGGGTTTACTATTCTTCTACCCTCTTGGCACACATAGTCTTCTTACACTCCTGCTCCCTTGGTCACAGCAGCAGGGAAGGGGGCACCGGCCCTGAAGGGGACATGCAGGCAACTTTCCAGAAGCCCACTACCATGTCCCTGGTGGTCTTGAAGGCCATTCCACATAGGTACTCACCCAGGTCCATCGTGGGCTGATATCATGCGCAGCAAAGAGCGTTAACAGCACATCGTCGGTTCTTTTCGAGAGACTGCTTTCGCCCAATAGCAATAGTGGGATTCTACCAGGAGGTTACGTTTCTCCTGGGGACAGTAAGCCACAGTCTGGCTGGACTGACACTGAGTCCAAAGCAGCTGGTTTTCAGGGAGGGGCACCAGTGGTGCAGCGTTTATGCTCCAAAGCCCCTGTGAGACCAGCATGAGGCAATGCCAGTCTCCAGCCCTCCGAAGACTCCCGACAGCTTTCCCTTGTTTCTGCGCGCCCCTTCCTCAGCCCCACTTCTGAAGCTCATTGTTTTTCCCACATACAGATCGCGCTTCCCTCCGGATCTGCCTCTTCTGGGAACCTGAGCTAAGATGCCAGTCCCTGGTGGTTCAGGGGAGAAATGCAAGTTCCTAACATATTCTGGCAGGGCCATAAGCTGCTCAAAAAGGGCCCGGCTTCAGATATGGGCAAATGGCCTTGGCTCCCCTCTCCGCCTGCCAGACGCTTCATGAAGAAAGTCCTGAAGTTAAATCAGTAGCCAGGTTCACTTCCAGCCGCCGTAAGGGCCCGCCAGCCCACTCGGGAGAGGACCCAGCGTGCTCTCAGCAGCAGCTGGGAGAGATCCTGTGCTGGGTTCCCGAGGGACTCCGTCCCCTTCCTGGTAGAGTCTCCACTGCCGCCTCCCGTCACAGTCTTCCCCTCCTACCTACTCTCCTATTTTACTTTTTACAGCAGCCCTTATATTATTATCTTAGAATCAGGTGGACAGATCTCGACTCTGTGGCCTCCCTCTCCACTAGGGCCAGCCGCAAAGCGGGCTGACTCGGCACCCAACAGCCCAGAGGGGCTGGTGCCGACACCCACCGACGAATTTGAAGAGCAGCCAATGTTCTTCAATCAGGTCGTTGCAGGACAGAAGGAAGAAGTTGGGTTTTCTGCGGAGAATCTAAGAGCGAAAGCGGAAGGCCATTTCTGGTCACTGGGCGAGAAAGCAGCTCAAGGTAGGCTGCTCCCAGGTGCTGAAAACTCCCTGGCCTGCCCGCAGCTCCCCACCAGCGGGCTTTCTTGTTGGGCCCAGCTGAGACCTCAAGAAACATAACATTTTTAATAAACCTCAGAGTCAGCTTAAAGCAAATGGTTCGGTGCTTATGTTATCTGCAGCTATATGAAGGTAGAGGATTCTTCGAAGTCTCAGTAGAGGTTGGGTGTTGCCCAATCCCATGCTGCACGTCCAGGATGAGGCGAGAGGCCTGGCCCATTTTCTATGAAAAAACACAAAACAAAAACAAAACTCACTGGGCCCCCGGAAAGATTCACCACCAGCCAGAATCTGTGGTGCGCCCATTCAGGTTTGATAGAACCTCCCCATATCTTTGCCGTTATTAAAACCCGGAATTTCTCTCACGGCTCCTTCTGAGAGCATTTAGGCTGCAACTGAAGGGGGCCGCCATGGAGCTTCTTACAGCCACCCTCCCAAACACTGTGTCTCTCCTACTGCAGTTAGTAAAACTCGTTTCCTTACACATAATATACCGTATTTTTCTGTACCTCCTAGTGGCGCTTGAAAAAGTGATTTAGGACTTGTTGCCTTCTATGGAAAAGAAATAGATCAACTGGTGTGAGGTGGGTGGGCGAGAGACTGCCATCATTTCAGTGGACAGCTCCTTGGGTGTGTGTGACCTGTGGGGTGAGCCCCGCGGCCTCCGCTCCGGGGAGGCCCTGCCCGGTGGGTGCGTCCTCTCGGAATGGGGGAAGTGATGACTTGAGGGTATCATACCAGAGGGTAACAGTAGATACGGATTTCCGTCTTTCGACTCACTTCCTGCCGCACTCTTGGTGAATCACAACCCGTGGTGCTGCGGATTAGCCAGATATCACCCTTAGCACAGAAAGGCCACAAAGCCTCACATCCCTTCTCCGGTTTCTGCTTTTATTTATATATTTTTTTTTGAAACTCATTTTTGAGAGAGAGAGAGAGAGAGAGCATAGCTATGGAGGAAATCAGTGAGAGGGAGTAGCTGGCACTCCCCACTGAGTGGTGGAGCCCTGATGGGGGGGCTCGAATCTTTACAGGGACCCTTGGGACGCTATCTGGAGCTTGAAGCGCAGATGCTTAACGGGATTGAGCTAATGCAGCGGCCCATCTGTTTACTTTTAAAAGAAAACCAAAAATTAGAAAATGACTTTTTCCCCCTTTTTCTCTTTCCCTTTGATGATTGAAGTCTTTTTACGCAAGTACGGCGCCACAAATCTTAGTGGTGGTGAAATAGTGCCCGAAGTCATTTCTTACTTGAGTCGCTGATGCTCTTTCTGCTGATGGGGATAAAATGAACCTTGGGTATTGCTCTGCCTTTACCAGAGATTTGGGGAGGGAATTCTTGTTCTTGGTCCTCACAGTTTCCTCATCTGTACAGTGGATAGTGATAGTACACACCTTCAAAGAGCCCAGTTGAAAATATAATATTGCTATTTAGTGTGCCCATGGCGCAGTACAGCTTGCTTAGGTTGTTGTTACTATTATTTCAAAGATAATGCACAGAGAAGGCACCAAACTCAAAGTATCAGTTATCATGGAATTCTTGAAGAGGTGGATACGCCTCAGCGCTAATATCGCTAGACGGTCCAACCCAATCTTGAACTCCTCATGGTGCTTACTAAGGCCTGAAGTTTAATATATGATCCTGACAATGTGCTCATTTTGGGAGAATCTTTGAAAATACTAAAACATAAAGAAGAGTTTATGGAAAACAGCTGTAACCTACCTTCCAGTGATTATTTCATCTTAGACATTTTTATTTCTATTTTAAAAATGTACACTGATATATTGTGACAGCAGTGTGTACCGGCTAGTAAAATGTGTTTTTATTAGTGCAGCATTTCAGTATATTTATAGAAAACAGAGGCCTGGACTGGAAAAACACCCAGGAAAATACTAACAGTGCTATTCTGCAGATTATTGATGTTTTAGTGCTCTTTCTGGTGGCCTATATTATCTCCCTCCTTTTCCTCTCCATGACTCTGTAAAATATTTGTCACTGTAGTATTTGCTTTTATTTATCAGTTTGGTAGATAGCACCCTTTTTTTTTTAATTATAGATTTTTATTAGATTATGTTACGTTTCACTGCTGCAAAGATCCCCAAGCTTCATGTAGCGTACGAAGGATCTGCTTAGTTGTGTATGAATAATTCTTAGTACCCATGCACATATGCCTCTCTCTCGTTACTACCCATCACCATTTAATCAGTGATTCTTCACTCTTCCCCTTCTGAAGTCTCACAGTTTGTTTCTCATAGTCCATAGTCTATGAGAGAGGAATTCTTTAAGCAGTGTTCCACACCCTACACAGAGCTCCAAATATATAGACGATCTCACGCACTCATGGATGGTCATGCTCAATCCAGAGTCTCTTCAAAGAGCTGATGTTTAACCAACCGCCACCCAGGTGCCCATTATTTACGTGCATCTTTAAAACAGAGATTTTACAATTTCACAATACATATGTAAACTGGAACCGCTAGAAAACTTCCGGACGTATGTACCACTTACATCTCTTTTGGGCCACTGGAGGAGAGCTTGCGTGCGTTGGCCGGCACTTGACTCCTGCTCGCTTGGCTGCCCGAGAGGTCAGGCGGCGTGGGCCTGGGGGTGTGTGTGCCGGGCTGTCACGAGGCAGACAACTCCTGTGGGTGGGAGAGGTCAGTAGGAGGCAGGCTGTTGTGCTTCTGCAGCCAACTTATGGAATTGCCAAAAACTTTATTGTGGAAAACCATACATACGTAACCTTGTCTCCCATGGGTGACTCCATCAGATGTTATGGTAAAACCTCCTGAGAAACCCAGAAAAAACAGAGGTAAATGAGGTTTGGGGCCGGGGTCTCTTATGACTTCCGTGTGTTTTTCTCAAAGGTTTTAGAATGTTTCGCTCCTCCTCCATTTGCTTTTGCATTAGTGGCTTCAAGCCCCTCCTTGGCCCGGACGGTCCCGTGGTGTAGTAGCTCGGGAGCAGGCCTGTGCCCCATGCAGCCTCCACATCTCCCAACCGTCAGCACGCTTCCTCACGCCACTCATCCAGGTATGGGGGCCGCATGCCTCAGCGTGGTTTCGGGGTTCGGCAGGTGGAGGAGCGGTCCTCCGACTGGTTTTCAGGGCCGCAGACTCTTATATGGCCTCACTCTGTTCTCCCCTGCTTATCCTATTACATCATATCTCACCTTCATCGCCACGCTCCCTTCGTCCCATTAGGGTTTGCTAAAATTCATGCAGCGCCTTCAGTACAACAGCTGTGTCAGTAGCTGCCACTCACATGCTCTTCCTTATACCTTTTCTCCGTGATCCTTTTGATTGTCCAGCTATACCACGATCCCCAGGTGGGTTAGCACATACCTGCCTTTCTTGCCCGTCTCACTTTACGCGCCTCCCTCAAGAGATTGCCCTGGCTGGCCACTCCGCAGCTTCTTCTGCTATCTTGGCAGCTAGGTAAAAATTTGGCTTGGGGCCACGCTTGGGAAGCAATGGCTCAACAACCTGAAGCCAAGGTCACCTGGTGTGTACTGTGCTCAGAAAAGAGCGAAAGTGGACGTGCAGTCTGTATTAGCTGCCACTCCATTAGGATATTAGTTACCAATCGAGGCTGCTGCATGTAAACTGTTTCCAAAGTGCTTATGCAAGTAATAAAGGAAGCGGCGGCCCACAGACTGATTCGGGGCCGCCCACTCCCTTCCTGAAGGTTTCCTCCCAGCCGGCTCAGGGCAGGCTTGCGGTGAATATAAATAGAAAACAGCACAGGAGCTTAGCTGTAAAAAAATCTTCAAAAATAGGAAGCCTGAATCCGGGCCCCCCCAGGCTCCTCTAGCCACGCTTTTCTTGGACTGGCACAGGTGTGACGATGTTGGGGTGCGGCTCCCTCCTCTCTCCCAGCTCCCGGCCCCTTTCGGATGTAGAGCTGGGGGCAATTTGGTTTCCGTAAGGAATGTCTATTCTTTCAATTTCATGCCCCCAATTCCCATTTTATTGTCTGATTAGCTCTTATGATGATGCACTCTAAATGGAACTGATCCTTTGAGGTGCCAGCTCCTGCTCAGATGTGGTCATTTGAAGCTGGTGTCTGGTGCTTGTGAGCTGCTCCCTGGGCCATAGGAACTGGTGTCGCCAGAGGTCTGCGTCTCCAGCCCCTCCCTCCCCAGAATACTTCCCCGGTTGGCCCCCAGACAGCTCCTAAGACACCCTCACACTGTCTCCCACACATGTGTCACTATCTCTCTCAGGCCATGGGAAAACTCCAGCCAGACGCCCTTCCTTGTATCGGCAGGAAAGCCGAGCTTATAATCCTAGTTTCACGTACCTCCCCTGTAAAGCCCGGTCAGCTGGCGACGTTCTCCGTAGGCTGCTGGGCCAGCCCGCGGTGTCACCCGAGGGCTACCCCTGCAGCCCAGCGGCTCGTGTAATCACGCTTTCCAGTTTCAGCTAGCCACAGCGACACAGCCAGGCGGTGACAAGCCGGTATCACCAGTACCGCCCAGCTCAGAGGCGAATCTCCGGAAAGCCTCCAAAACGACCTCCTGGAGGTGCCAGGGCTCTCTGAATCCTGGCGGATTTGAAGTGTCCTGTTTTCTCCCTGACTCCGCGCTGCTCAGGGAGGTGGTGCACTGGGGCCAGGGCTCCAGGGCTCTGGGGTTGAACCAGGACTGGGCCTTCCCAGCTGAGGCTTTTTCCTTTAGCGATCGGGGGAATCCGTGATCCGACGCACCCGGCTCATCACGGTACCCAACACTGTGCGCTTCTCAGGTACTATTTGAATAATAGAAAAGCGAAGCTTCCAGAGAGGGATAGGACCACCCCCTGCCACACAGCTGACACTGGGAAAGTAAGTCCTTCTTCCAACCGAGATATTTCCCAGGCTCCTTCCGAGGACAGAACCCCGTTGACTAGGGAAGTCCTCGGAATAATCGCCCTGAAGGGACCGTGCATTCTGCCCGCTGCCACCTGCAGGCCACTGCAGCTTACAGTTGAGTACCGCCCCCAGCCAGCCCCCTCGCGTTGGGACTCCCTGCCCTGGGGGCCAAGACCCAGGTGGGACTTCTTCCCCGCCCCAGATCTTCGTCGGATGCGCCGGGTGCGCTGTGGTCTGCGCCTGCTGGGGAAGGCGATGGAGTTTTGAGCTTCAGCGCCTTCTGGAGGTTGACAGCTCCTTTCCCCATCAGCGGTGTGGCACCAAAGTGGGCTTGGTGGGGAGGGGCCATGAACTGGGCGTCCCTTCCTCATCTCCACGCTGCCTACAAAGCACCAGGTCAACGTATCTATGTGGAAGCAGAGCATTGGCCTGTCGAGACCACAGCCCCGCTCGGCTCAGACGCCACCGATATAGCACACCAGAGATTCTGGGTAGCTGTGCTTGGGCTTGTTGAGACAACTCAAGCTGCCCCCGTGGCCCACATGGTGCTGTGTGGCAGGGGCCTGATCTGGCGGGCTTTGGGCCGAGGAAATTGAAACTTCCTGTCGGGTGCTGGGGTTTCAGTGGAGACCAACCATGGTTTTAGGTGGGCAAAGTCTTGGGATTAGCTCTTAAAGTATTTTCATTAGAGAGTGTTCTGTTCTATGAAAATTCCCTCCTCAAGTCCCACCTGACAGGTAAGGGGGCGGGCAGGCTTGCTGCAGGGGACGTGTGCCCTAAGCACAGCTCACACGCATACAGCGCCAGCGCTGATAGCCATGCCACAAACAGTTTCTGGAGATGGAAGCCAGGTGACACCCCCCTTGCACCTTAACTGCCTCATCTGCAAACTGGGAGCTGACCTAGCTGCTCGTGCTTTGTGCCGGTAATATCGAGTTGGCAACCGCTTCCCTGTTGTTCCAGCAAACACAGCGGCCCCAGAGGGGTTTCCGGGCTGGCCCACCCGCCTGCCTCCCCCACCGCCAGCCTGGGAAATCGGCAACAAGATGGGGTACACTGCTCCTTCGCCTCCCTTTCAGGAAGTCGCTAGCCACTCGTAGAGGGTGGTGGCAAAACGGAAGAGCTGACGCCTCGGGGTTTCAGTACTATGTTTCACCGGGAGAGATCTGTGGGCCCCACTTGGCCCAGAGAGCGGTTCCGCGGGTCATTACGGACAGAGGTGGAGGCAGGGAGGCCAAGGTGCTGAGGCTGTCTCCCAAGCAGTGGGTTTGGTCTCATTGCCTGTCCCTAGGCCTCCCGCCTCTCATGTTCCTCCTTGGCTACAGTGGGAGGTGTGTCCCCCTCCGCTTCCACTCCCCATACACAAGACACAGTCCTGAAGTCTGGCATTGGGACCCCTCTCAACAATATCTCGGAGTTATATTATCGTAACAAATCAGTCAAAATTCCAGCCTTTGTATAAAGTTGTAGTACAGAAGACAGACAGGGCGTTGGGATTGTACAGCAAGTTGTGCATTGCAATAAACACACACCTTGCTAACCATATAGTGCAAAAAGTAGTTTCCAGCCCTCCCTTCCCGGCTCGGGACGGTTTTTTACCGTGGTTGTTTGGGTATTAGCACCCCGACATGACGGTGATGTCACAAAGGCTGTACCCACCACATCATAGTTTTACAGTAACATGGTAGCAAAACCCCTGTTTCCCTTTGTGCTTTCACTTCAAATGTGTGTTCTCCAGCTCAGGAGCCACAACGGTGGGGGGGCAGCGCCTTGAAATATGGACCCACTGGCAGCCGCCCAAGCCAGGTTCAGGCCGCCTGGGCCGCAGGTGACTGGTGATGGCTGCTGTCATCACTTCTAGCTTTAAAGGTAATCCATTTGTTTCCCTGTCTCCTGCCTTTACCAGGGCTTGGCTATCGGAAGGGTTGGTAATTCGTGAGTGGCTACAAAGTGCTGGGCACTGTGGAACCCCAGGGTGCCTCCCATGCACGTGGTGTTTCTAGCGTGGGGGCCAGTCTGCAACCAGCAGAGAACAGGCATGAGGAAGCGTGCTCAGAGAGAATGGATTGTGGAAGCTTCAGAAGGGGTGGAGAGTCTCTCTGGGTGACAGGAGTCAGGTAGGACATCTCCAGCAGCTATCTTGAAGAGATGGATCATGCTTTTTCCAGTGAGGACACAGGGACCAGAGAAAAGTGCAGTGAGCGTGAAGGGTTTGAGTAAGACTGCACCAGAAGGGGACTCCCCAATCCTGCGCTGCGCAGTTTTCGAGCTGTATCCTATGGCATCATCTACGCGGTTAGGAGGTTGGGGGGGTGAATGGCAGGCTGAGAGCTAAGGTCAGAGACGTCATCATTTAGCTGAGGTTGTCACATCCACAGAGGATGTGGCTGGAAACAGTGACCAAAAACCGCCGCGCAGCCCAGTCCCTATGGGTTTTCTTGTCCTTTTCCACTTAGCGCCTTTTTGTGGAAAACCAAAACCAAGACATGAGCATCTGTGCAGCCTGAACCCTGGGCAAAAGTCCTGCTTTCCCATCAGCGAACTAGTAAGGCAGCCACGCAGGTACAGGGCTGCGCCACGAGGCTGAAGCCAGCCAACTTCTGTGCTGTATCCCATATGGCTGTGGCTCTCCCCACACCTCTCCGCTTTCCTTTCTGGCAAATGTCTGGAGCCACAGACGTTAGGTTCTAGGCGTCATACTCTGTTCTTGTCATCCTCTACCAACGGCCTTCAGGTGGAGCTGTGGGATGCTTGAGGGCCCAGGTAACGCCACACACCTCAGAAGGCAGAGGGCTGCTGTTTGCTCCTATAGGGCTTTACCCTAAGAGACCATATGGATCTCAAAAAAAATGTTTGATGCTTGTTAATCAAAAACACACACAGCTGTAAAACTGGTTTTTGTTCTCACGTTCCCAGCTTTTCTTGAGGACAGACTGGTTCAAGATGAGAAAGCCAGTAAAGCAGCGCGACCCACCGGCCAGTGCTCCGTGCTCACAGCATGGTTGCTGGGGTTGGGGTGTACAGCTATTAACAGCCATGTGGATACAGGTGGATGGGTTGTACCTGACCTGTATGACACCTCTCACCCCGGATGTTTTCTGCGTTAGGACCTCTTCGGTCTCCATTTCTGTGTTTTTCCAAAACTGGCAATTTCTGAGCCTGTAGCCTAGGAGAACTCCGGCCTCTCCACTCAGGAGAAAACAGAGGGTGAATGCCTTCTGGCTGGTAAAGTGCACGCGGAGGACTCGTCTGGGTAAAAGTGTTTTCCTGGTTTTTAGTACCCGTCATTGGCTGGGGTTCTGCCTGGGGCTCGGACCTGGGAGGCCACTGGGAGACGGTGGGAGCTTCAGCGCTGCTGAACTGTAGGGAAGCAGAGCTGGGGGAGTTGCTGATTTAAGTGCAGCTTCTCATCCATCTCCTCTATTTCCTGGGGCCTCCTGATGGTCCCGTCCCCATCTATACCGATGAGGGAAAAGTTCCCCTCAGGGGTGGGGAAACCTCCTGATTCAATTAGGCATGGGGCTGCCAAATGCTGTAGGGAGGCATTTGGGGCCCATGGATACAGGGCCTCTTGGAGGAAGGGGGTGGAGGCCTTCTCCCAGGCCCCGTGGAGTCAGGAGGCACAAGCCATGTGGCAATGCCACCTCTGGAACATGTTTTGACTCTTGTGGGGACCTGGCCCTGTGGATAGCAGCACCAGGCATTGGCTGGGGACAGCCAGGCTCACCCACAGGAGGTGGCAGGAGGATACCTTCCCATATAGTAGGAACGCGGATGAGATGACGACTGGGCTGAGGCAGCGTCCATGAGGGAGGTCCCTACCATCTGTACACAACTATTACGGCTAACAGATGCCTCTCAGAGCCATTCCCTGAGCTTGGGCCTCCCAGGGCTCGTGGACTCCGGTCCAGCGACACCTGGAGCACAAGCCCCATTCTCCTGCCTGAGCCTCAGCTGGGCCAGCCATTTGTCGGAAGGTGGTCCCTGACTCCATCGCGAGCAGTCCGCTTGAGACCCGTAGGCCGGCAGAAGCCGCCACACGGCTCCGCCCATGCTCCAGCGCGGTGTCAGGTGAGTGGGCGTTAGTTACGTGCTTGCCGCCCGCCTCCACGCTGTCGCCGCCGCCCGCAGGCTGGGTTCGCAGGCCGGGTGCCAGCGCAGAGGCGCTGCTGGTGCAGGAGGCCAGGCGGCGTGGTGGGGAGAGCTACTCCCCGTCAGCGGTTGCTGCCCGCCACCATGGAGTAGTCCAGGAGCCGGATGATGCGCCTGTAGTAGGTGGTAGGGATCGGGTTGGTCTGGAAAGGCCCAGTTTCCACCTCGGCGGGGCCCCTTTCGGGTAGGGGCGGCGGAGTAGGTGTGGTGGGCAGCGGGGCCAGTGGCGCAGGCATGTCGGCCATACGCTGAGGCTCGCCCGAGGGCGGGCGCCAGGGGAAGGCTGCCGATATGGCCCCTGGGTAATGCATCCTGTGGTGGCTGAAGCGGCTCTCCGTGGGAACGCCTGGGTGGCAGCGCTGGGAAGTGGAGCGGTCAAACTGGCGGGCCGAGAAAGGGTTTCAAGTCCGGGAGGTGCTCGGACAAGTAAGGGGAGAAGCTGTCAACAAGCCCCAGCACAGAGCACTCCCGTGCGGAACCAATTCTTTCAAAGCGCCTTTCCAGCAAGCAGGCGTGAAGATTTTTTGGGAGCTCTTCCCAAAAAGTAGGCTTCAAAGCTTTTCTTCCGCTTATCTCCCAGCGGCAGTAGTTAAGTAGATCAAAGCTCCTCAAGTTTCCCAAAACCAAAGCCGTACAGTTCCCAAAGGCACTCTTTCTCGCCTCCCCCTCTCCAAAGTGCCTTCATCACAAGCCCAACCAAACCGCCTCCATGCTCCCACGTTCAGAATAGCAGAAAACCAAGTTCTTCAGCCCATCCGAGAAATTCCGTCTCTGTGCTTTTCCCCAAAGCCCGGCCTGGTCGGGTCCCGTCTCTCCATAGTGCAGTGGCTGGAGCGCGGCACATGCAAATGCCCAAAAGTTTCAGTTTTAAAAAAATTCCTTGTGCAATGTAAAAGCAAAGGTGGAAACATGGCTCCAACATGCAAGCAACAAAGTTTTTGTTCAGCAAAAACAAAGGCTGCCACCTCCGGCCTCCAAGGTGAGGCAAAGCCTCAAAAGAAAGTTGTGCACCCAAAGGCAGTTCTGCGTGCAGCGCCCAGAAAGCATGAGCTTTTGAGCTTGCTTTTAAAGAGGTAAGAAAAATACAAAGCAAACAAAACCAGTGTTCGTGCAGAAGGTAGAAGACTGACAGAAGACTTCCACTGCGTAAGGTGATCGAGTTTCACAAGCCCACGCCTTCAGCAGCTGCTGCAGTCAAAGAGCTGCCTCCTCTCTCGCAAAAAAAGGCTCCAGTAGTGTCTCATTCAAAATGCAATGTAGCTTCGATAATTCCATTTAAGTTTCAATGAAAAGAACAAATCTTCAAAAAGCTGTAAGTCACTTCAAGCCGCATATTTAGAACAGCCCCTGCCTCCGTGCCCAGTAACGTGCAATGAGGTAAAAAAAGCTCACAGCAGTTTAAATGCATCCTCCAAAGCGTTTTCCTCCAATCTTTAGCATGGAAGGCACAAATACACCCCAAAGTCTTCTCCTGTAAAAGCTGTCCCTCCTGCCTCCCGTGAAACACAAAAACACACACAAATGTCTTCTTACGCTTGCAAAAAAGTCATAAAAGTTCCCAGCTTCTTTTGACCCCTCCTCAAACCCAGCATTAAAGCTCTTAGTAGACCAGTTCCTTCTTCAAAAACTCTGGCGTAGAAAGATGAAATGTTTCAAGAAATACAGTTAACAGCTTGGAAACTCCTGAGCCAAAATCTGCCCGCAAGCTTCTTCAGTGTTCAAAAAGCTCTTCGAGCGTGTCAAAGTACGCGTGTTCGGTTCTGGCACTTGTCGAGAAAGTTCTGGGCAAAAGCTTCCGCACATCCCGCTCTGTCTCCAAAGCGTTAGCGCACGCAGTGCGTGATGGAAGCTGTTTTGGGGAATCCAGATATAGAAATAGTCGGCGGAAAAAGCCGTGCCAAAAAAATCGCCAAGCTTTCGATGTTCTTTCGCGCTCTCCGTGCAGCGTGGCCTCCCAAAATGCCCAAGGCTTCAAGCCTCCAAATAGTAGTCAAGGGTGGAATTTCAACCTGGAAAAGGCTCATGAATAGCAACCCGCCAGCGTGGCAAAAAGTGGCAGAAGTTCCCGCACGTCCAGTGTCATGGCCAGTTCAAGCTCAATCTCAAATGCTCTGTCACCAAAGAGCAACCAGTGGAAGAAAACCTTCTGTTCAACAGCGGTGTTCAGAAGGTTAAGAACCAGCCTTGGCAAACTTCAATTTAAGTTCAAGTTTCAATAGCAAACAAAAATGTTCTTAAAAAGTCTCCTGTGGATATCTCAGTGCAGCAGACAGCTACAGCATGGCCTGCAGCCTCAGGTGCTGGTAACTCTCCGGGATTCCACTCCCTCCCTCCTCCCTGGCAAGCACTTAAGTTTTCAAGTTCTCTCCAGCCTTGAAAGCAAAGAACCAGGCGCCACAAGGCAAAAGTCCAGGCCTAAGCAAAAAGGTGAAAGGTGTATAAAAGCAAGCCTTGGTTAGTATCTTCATATGTGGCTCCACAGAGCTTTCTTGGTGCCAACAGCCTCAAAGTCTCCTGGAAGCCGTGCACTAATCACAGAAACTCCTAAAGTTCAAAGGTAAAAGTCCTTGTAGCCATGTTGCACATTTCCAAAACCTTCAGCACTAAAGGGCTTCCCCGCCCACTAACACACCTGCACATAAAGGCTTCTTCCAAAATAAAAGAGAAAGCAATTCATGTTAGCTCTGTTTTCAGCCAAGTTCCAGCAAGCAATCTGTACTTCGACATATAGCAAAGTAAGTCACCTGGAAGAAAAAAACACTTTAGTAAGTATAAAAAGGTATGAATGTGAGGTATCTCCCCCACAAAGAAGCCAAAGGCCACACTTCAAGTTTCAGCGCCTCCAGAAGCAACAAAGGCGCTTTTTTCTTCCTGCCTCCCCAACAGTCCAGTTCTCTCCTTATGTTCTTGCGCCACAGTACGCTGGTGGGGTAATATGTTTCAACCCCGGACAGCAGCAGTAAAGCCTCCCTGTAACAGCTCAGTAAAAGCCCAGCCCTTCCAGCCGGTAAAGCCAGAATAAAGCGCCAACCGTCGTTATAAACACAGGCGAAGTTTTTCTTTCCAAACAACATAAAAGGCCTTGAATTCCTTTTTTTAAGCGTGTAAAGTCCCCACCAAATGCTGTTGTGCAGTCTTCAGTGCAGTGCAAAGCAAGAAAAATGAATAAATGCATCAAAACACAGCGCCCAATATTCGCCCAACAAAACCAAGTTGGTAAAAAAAGCCTGGTACGCAAAGTGACATGGTAAGACGTCTCCCCAGAGGAAAAACCTTCAGTGAAGTTTAGGTGGTGGAACCCGAACAAATAGAAGGGTAGCGGTCTAAAGCCTTTAGCCTCTCTCCATGCCTCCCATTCCTCCCAATCGTCGCACAGTAAAATGTCGCCGTGAAAATGTAGGTAAAGTGGTGTCAACGTTCTCCACAAATGATTCGCTGCTTAAATTTTTCTTCCCATAAAGAGCGCGGATCCCTTAGTTTCACCCATGCTGTGCCCACCTCCAGGTGGTTGAAATAGCAGCCCAAAGTGGAAGTGTGCCGCACAAAAACGCCACCGTGGAAAAGCAGCTCCGCTCGGCGAACCTGCAAAGGGCGGTGCGCGGAAGAATACCACGAATAAGCTCATGCTGCTCATAAAGCCTGCAACCCAAAGTCTTAAAGTTCAGTCGTGCCCCTGCAGAGCAAAAAAGCTATAACCAAAAAATAGCGCCGCCCTCAAGTTTTTGCAGATTTTCAAGTTTCATGTTTTCACGTGCGGCTGCGCCACGGATAAATAAAAGAGTTTGCGCTGCAAAATAAATAGCTGTTACCTCTAGCTTGATTCTGAGGTACCCCATATGTGGCTCCAAGTTCCGCAAGGGCCTCAGCTCCGGGCCTGTGGCAGGGAAAGGCCTCCGTGAGGTTAGGCTGACATGTACCCCTGATGCCACAAGGCTGGCCTGTGGAGATGGAAGCATGGCCAGCCTTTACTGGGTCAGGTGTGGGCAGTGGAACCTGGGAGCAGATGACCTCTCTCTCCTATTCCCTTTGAGCTCAGACCCGGCATGCGGCAGCCTCCCCGGCCGCCAAGAATCATCGACTGTCTCAACTCTACTAGCCCCCCCTGGGTTTTCCCCAGCACTATATGGAATACCCCAGCAGGCCAAAGTGAACAAGAGGTAAAGTTTATACCACTGAAAAGAAGGGACCATCTTCCTTCCCACTGAGGGGTTGTATCAAGCCCTTCCCCATACTGGTCATGCCTTCCGGGTGTTTCACATCGGGTAGCGTGGCTGGAGGCAAGGCCTCCCCTAGTGGAGAGCCCCAGGAAGCCCCAAAGCTTCTGCCTTGAGTGAGAAGGGAGTCGCCCATACCCCACCTCGGCTCTTCCTGCTTGGGGCCCCCTTTGTTCTGCAGACCTTGTAAAGTGGGAAGTTTCTGGGAGAGGTGCTGTGGGGACTCCTGACCTGGTCGACGGGCTCTGGACCTTTAGGTCTCTGTTCACTCTCCCCATCTGCGGCCAGATGGGTGGGTTGTGGGAAGCAGGCCCTGCAGGGCCGGTGGAATGGCCACCAGTACAGTATGTGCCTCTCTTTGCCCTTCCAGAATCGTGATCAGAGCCCCAAGCCCCCACCTGGTCTGAGGCCCGCCAGCGTTACACTCGGGGCGTTCTGCGCCCAGCCCCTTGGCTATTGCTGAGGGGGCCCGGAGGGTGGCCTATAGTGGCCTCCTCGCGGCCATGTAATGACTGCCTCTGCAAGTCGGGGGCATGCAGGTGGTCTCTCCCAGGCCTTCTCATTGTCAGTTTCCGCCGTCCATCTCCAGGTGCAGTAGACACAGACACTATTCTTAAATAGCCTAGATGTTGCCCTCGTTCTTTTCTGTTTGGGAGAAGTCTCTGGGCCAAGGATTTCTCCCAGGCGATGCCATGTGTCCCAGGGCTACGACACTGCTCCGCTGACCGCCAGTGGAGCGGTGGTAAAGGCTGCCCTGAGTGGGGGCAGGTCACGGTATCGGAGGGTCGCCCAGCCCATGGCAGAGTAACCACCGCCCAGACAGCTCAGGCAGGGGCACGGGCATCTTCCGTGGCTGGGTCTGTCGTGAGCTCCCCTAGGACGCAGTCATGCCCGATCGAGAATATGGTGCATACTCTGGGATTAACGCCCACGTCCTCAGGTGAGACAGGAGCTCCGGAGGTGGTGGCCGTGGTCTATTGATGCCAGAACTCCCGAATGGGCAGCACGCAGGGCGCGTGGTGGGTCCCTACGTGTTTAGCTGAGGACTCTCACAAATGATGGGCCTGGGGCCGTGGCCCTGGTAATAGAGTACCTTCTGTGAAACATCCGTAGGAGCCAAGAGCGTGTGGAGCGTCCTCCCTTCATGAGACCAGGCCGTGCAGCGAATGACCTCCAGTGAGCCCCTTTGCAAGCCTGAGAAGCAGGATCTCATGTCCAGGCCCTGCTCACTTCTGCACTCCACTTCCGCCGCTCTCACCCACCGGTTTCATCGAAAGCAGATAATTGGATGGGGTCTGGGCTCATTAGCTAGTGAAGTGGCTGGTGGTGCTGACGGAGTCGCTGAAGGGCGTAGCTTTGGTGTCAGCCCGCATGCAGAAGTCATGCTCTCCAGTCCTGCGGTCGGGGAAGGGCTTGAAGTCTGGTCTCCCTCTGCTTCTGCCGAGCCCTTTTGCAGAGCATGGGCCCGGCCAGTGGCTTTTTCGCCCCGAGAGACTCATGGCGCAGGTCGTTTGGCGGCTGGGAGGTTCTCCCTGAGGTCCAACCTGAGACCTCTGTAGGGACAATCCTCAGATGACTCCCAACCTCTTTGCTGAGGTTCCCCAAAGGCTTTCTGGACAGAGAACGGCCATGACGTGCTGCCTTGGGGCTGCCATGATGGTGGGTCTCGCCCCTGCCTGCCTGACTAGGAACACACCTGCTTCTCCCTAAACCTCTACAACCCACGGTGCAGATGGGGAAACCGAGGCAGCAGGCCTGTGAAATTGGCTCAGGGGGGCTCCTATGGGACTAGGGAGAGTGCTTGCCACCCTCTGCCCCTCAGTGTCCCAGACCCCCCCAATCCCCACAACTACAAGAGTAATGGGAGGTGGTCCCGCAGTGGGAAAACCGGCTGCTCCAGCCCTGAGCCCCCTGGGACCCCTAGCACACGCTTCTCCTCTCCTGGCCTCAGACAGAAGGGAAAATCTGC
This sequence comes from Ursus maritimus, assembly GCF_017311325.1. Lineage (NCBI taxonomy): Eukaryota > Metazoa > Chordata > Mammalia > Carnivora > Ursidae > Ursus > Ursus maritimus. The sequence continues at coordinate 18,356,156 of NW_024425786.1, forward strand.
CAGGATGCGAAGAGGCATGGGGCACTTCTGGGAGGGGCTGAGCTCCCGCCCCTGACTGGAAGCTGGGGACAGGGGACCAGTGCCCCTGGCTTGGGGCATCACAGCTGGAGAAACTGCGGGCATTTCCCATGACTTCTCTGCCAGGGCCCACTCAGGAAGGGCCCCAACTTCGTCTCCTAGGCCCCCGGGGTTGTCGGGTGGTCAGGCCCTTGCCTCTGTGCAGCTAGCTGAGGCCACCCTCTTGGCTTCGTGAATGATGTCAAGCTTGCGGGGACCCCCCCTTTTCCCAATTATTCATTCTACATTTCACAAGCAACACACGAACCTCTACAGAAATAAAAGCATTACAGAATTACAGGTCGGGCTAATGGCTCCTTTGACCCACCCTAAACCCCGCCTCCAAAGCCCCCACGTGATCAGTTTGGCAGTCTTTCTTTCCAGCCCTTTTCTGGTGTCACACACATGGAAAACACGGAGCAAGTCTCTCACAGAACCTCTTGAACGGTCTCAGTCTGCTTTGTCGTTCTCTAGCCCGCTTTTCCGTAGCACATCCGGAGTCCCACCTCAGTTTCCTGATCTGTAAAATGGGGGAGTAACCCAGGCCCATGGAAACAACAGAGCTCCCGCTACACCTCGGGAGCCCTGCCTGGGGCACAATGAGAGCTCAGCAAGGAGGCGGAGGCCGAACACTAGCCAGCAGATGTCCCTCGTCCTGCCTGTCACAGCCCCAGAGGCTGCAGCTCACTCAGCCCGTCATCCTCTAGGATGGACGATTAGGTTGTTTTCACATTTCCTCCACTATTCACAGGCGGTACTCCCAGGAACGGCCCTCTTCACACCTCCTTGTGTCTGGGGATTTCTCCAGCGCAGACATTAGAACGGGCTCATCAGTCAGATACCAGCCATTAGCCTAACTCCTGAGGCTGGCCCATTCCTCTCCACCTGACCTTGACCCGGATCCTGATTCCAACCCTGACCCTGAGGCAGGAGGCCAGGCAGGCAGAGTGGCCAGGTTCTCTTTTTATAAAGAGAATTGCAGCTCAGAGAGGTGAAGAGGCTTGCCCTCCATCACACAGCAAGGAAGAGAGAAGGATGTCCTGCATCTGGGATCCCTTGGAGAAGCATGGGGAGTGGCTAAGGGAGAGGGAAAGCTTGCCTGAGTCCTCGAGTCTGCAGTGACATGCCGAGTTTTTTAGACTGACAAGGAGAGAAGAAACGAGAAGTAGGTGGGAGGTAAAATAGAACCCTCACTGTCCTTCCTGAGGCCTGGAAACAGGCTGGGGGCCTAGAAAAACATGAAATAACTAGTGACCGCCCTTGGGAATGAGGAAACAGAGTTGGAGGCCTCAGAATGCATTTGATTTCTGGTTTTCAAAATGGGGATGCAATGGATTTTCGCACCAGAGACGCCTAGGATCCCTGCACATTCCTGCCTCAAATTGGCATCCGCGGGCTCTCAGAGGTGAACAGGTAGTCCTGGGAGCCAGAGCGGGCTCAGCAAGTCATCAAGAAGCAGGGCACCCACTTTCTCCTCGGAGGACGCCCCAGGCCTAGAGCCCAAGGGCCACTGTCAGCTGGGATGAGACCCTTCGGCCCCTGTGCTGTCTCCCAGGGCTGTCAGTAAGGGGACAAATGGAGGCTGGGGGTGACATTAGCTGGAGCTGGGGCTGCAGACTCTGATGCCTGCGGGGGCCAGGCAAGTCACGTAACTGAGGCACGTGGGATGGGTGGGGAGTGGGGCGAACTGGGAAGGCTGTGGCAGGTGCCATGTGGTCCAGCTGACCGGTGCCCTGATGGGGGTGGGCCCAGTGTGGCCAGAGCTTCCAGTTTACCAGAAGAAACCTGCTTTGATGCGAAATCTTTATATGTTGGCAATTAATTCCAATACTGGGGAAAAAAAAACCCAAAAAACCCCAAACCAACCTGTAGGATGTCCTGCTCACGGGCTGCCAGTTTGAAACCTCAAAGTTCGAGATTTCATTTTCTGGTGGGTTTGGTAACCTTAGCCAACTGAGGACTGCTTAACAATACCCCTCAGGCGGTGGTCTCTAGGGGAGCGTCACAGGGCTCAGCCCTGCGGGACCTTGGAAGACAAGTTGTTGACGCGGCTGTTGTGGCTACCGAAAATGGCAAGGTGATGTGGACAAGCAGGAGGACCAACGAACTGAGAACAATCTCAACGGGCAGGAAGTCGGCCAAATAGACGCGGGGACTGCAGGCGGACCTGGGAGCGGCTTGGCTGCAAAGATTCTGGGTGTCTCAGGCAACCACAGGCTCGACGGGAGCCAATGGGGCTTCGCAAAAACTGGTGCAAAACCTCAGGCCTTGTCATTGTCGTCACTGTGGAACGGAGTCCTGTCTCTGAGTCACACTGTGCACGAAGTGTTTACAGTCACTCCTGCGGCCCAGCGGAAGGAGGGCAGGGTTCACAGCCAGCCTGGGTTCGAGGACGGGCCTGCCGCCCATGCAGCCTGGTGGCCTCCCTCAAGTCCTGCTCCCTCCCCACCCACCCCAAGCCCCGAGGCCGCGGTGGTGAGTCTGGGACACAAAGCTGGGACGACCCCTGAGGCCAAGTGCGGTGCGTGCTCCCTCTGCTGACGTTTTCCTTTGTGCTCCCACTGGACCGGTGGGGCTGCTGAGGCTTCTGGATGGGAGCTACGCGAAGCGGTTGGTCTGGGCTAGGGGTCAGGTCGTCCGGCCCGAGAGCACGCCCTCTGCCATAAGCTCTCGGCCGCCGCCAAGGGCACGCTTCCTGGAGCAGGGCCCTTCTGACAGTGCTCTGGGAGTTGCTTCCCTGCCGCCAGGGAACTCGGGAGCCCCTGCCAGGGAGCGGCCGAGGGAAGCCGAGGTGGCTCCACGTGGCCAGGGCGCCCGAGAGTCTCTGAGCCACAGGGCCGTCACATTTGGAGCAGAACGGAACTTCCTTTGCCTGAGGAAAGATGGGCCTACAGAATAGACCTCTTTCATTTGGCCACCCACAGTAGGAGCCGGGTGGGCAGCTCTGGCCTCGCTCACTTGGTCACCTGGGGCCCGGCCCTGTCACACTACGCCTCAGTTTCCCCTCTGCACAGCATGCTCATGGAGGCCCCTCTGGCTTTGACAGTCTGTCTGGCTGAAGATTACAGAGCTCAGCCGCTGGCCGTATGAGGGCCTCCAGAAGGAGAGAGGGCAGGGCTGCCCCCACTGCACGGCTCTCCCCGACCACCCGCCTCCTCTTGTGCCGCGGTTCCGGTGTTTCTCGAGTATTCTCAGCCTCTCACACTTCAGAGCCACAGCGTGGGCGCAGCCCCTGCCAGCAGTGCTTCCCTGTCCTTTGGGGCTCACCCCAAGAGCTACTCCCCTGCAGGCAGACCCCTCGTCCCGCACCGAGCCCCTGCGGCACCTCTGCAGGCTCTGAGCAGTAGCAAGCTCGACCGGAAATAAAAACAGCAGCCAGAACTCGCTGAAGGCTTCCTCCACTCCGGCGTCTAAGTTGTTGACACGTCCTGCCTGGTTTCACTATTCTACAGGTGAGCAAACAGGCTGGGTGAGGGTGACAGGCCTGAGGTCACACAGAGGCTTGAGGCCATCTTCTCTTCCTGGAGACTATCCTGCTAGAAAGGGGCCTGGGTTTTGATCATCAGGGGCTCTAGACAAGGGGTGTTAGGGCCCAGCGCAGGCTGAGGGCCCAGACGGGCTCCGGCAGGCCCAGGAGGGTGGGCGTGGGGAGAAGAGGAGAGGGTCTCAGTGGACTCCACCAGGAGCCCTGCCCTGCTCTGAGGCTCAGGGCTGAGAGTCCAACGCTCTAACCACACTTTGCTCTCACCCACTAAGTCCCTGTCCTCCTCTGGGCCTCAGCGGCCACACCTGTAATGTGGTTTTTGTACCGTCTAGCCCCCAAGGTGAGGATGAGCTGCAGGACAGACCCCAAGTGTTTAAATTAAAGCACTCTGTAGGGAGGATGGGGACCACCTGGGTAAGGCCCCACCCTGGCCCAGCACACCCGGGGCTACCTGTCAGCCTCCAGTAGCTGGGCTCAAATCACTGACAGCCCTTGCAACCCTGCCTCCCTGGTGCTGTGACCCTCACTTGTGGAAGGGCGGGTCCCAGTGGCCCAGGCCTGTGGGAGACAGCTCTCACTCACTGGTGATCGGGGGCAAGTCACGTTATCCCTCAGGGCTTCAGCTGTCTCATCTGTAAAATGGAGAGCACAAGCTAGCTCCCAGGGGTGTGGGCATGCTGCGGGAATTAGATAGGCAGTCTGGCCTCGGCCCTCAACGAAGGCGTTCTGGGCTCAATTCTTCCTTAATGTGTCTACACAGTGGGAGTGCCCAGCCTCGCAGATGTATGAAGATCAGAAGGGGATTGAATGCTGGCGCCCTGCCAGACTGGGTGATTCACCCAGGGTCACGCAGTGCTGGAGGCAGACGATAAGGACCAGATTTTGGGTTAAGGGCTCCCTTACCACCAGTCCCAGGGCATCTTTCCATGGGGTCCCCGCACCTACCAGGTACCTGGTGCTTCTGGAGAACCATCAGGGCCCCCCCCTGCTTTCACGCTGGCCCAAGTCCAGCCCCCGTAATAAGAGTGGCAGGCACTTTTGCAGGTATCTACAATGGGCCAAGCATGGTGCTAGGTGGGCTGTGCATGTCATCTATAAGGGCCATAACCTTCTGAGAGGCTGCTCCCATTGCTCCCATTTTACAGATGGGAAAGTGTAGGCACGAGGTCAAGGTCAAACCTGGAATGGTCAGCAGGTTGCATGAAGCTTGGCAGCTCAGGTCTTGGGAAGCCAAGAGAGGAGTGCTATGTTGACGGGTGGTGAGGCTTCACTGGCAAGAGGCCAGCTCAGTGTTCTGCCTCAGGTGGGTGGGAGAGGGACAGGAGGCAAAGGGGGCAGGGAACGGGAGAAGCAGAGCCAGACAGGGCTCAGGAACAGCATCAGCGGCCGGGAGCTATGCAGGCCCCAGTGACGGGGCCTTTACCCATCTGAAGCCACTGCCTCCTCGGCTGCCTGGCCCGGTCCTGGTGCGGTCACAACCCAGACACAGCAGCCACTGTCCGCCCAGCCGCGGGGTGGGGCACCCGGGCCCAAGGCCCGCTCTGTGGCCTGTCAGGAGATTTACACCCGACTCTTAACAACCGCGCGCGGAATCGCAGGCGGGTGCTGGGCCCCGGGTGGTCTGCCTTGAATCGGCCCCCTGTGAGCAGATGAAAGCCAGTCGGTGGCTGGGCAGGGAAATGGGCTGGCGGGGGGCCAGCGGGCAGGGAGGCAAGCAGCTCCCTCCCAGGGCTGCAAGTGGGGCTTCCAGCGGCCTGGGGTTGATTAGGGGAAGCCGGGAGGTCTGAGGTTAACCCCTTCCCTCCTGCTGGGTGCACTCCCCAGGGGATCTAGGGGATCCTGGGAGCAGGAGGCCAGCGGCCATTGCCTCTCCACAACCCAGGCACCCCTCTGCCTCCCCGCACCTGGAGCTGAGAACGAAACTGTGGCAACTTTAGGACCCTCGAAGGCCCAGAGACAGGCTTAGGGTCATTTCTCCTGCCCATGCTGTCTGGGGCCCCCAGCAACCACTGGCTCTATGCTTCCTTCCTTCAGACTGTCTGGTCAAATGTCACCTCTTCAAGAGGTCTGCCCTGGATCCGCTCCCTGCCCACGTCCCATCCCTGCTCTCTCCACCCTTCCTCCCAGCTCTTTCTTCCTAAGACTTCTCACTACCTGAAATTAAGTCGGCTAATCATTTGTTACTTCATTTATTCAACAAATATTTATTGAGTACCTCCTAAGCGCTCATGTCTGTATTTCGGGGTCTAGGCTAGTGCCTGGCAAAGCAGAGGGAAGAATCTCTGCCCCGGGGAGAATATACGCTGGTAAGGGGAAAGGAGAAATACATGAAATAAATGAGTGAACTCTGTAGCATCTTGGAAGGTAATCAGGGCTCTAGGTAAAATCAAGGCTGGTAAGAATGGGTGGGGGCGAGGGTGGGGGTGATTTGAAACATGTCCAGAGAGGGCTCGCTGAGAAGTTAAGAGTACAGCCTTCATTCAGGGTGGGAAAGAGTGAGCCATGCATCGGGTGGTGTCTGGGGAGGAGTGTTCTAGGGAGAGAGAATAGCAATGCAAAGGCCCTGAGGCAGGGATGTGGCTGCGCAGTTGGAAGACCATCCAGGAAGCTGGGGTGGCCAGAGTGGGGTGAGTGAGGAGGAGGATGTCAGGGGGGAAGGCAGGGGGTAATGAGCACAGAGCAGGTGGGGCCCTGTGGGCCATGGTGACTACAGGACTGTTTACCACCTTTCCCCACCTCTAATATGTAAGACCCAAGAGGGACGGAGCCTGCCTACTGGGTTCACTGTGGCATTCCCCAGCTTCTAGAACAGTGCCAGACGCATGAAAAGTGCCCAGGAAAATATTTGTTGAAATCATTCCGTGTACATTTTTGGGAAGAAAGGACCCACAGGCAAGATGCCTGATCTGCCCGCCTCTGCCTCAGGCAGGATAAGAACTTGGGTCCTACCCTTTCAGGTCCGAGCACCTGCTAAGCCCGGAAGATGGGGTGAGTGGTTCTTAAACCACGGTCCAGGCCAGAACTGCTGGGCACCGGACTGCCTCCTGCCTAAGTCCTGAATCCTGCTTGGCCACCTGCTTTTTGAACCAGCCCCTGGTGACTCTGAGGGACACCAGCACTGAGAACCTCGGAAACCAAGGCCACACAGGCAGGAAGCCACCAAGCCAGCCTTCAAACCCAGCCAGCCACCTGGCTGCAGGTCGGGCATGCTCTGCCGGGCACCAGAGGGGAACGACCCAGCCGCAGAGCCCACAGCTGGGCCTCAGGGATCTGTAGACTCCCGCTCCTTGGCTCCCAGGACCAGCCCCTGCTCGCATCCCACCCTGCAGAAGCCTCCGCCCTCACATGGGGTTGGGAGTCACCAAGCCGGAGAAAAGCCCAGAAAGGAAATCCTGTGATAATTCATGAGGGTTTGGGTACTTCCTGCAGGGTGGGCACCTGCTAGCTCCTTTAACATTCAGGACACCTCCCCAGAGCAGATGTTCATAGCTAACATCACCCCCATTTTACGGATGAGGACAGTGAGGTGGGAAGGTCCTTCCAAGTGGCCCTCACTTCCCTGAGTCCCAAACTGGAGCTCATGGGGGACTCTGAAGCTCACCCTCAGGCAAGTGGCTCTGTCTCCTGGCCTGTCCCCTCCTGGGGTGGCTGAGGACCCGTTAATGGGGACTTTGCACAAGGTCTGGCACATGGGGAACTCATGGCCACCAGCAGCGTCCAGCTGGCCTCTTCCTTGTATAGGTGGGGAAACAGAGGCCCAGAAGGAAGAGGATTTGTCCACGGTCACAGACTGAAGGCCAGATTGGGGTTAGAAGCCAGGGTGCTAGTGAGACCTGACCCCGCGGGCCTGGATGGGCAGGGGCAGGAGCAGGCAGGCATGTCCTCAGGACGGGCAGCCTGGAGAACTGCCCTCTCCCACAGCTGCTCTATTCTAGAAGCCAGCTTCTGCTAAGGTTTTGTTTGAATAAGTCTCTTTAAACCCATGGGTCTGGCCCGTGCCAAGGCCCAGAGAGGGGCGCCATCCGCCTCAGGTCACAGAGCCAGCCTAGCCTCCGTCTCCAGCCTATCTCCCGGCCCAGCTTCCTTTCCTTCCTCATGCTGCCTCGTCTCCCTCTGGCCTATGCTGCCTTGTCCCGTGTCACCCCTTCCCCTATCATCTCACCCCCCAGAAGGGCTGTCTCAGGTTTGGGGGACCCCGGGAGAGAAGAGCAGGCAGGGGATTTGAAGTGGGGGCTCCCAAACGCAGGGATGAGCCTCCACCCTCATCTGGGGCCTCAAGGGGGAGGGGAGGCAGCTCTGGGCCGAGCAGGGCTGGGCATGGAGGGTCCCGAGGGATACCAGGCATTGCTGGGCCCCCCAGAGAACATTCCTAGCAAGCTCCAGGCCCCCCTGCTCTTATGCCTCTGCAGCCTGGGTGCTTTGTGGAGTGGCTTCTCAGTGCTGTACCATCACACTGAGCCCAACCGTGGCTCTGTCCATCCCGATTCTGCCCCTGGCGACAGAGTGGCATGTCACCTCCTTTATACCTCTATGGCCATGGCTTGGGTTTCTCAGCGGCCACCCTGCGGCTGACCAAGAGAGGGCCACCTCCCACTATGGGTGGTGGTGGGAACGCATGGCAGTGGCCAGGTACTGGGGATCACAGGACACCATGGATCCAGTGACTCACCAGGACCTTCCCTCTGCCACAGCCAGATGCTAGCCACATGCCGTCACTGATCTCTAGGCCTGCAGTGTGGGTGGTATCACCCCACTTCCGGGAGGAGGGGCTGAGGCCCAGAGAGGCCAGCAACTTGCCCAAGGTCCCTCAACTGAGCTGGCTGGCTCAGAATCTGTGCTCTGCATCATGGTGGCCCATGGCTCACAAGGGCTTCCCAACCATCACCACCTGAGACTCTTGGGATCACTGACCCAGTTCACAGATGACAAAACTGAGGCCAAAAAGAAGACACGACTCGTCCAAGGCTATAAAGCCAAAGCCAGGGGCATGGCCCATCCAAGCCCAGTCCCAACAGGAATTTGGCCAGAGAAGATCTGCACCTGTGAGTCTCTTGGCCAGATGTGGGAGCTCAGGGAGGCTGGAGGAGGTGGCCCTGAAAGCCTACAGGGAGAGTCGTCCAGGGCCACCAGGCCCAGCATTAAGCCCTTCCCAAGTGGCCAGACACTGGAGTGGGTCCAGGAATTGGATAGGTGGGGAGCCAGGCCAGCCTGAATCCCAAGAAGGAAGGGGCCAGCCCACGGCCAGGCCTGGGTGGCCCTCACTGATGACACCCTGGCATACCCACACCCTTGTTCTGAGCCTCCTGGGCTCAGGTCCCCATTCTGTCTTCCTGCCCCAAGTCCACCCAGCTTAGAATGGAAATCCAAGACTGTCTCTGGAAGACAGGGCACCTCTCAGTAGACCGTGGGAGGCCCTGGCCGGTTCTCAACGTCCGTTGGCCTGGATTCTCTCCTCACTGGAACTGGGGTGACCCTTTGGCTCTGCTGTCACAAGGATCCCATGAGATAATAAATGTGAGAGGGTTTTCTAAACTGCAAAGGGCCACTATCACAAAGAGAAAGACAAGGCAGCTCTCAGTACCCTGCACTGAGCACATCACAGATCTGGGGGTGGTCCCTGCAAGCACTCTGGTCAGAAAGCAGCCAGTGCAGAGATGGCCAGCTGGTTCTTGGTTTCTTTCTTGCTTGCTTTTTTTCCCTTTCATTCATTCATTCATTCATTCATTCATTCATTCATTCATTCAGTGAATGCAAGCCTCTGGCCCACTCTGTGGCAGCTGCCCCTCCCTCCAATTTCCCTAATCTAAATCTGCAAACTCCAGATCCTGCAGGAGGCAGAAGCAATTAAAAACAACTGTCTCTGATGCTAAAATGCACACATCAGGACTCCCTGCACATAGCAGGTGCTCAAGAAATATTTGCAGAATCAAATTTGCATTCCTGAGTGTGGGTTTTGGGGTCAGAGTGCCTGGGCTCTGTGTGACTTAAGTCACACACCGAGATCCAAAGAAAGTTTCCAAGGAGGGGATCTGGCCTCACAGCCAGACTAGCTCCTGTTTTTGATGGCTCCCTCCCTCAGCCACTGGCAGAGGAAGCCGGGGTGGAGTAGAGCAAACCTGGCCTGACCCCCCTCCCCTCACAAATACCCTATCTGAAGCCTTTTCCATCCCAGAAGGCTTTCCACCCCATTCCTTTCCTTAACAGATGCAAACTGCAAGCCCATACTCCCTTAGCTGCCAGTCCGCACCCCCTTCTGTGGGCAGACATCCCACAGGGAAGGGGGTCAAGCTAATTCTGCCTTTCCCCATTCCCAGCATCCTTGCTGGCCTCCAGAGGGTTTAGGGGCTGCTGGCAGGCACACAGTGTGTGTTGGGATGTAGAGCTCAGGACTGCGATCCCCCACAGGAGTGTTCCACGGATCCAGGGCCATCGGTCTGACCTTGGCTGCTGCCCCCCCGGCCCATGCTGGGCTCTTCTCCCCCACCCAGGGGGCTCAGTGACTCTGGCACTTACGTCTGGGTTCCCGGGGTCCATCCACTGTCACCTTGATGGCTCGGTGGTAGGTAGCCACTTGGGTGGGGTTGGTGAACACGGTGATGGTCAGTGTGAAACTCTTCCCTGGGGGGAGTAGAGAATAAAGGCAGAAGGTTGGCACCTGGAGCTATTAACAACACCCTGTTCTCCCTTCCAGAAGAGGCAGATCTCTCTCCTTTGAACCTGGACAAAGACGGGGCTCTGGGTGAAGGTCGAGCTGCTGGCCTTGGCATTCAAGGCCTCAGGAGGTCTGGCACCAACTTTATCATCTTCCCCCACCCCATGCTCTGGGCACCCTATTTCCTCCCTGCTTCCTGGCCTTTGTGCTATTCGTTGTACCCAGAGACCCTCATGATTTTGAGGTGGAGAGCACCCCAAGTATATTTATAAAAATACGTATAAAAATACATATTTGGGGGGCACCTGGGTGGCTCAGTCAGTTAAACATCTGCCTTCGGCTCAGATCATGATCCTGGGGTCCTGAGTTAGGCTCCCTGCTCAGCTTCTCCCTCTCCCTCTCCTCCCACTCGTGCTCATGCCCTCTCTCTCTCTCAAATAAATACATAAAATCTTTAAATAAATACTGTTTTTTCCTGAAAGTAATTATGACCTTTGTAAGTATTTGGGGAACACAGAAAAATCACCCACAGTCCCACTAGCCAGAGACACACACTGCTAACATTTGGATATTTTCTGCTCTCATCCCGTTTGGGTGGGTATGTGTGTTTGCGGAGTGGCAAGGATTCCAAAATACGTATCTTCACACCCCGGTTTTGTTTTTCTTCATTTAACCTCACATCATAAGCACTTTCCGATGTCATTAAAAATCCTTCATAACCTTTTTTAATGGCTGCAAAGTACTTCAACCCACAGAAGCCTCGTCTTTTCTTTATCTGCTTCCCTCTCCTTACTCCCTGGCGCTGCTGACCCCGCAGCCTCCTCCCTGCGGCCTGGGGGGGGGGG
>NW_024425786.1:18367203-18387446 GCF_017311325.1 Ursus maritimus
GGGGGGGGGGGCTGGGAGAGGGCTGATTGGGGAGCTGCCGATGCTTCATTTGTAGACGCTACTGTTATTTCCAGAACTCTGTTCTATTTTTAGATAGACATTTGGCTCCAAAGTCTCCATTCAAAATTCCTAAGAGAGGAAAAACTTTTAAAATAATAATTTTTTTTTTTTACCATTTAAAATAAAATGAAAATGACCTTTTGTTTATAAAAAATCTTTGTCTCCATCTCAGCTTCTTTCCTTAGAATAGGTTCCAAGAAGTGGTGAGTGATTTCATCGCATCAGAGGGCTGGGACGAATTCAGGCGCATTGATCTCTCCAGTGAGAGTCACCGTGACTGTGGCCGCTTCAAGGCCCCCACTCAGCGCGGCCGTCAGCAGGACGGCCCCCTATCACGGCGGAAGATCGACGTGCTCCTGACTTCATCGGCGGCTCTGCCGTGCCTAGCGACACTAAAACTTTGTATATGCTTATGGTCTGTCCCAACCCAACACAAATCATCGCTGCGTGTTCCTTCAGGCTTTCCTTACTGGCGTTTTAGTGCCTTTAAGAGATCACCCTGTGTTAAGCCGTTAGCACTTCCCCACCCGCTCTGCGGCAACCACTTTCTCAGCTCAGTGGCCTTTACACTCTGCCTTCTGACACCGAGCTGTTTTGCATTTTCAGCTCTTCCTCCTGTGGCTGATTTCTCCTCGTGTTTCGTATTCGGGCAGGGTTCCCCATGTAACAAGCAGATACCTCTGGTAAACAGCGTTCTCTCTACCTTCTACCTTTAATTCTTTGATTCTACTGGGGATTTAACTGGTGGGTCTGGTAGAAGTAAGGATTTTTTTTCCTCAAAGGACAACCCAATCCTCCCATCACCTTCACTGAAGTAGGAGTCCCCTCTCGCCTGCCTTCTTCCCTGCCAGCATCAAAGCTGCATGAGACTGGGGATGCTGGGGTGGGGGAGAGCTTCGCTCACCTCCTAAGCTTGGCCTCCTCCTTCTGTGCCTCTGAGCATCCCTATCTCTGCACCCCAGTTATCGATCCTGGGACTCCCTAAGGGCAGGGGCCCGTGGCCCGGTGCACCTGTGTCCCCAGGGCTGGCCCAGGGTGGGCAACGGAGGTAGGCTAGCTGCATGGACCCCTCTGCTGCCCCTGCATTCCCGGCTACTCTCCAAGACAGGCAGGCAGCCTTGATACCCCCCTTCACAGGTGGGAGATGAAAACTCAGGGCAGGGAAGGATAGCTCGCGGTTCTCTTTTCACGGCTAGGTCTAATGATCACATGAAAACTCGAGCCCCGGAAACAGTAGAATCCAGAACAAAAGTAAACCTGCTAGACTTCCAGGGCCACCCCACGGAAACCCAGGGCTTCTGAGACACCAGGGGGTGGTTTAAATTGAGGTGTGACTCAAAGTGGGGCAGAATGAGGCCTCTCTGGAAGAATTTTCCTGAGCCAGCCCACTGGAGGCAGGGACAGAAATGCACACAGCATCTGCCCCTGGAGTCCTGGGTCAGAGGAAAATTCTCAGACCACAGGGGCACTTTCCATGGTTTCTGGAAAACGAAAGTGCAAAAGGTCTAGGGAAATGTCAGACAGGTGGCCTCGGGCTCCCTGCCTACCTCCCCTTCCTGGGATCTGCCTTCCCTCCCTCTTTGGTCGTTTTTTCTCCTGGACTCCTCCCTCCCCCGCCAGCCAGGCACTTTCCTGGGTGGCGTTGGGGGGGGGGTGTCCCTGGGCCTCTGCTGCTTCCATCACCTCCTAGACACTGCAGGGTGCTGGGCCAGATGGGCCCCAATTACTGAATTTCTCTCAGGTCTCCACTGAAAAGTCACGTCCTCAGTGAAGCCCTCACTGGCCCCTTTAAAGCAGGCATTTTAAACTTGGCATCCGGGGCTCCTTCTTAGGATTAAGTGGGCCCTGTGAACAGGGGTAGGAAAAAAAGAGACAACTGTATTGTCTCTAACCTCTCGCTGCAATTTAGCATCTCCCTCAAGTATGACCGTGGGCAACAAACCACAGAGGTATTACAGAAGTCCCTGTGACCTTGTCACCAACAGACGTCACAGATATTTACATATCACATTACAGACGTTGCAAATTTCTCTAAATATCTTTTATGCTCGTCACAACTTCAAAATCATGGTCGTCATCAGACCCATTGCCACATCTTATTATTTAATACACTAATAAAGGAGCACATTTATCCCAATTTTTAAAGACATTTTGCTGTGTTTTATTATAATTGGTTTCCATTGTAATCCTTTGTATTTTATTTTATTCTTTAAAACACATTATTCTGAAACTATCAAGTGGCCCCTGGGGTAAAAAAAAAGGTTAAGAAGCCCAATGTGAAGCATCAGAGACCCTCCCGCTCCTCCCCTACCTGCTCAAACTTCCCCCGTCGCGCTTATTACTTTTGGCAATTCCTCTACTTATTTATTTCCTTGTCTCCCTCTACTAGATGGTAAACTCCCTGGGCACCAGAACTTCTGTCTTGTTCACTGCTGTGTCCCCAGCCCCTAGGACAGCTTCCGGCACATAGTAGGTGCTCAGAAATGTTTGTTAAATGCATTAAGGGAGAGACTACTGTTTCCATTTTACAGATGAGAACACTGAGACTCATAGAGGGGCAATGAGTCATCCAGGTCAACAGTATCTAGGCAGGGCCAGAAAGGGTAGAATGTGCTAGAGCCTGCCCCCCCCAACCCCATACTAAGGACCGCCTCCTGGGGAGTGAGAAGCCCCCACTCTCACCAGGCAACAAACCACACACTACCCCTGAGGTGATCAGCTCTCCTCTACAGCTTCCTCCCGCTTTCCAGGCCCATCATCACCCCTCCCTGGTATCCAAAGAGAGGAGGGAGTGAGGGAGGAGGACAAAGGGGGGGGGCAGGACCTGGGTGCAGGAGTGGAAGGGAGGGGCACGTGTCAGGTAAAATGGGAGGCGGGGGGCCCCCTGAACAAGGGGTGGGGGAAAGCTGTCTCCCTGAGTGCCCCTCACCTCTCTCTCTGCCTGATGGTGAACCCATTGTCCCATGGCTCCCCGTCTCAGGGCAGGAAGCTGAGATGACAGAGACGGTGGACGATTTTGTGCAGGAACCTCAGGCAAACTTGGCATCAGCCAGAAGTCCAGGAACTGCAAATCAAGGCACTCCGGGGCTGGCCCTGGTTGGAGGAGGGGAAGTCCTAGTCTGGAAACAGCTGCCCCTCAGGGCCCTGAGTGACCCTAGACAATCTCACGGGACCTGGGGCCACTGGACCAATCAACACGTACAGCTGGGTCCGGCAGCGTGGCTTTGGGCCAGTCCCCGTCCCCCTCAGCCCGGGTTCTCATGTCGTAAACCCCCACCACGGGGGCTTCATGGACAGCAGGAGGGGGACACGTCTCACGGGACCTCTGGGTTTTCTCTACATCGGTCAAGAAGCCTATAAGCTGCACCCACACATCTCACCTCAAATCTTGCTCTACCTGCTATGATTTCTTCAACCAGCTGAGGACAGTTCAGGAGCTCATGCTGTTTTCATTTTCACCTAGGCCGCCTCCTAGAGGACATTCTGGGAATTTGTGGTATGTGGTCCTCCAGAGGGGACATGGGGGGCAGAGGACACATATGTCCAGCGGGGCACAGGGCACTGAGGTAGTCATTCCTCCTGTGTGTGAAACACCTGCTACAAAGATTCTCTGAGCCATGAGCCTAACTCAATTTTACACAAAGTTTTTTGCACACTTTTAGTATCTGCTGAATTCTACAGGACGGAAAACAGGTTTTTTTCCCCTTAAATTTTGTTCAGAACTTTGCCGAGCATCGTTCACCACTTCAGAAAACCACGTCGTTGGCGGCAGTGGGCTCTGTCCGTGCACGCCGGGGCCAGCGGTCTGCCGGGGCGCTCCCGGGGCTTCTGCCAGAGTAAACGCAGTGGGGTCTCGCCCGACATTTATATATTCGGATGGGTATTTTATCATAAATCACTTTGCCCCTTTTTCTCCATTACAGCTATGGACTTTTATCGATTTTGAAACTATTCCATTCACTACACATTTCATTGTAGGACAGGGAAGGGTGCATTATACGATATTTGTTGTAAGAAGGGCACTGCGTCTGGTGGGCTGGGGACCTCGGCCCTAATCGCTGCAGGAGACACCCGTGACTTGGTTTCTCTCCCTCCCTTGCCTGGGGTCCCACCTTCAGGCTTCTCATGAGGGCTCTGTGGTGGTGGTGTGTCTATGTCCTTTGTGGAAACCTATCTTCCTGGAATTAAGACAGCATCAGGGAATAAAAGGCAAGGAAACAAACAGAAGTTTCCATCTGGCTTCTTGGTCTTGGCTTCTTGGGTTGGGTCCCAAACTCCAACCTGTCCCAACTCCTGAACTGCCCCACTGTCTGTGCCAATCACTGATTTGTCCTCTCGGTGGGAATTTCCCAATGGGCAGCATGGGCACAGCAGAGGGACTGCTGTGGGCCACAGGACCCCTGCGCCCTCCTTCTCACTGCCAGCCGCCTCCACTTCTCCCACTCCACAACTCACACCTTCTGGGTTTCCCCCGCCCCCGCCCAAACCGCACCATAATCACAGAATCAGTGACTATACCACTCAAAGGGACTTCAAAGATCTCCTCCAGTCACAGGCATTTGAAGTAACAAAATCTGTAACCTGTATCCGACTCTCAATATATGCCAAGTGATACACGGGTGCCAATTTCCTTAATCCTTATAAAATCTCAGGAGAGAGGGGTCATAATTTCCTCCATTATACAGATGGGGAAACCGAGGCACGGAAAAGTGAAGCCGTTTGCCCCACATCACTCAGCAAGTCACCGGCAGAGCTGGGACCGAAATCCAGGTGGGCTGGTTGTCGAGCCCAGGCTGTTCAATACCGTGAGCCTCTGAGGTCTGAAAATCTTGTCGAGCCCCCAGGTATTGGAACTCCCACTCAGGCCCTTTCCTGCCCCCACCCAGGACCAGTGAGACCGATGGGAGAAGGGCGGTGAGAACGATTTACGAACTCAGCCTCCTGAGTCTTCCAGAGCCACAACCGCAGCCTCAGCCTCGACTGCTTCAAGAGCACCAGCTCAACGATGCTTTGCAAACCCACCTCCCTCCCCCAAGGCCCTGCAGGGTGAGTGCAGGTCTGTGGGCATAAATGCCACAAAGAACTCACTCTACGCGGCAGAATGGCCAGTGGGCATTCTGGTCACCTGGTCACTTGGGGAATCATCGTGTCTTCTCTTTCTCGATCTCACCTCCCAGGACAGGGAGTAAGGTGCCACGTTCCTGATGCCTTGCTGGGCTCCCAGGACGGACCTCCCCTCCAGCCTGCTCCACCAGGGGCCACAGCTACAGTGGCCTCCCTGGCCCTCTCCCCCTCGCAACCCCCCTGCATCCTCGGGCCCCCTGGGCCTGCACACCTGGCCACCGCCCCAAGGTCAAGCTGAGTGACTCTCCACTCAGGGCTGCAGCAGGGATTAAGATGCAAAAGGCTGGAGAGATTGGGGATGACAAAAGGGGCTTGGAGACTAATTAGGAGCAGCAATGAAAGCTTAATTCATAAAAGCAAACATTTTCCATCCATCAACCTGCAACCAGTTAAGGGCAACGTTTGAAAGAAATCTGTGCGTGGGGAAGGGAGCCAACAGGAACAGGAAATGTTTGAAAGAATGTAAACTATTTCAGTTTCATAAAAAGTAACAAGTAAACAGTTATTACATGCAAATAATGCCCTGGTTTTAATTAATGCTGAAAAGTCAAAATATGTTTGACATTTGTATGTATACATTGAACGGTTGGAGAGGAAAAAATGGTGCCCAGATGCCCGGTGCTGAGCAGGGCTGGCGGCTCCGAGGGAACTCAAACCTTGAGAAGGTCTTGTTTATTGGTGATGAAAAGTACAATTCTGCCTCAGCCTCTGTGGAGACTGGGGGCAGAGGGAACCTAGCTTACTTTCTTAACCAAGCTGGAGGGGCAGCCTGGGTCTTGGGAAGGGCACTTCCCCGCTTTTCAGCAGCCTGGTCTTAAAGGGCCAGCGAGTCCTCAAGCCTCCATTTCGCTGGGGCAGGGTTTCTAGGACTTCTCCACCCAGAAGTGATGATGGGTTTCAGGTCCCCGCAGCCTCCCACTCAAGAGCCTCAGGGCGGCCGCCACAGTGGCGGCTGGTCCTGCCTTCCTTCCTACTGCCAGAGGCATATCACGCGCAGGGGGGCACACCGGCCTTGATTCTGGGGTGGGGGATGGCAGCCTGCAGGCTGTGCTTTCCAACATTCGGCATCCTGCACTGCATTCGTGTCTCTTCTAAACCACCTTAAGGCTCACGGGGCTGGGGAAACTGTGGCTTGGGGCGACCACAGCTGGGGAGAGGCAGCTCACTCACAGCTTGAAGCTCAGGAGATCCCAGCCCCGTGGGGAGAGTGGCTGGGGTGCTTGCCCCACTCCAGACCAGCCATTTATCTAAGCCGCTGCTAAGCCCACTTGCCACAAAAAGACCTACGAGGTCCCCTTTGCAGTTCATTAATCCATGATCTCCTCTTAGCATCTTTTATGAACCCAGAACACTCCACCGGGAAAGAGGGGTGACACACAGCTTCGAGAGTTAGTAAACCCCAGAAACTGGGAGCAAATTGTGTCTTTTTCTGGCGAAGGACCCGCATCCTCAAAGAGTTCTGTGACACCCCCATGGGGCTCCAAACTGCTGTCTTAGTCAAAGCCAGGGCTGGGGACTTGTTTCTGGGGCTCCCATTGGGACCCCAAGGGCTTGCTCTCAGCTTCCTTCCTAGACCTTTGCCATTGCTGGTGTCAGGGTGCGCAGACTCCCTGCCGCTCACCTCGCCCACTGCGGCCCACGAAGCGAAGGTCGTTGAATCTGGCCACCTGGTTCTTCATGACTGCCGAGGCATTACGCAGCTCCGCAGAGTAATTCTCATCATTGCCAGCCATCACAGTCACCACCGTTCCATCCGGCACGTCCCCCAGCGCCACCACCTGAGGGCACAGGGGCAGGGGGACAACTTAGAAAGGTAGGGAAGGCCAGGAAGAGGTGGGGAGGGGCTGGGCAGCTCCCCTAGGTCCCAGGCGCACTGCAGGATTTCTCAAAGGCAGAGCGGAGGAGAGGCTAAAACACAACGGGCACCTTCCCCCCTAGATAACAAAAACAAAAAGCTGAAATCTCCGCCTTCCACACCCAAATCCTAGATCAACTTGTTAAGCCGTGTCCTGAGAAATTATCCTTGCAAGGAAATCTGAGCGAGAGCTGTGAATGAGCTCCATCACTATGGTGTGGGGTGTAGTTCCCCTCTTTCCTTGGGCCTGAGCAAAAGAGGAATCAACATGCTCCTAGCAACCAAGTCTCTAAGTAAAAATAATATCAACAACCATAATAACGGGACTGCTCCCCACGCTCGATTAACGCAAGAGCCGTTTGGGGTATGAAATTTGGCTCTGAAATGTGGCCCGGGCCCAGTCTGCCGGCCTCTGCAGAGCCTGAATTCGTTATGCAGGGAAAATGCAAAATGCAAAACAAACCGGTGTTTTGAGAGGGGTTGTACAGAAAACCCCTTTAAAGTGAGAGAGGGGCTTTGGATAGGAGGATGCACCTGCTGGGAATTGCAGGATGGGGGTGGAGATGCCCCCCTAATGCGATCCCCCCATCCCTCACCCCAAGCAGCGCGCAGAGGCAGATGCCTTTTGAAAAGGAAACACACTGCAAATGTAGTCACAGCCATTTAAACGTGGCCACCGCGTGCAGGGACTAGGGATCCAGATGGTAAAAATTTCAAGGAGAAAATGTTTGGGGTCTGATTAAAAAGGCCAGATTTCCTGTCAACATCCTGTCTTCTTTTAATTTCAAAGATTCCTTTTAAGCTCCAAGTGACAGTAAAACCTCCGATCGGAGGATTAAAGTCACACGGGCCTCCCCCTTCCCCCCCTCCCCGGGAGATTTTCCCCACTGGCATTTTAAGATGTCACCCGGGAGACCTCCAAGAGCCACTCATCTTTTTTTTTTCTTTCCAATTTGGAGTCGTCTTAATGGGAGCAAGGACGGCCCCAGCTGCCAGAAGCCGCTGTTTCCAGCCACCTCGGGCACCCGCCACCCCCAGCCGCTGGCCCTTCCTGCCCTGCCCTTTCTCACGGCAGCTGTGAGAGGTTTAGGGGAAAACCAAGGCGTTTTCGTTTCATCTCGCTGCCCCCTTAAAAAAATGAAAATGAAACAGTCGCCTACTCCCTACCAAAGAGAAAAAGATCCTCTGAAGGACTGGGGGCTGCCAGGGGTGGGAGCGCCCCCCATTTCTGCCCGACATTCGGGATTCCCGCCGCAAACGTTTAGGGTTCGGTGCCCCCCTTCTCAGCCCTAGAGTCGCCCGGTGTAAAATTTCAGAAGCCAGCGGTTGAGGGTGTGAGCAGGAAGTGTTTCTGAAGCGGTGCAGGAGGAGGGGTGCTGGCAGTAGAGGGTAGGCCCTATCCACCCTCCGCACCCCACCTCCGGTGTCCTCGCCCTGGTCAGGGGCTCTTCTTCCCCTTTGCCTGCAAGGCTGTGTTGGAGGGATCCGGACTGGAGAGGAGCGAAGCCCCATCCGCCCGTTTCCTCATCAACGTCTTTCAGCAGGGCTCCCTGAAGGTGGAGGGGACAACCCCCCTAAAAGCCTCCCGTGCCGGGTGCATCTGAGAGGGAACGCCAAAGTCCCCGGGCAGAGCGCGCAGCGAGACCGAAAGCGCCCTGGGCCCGGCCGCTGGGCTCTCGCCGCGGGGTAGCGGGCCCGTCCCCTCCCTTCCCCGGCCGGGGCACCGGCTCCTGCAGCTGAGGCGCCCAGATCCCCAGGGCCAGCGTCCGCCCGCCCCGGGCCCCGCACTCACCTTGAACGCGACGGGCAGCGTCTTGTTGCAGCGCCAGTGCGAGGGCAGCACGGAGCAGAGGAAGTTGGGGCTGTCGGTGCGCACGAGCTCGCCCGCGTGGTCCGCCAGCACGTCCACCATCGAGCGCACCTCCGGCCGGCCGCGCCCGCCCGGCCCCACGGCCGCCTGCGCGCTCAGCGCGCCGCTGTTCTCGCCCATCTTGCCGCTGCTGCCGCCGCCGCCGCCGCCGCCGCCGCCGCCGCAGGGGAAGGCCGTGGAGGGAGGTGTGAAGCGGCGGCTGGTGCTCGGGTCTACAGGAATACGCATAACAGCGGCCGTCAGGGCGCCGGGCGGGCGGCGGCGGCGCGGCTCCCCCGGGGGCGGCCGGCGCGGGCGCCTCCTCGGCCGCCGCTGCCGCGAGAAGCGGGAAAGCAGAAGCGGCCGGGCCGCAGCCTCAGGGAGCAGGGGGCGGCGCCCGGGGACGCCCCGCCGGGGCCCGCCCGCAGCGAGGCCTCGCTGCCCCGACGGCCGCGCGCAGCCTGCCCGCTAGTCCCGCATCCTGGGCTCGCGGCCCGCTCGCTGCCGCCTCTCGCGGCGGGACGTCTGCCTCGGCCGCCGCGGCGGGGCCCGCGCGGGCTGTGCCGCCGCCGCCGCCGCCTCCCGCCCCCGCAGCCCGCTCGCGGCCGCCCCACCGACTGAGCGGCCGCAACCCCAGAACAAATCCTCGAGAATCAAGTGGCGGCGCCGCGCCGGCCCGCGCGGGGTTAGTACCCCGGGGCCCGCGGGGGCGGGGCCGGCCCGAGCGACGCGTCGCGCAGCCAATCGGAGCCCCCATCGCCGGCACCTCGGCCGCGCTCGTGGGGGAGGAACGGGGACCGCCGAAGGCCGCCCAACGGGGAGGGGCGGAAGGCCCCGCCCCGGGGAGGACGCCCAGGTCGGGGCCCCGGCGCGTTAGCCCAGGGCTCCTCGAAAGTTCGGGGGCCCCGGGGTCAATGCTAAACATTTGGTTAAAACGTCCGGGCCCTACAGGAGGCTCCTCTGCGGCTGCCTCCTGGGCGGCGGCTCCCTGACGCGGGACCGCAGCTCCCCTTCTCGCGCCCTTTACCCGCTGCCGCTGGCTGGGCCTTCCCCGCTCCAGCTCCTTTGGGCCTCTGATGCCTGCCCTCTCAGCTGGGGGACGCGGGGGCTCCAAGGCCAGTGACATCGAGCGGGGAGCTGCCCCAAAGAGGTTTCCTCACCGTGCCCCGCGCTCCCCGCCATCCTGCAAATTATTTCGGCCCAAAAGCTTCCACTACACGAGAGATTCCACGACCACCAGCCGCCTCTGCACCTCCCAGCCCGGCGCGGCTTTGGGCCCGGCCTCGTTGGCCCCGTTGCCAACAGGGGACAGACGGATGTCCCCCGCGGGCTGGCATCTGGCTTGGGGGTGACAAACCCCGTTCCTCTCCGCTCCCCCCAAAGCAACTTTCAGGACCGTGCAGGCCTCGCTTCCTCGTTCTTCGTTGTGGCGGCCTGTGATTCTTTGAGAAACACGATGGGGCCTGGAAAACGCGAGTGTTTCCCCCTGATTTTTGCCCGGCGCATACAGCACCGTCCTGCATCGTGCAAGAGGACGCGAGTCCACGGCAGGAAGACGAGCGTGCGGCTAACGCGGGGACGGCTGCCAAGCCAAGGGCCCCGGCTTCCAGAGGAGGCAATTTTCCTCCCGTGTGGATGCAGATTGGCCCCCCGAGGGCCCACGCCTCCGTCTTACCCGGCGGTGCCCTCCCGCCGCGCCGCAGGGACGCAGACCGCTCTCACTCCGGCCCGCGCGACCCAGTGACTCCCGGAGCTTCACGGTGAACAACCCTGGCCTCTCCCGCTTCCTAGGCCAAACGAGTGGGCCTAGGAACAAGCTACATCGGGGAGAAGAACTGCAAAGATCAAGCTCCCATTCATTCTGGATTATCGCCCTAGAATGGGCTCCCAGGAGTCGAGGGAACAGGACGAACGCGTGCCGAGTCTCCCTGCCGTCTCGGAGACCGGGCTGAATATTCGTTGTTCCCGGCGCTTGACAGGTGCAGTGAGACGAATTCCAAGCCTCGGAAGCGAAGAAGCCTACGATCCGAAGGTGGCCGCAAGATCGCGCCCCAGATCTGACCCCGGCCCAGTGTGCGCCATTTCGTCGTTGCGGAACGAATTCCAGCCCCGAGTGCGCTTCTGGGCGGACGGGCTCTGGCCCAGCCTCGACCACCTGGAGTGCTGGTCCCTGCCCCTGCCTTAGCCTCACGTCAGCCCCTCGGGCCATTTCGAAGGCGGGGACAGCGAAGGACCCTACGGGATCTTTTTATAGAGCCTGCATCTCGGAGTTGCCGAACTCTCGGGAGCGCGGGCAGTACCGGCGGGACCAGAAGAAAACGAGGCACCGGGGCCTTGGCGCGTCCGACCTCTAGGAGCTTCCCGCCAAAAGGCCCACCAAGTTGTGGCCAGGTACGGCCCAGGGCCAGGGAGGGGGGGCGACGCGTGTGGCCCTGGAGCGGCTGTGGGGCCAGGACCCGCTGTGTCTGGGGTTTGTAAATTCGATTCGTCTAGTGGTTTCGGTTTGCACCCGTGCCCTTACTTGTCCCTCCGCCGAATTTCTCCCTCATCCTACGGCTGTTTCACAAACGGACGTCCTGAAAGTGCGGTTCCTGTGGGTCTCGGCACCTGGCACAGCATCCGGCGTGGCTCCAGCCCTCGGGAGGGTGCTCACTGCGTGTGGCGTGTGGGCGCGGGAACCAGGGGACGCTTGGGTCTCCAGCTTGCGGTCTCCGGGGCCCGCCGGGCTGGGAGCAGTTTCGGGAGCCACCGCTAGTTGGCGCCTGCACTCTGCCCGCCGCGGAGTTGCCGGCCAGGCTCTGCCCACAGATGTGTGCCCGCTTGGGTCCCGCGTCCAGGCGACACGGCCCGCCTCCTGAGAACTGCCCTTTCTGGAAAGACGTTCCGTTCGACTTCTCACTATCTATGCGGCCAGGACAAACCAATGGCTTTGTGTCAGACCGAAGGCTGCCCTACCTGCCGCTGAAGGACACATATGCCCACTGCCTTGGCATCTCTGGCACCCGACCATCCCTGTGCCCTCTGACCCACAGAACGTTCTCCCTGCCAGAAATGCACAGTCCTCTTCTGTCCCGTCCTGAGCGGCCAGAGGATGAGAAGGACACGCAGAAGTACAGCCCAGCTCATTCCCAATTTTTACCTATGGCTAACTTAAACGTCCTCCCCAACTCTGACCAACAGAGAGTCACTTCTCTCTTTTTCTGTTTTTCTTTTTACCATTTTGAGAGCCAGTTGGACAGTTCCCACTCCCTTACGTGGGACACGTGGATACGCTCTTCTTTCCCTGTTTTCTATGGCTAGCCACCTCTTTTCCCTCTTCCAGTGGACTGGTGTACAAATTTCCTGCTTTCTCTTGAGTGGCCCCCTCCTAAGAGCAGCCCAAATTGTACACAGCAGGGTGAGGAAGCCAGGTGATCTGGGCCTACCTTGGCCCAGAGTTGGGTAAGCAGGGACCCAACATGGTGGCCATAGAACTCAGGATCTGGGGGCCACTCCCCCCTCCAGCATCATTTGCCCCTGGGGGTGGGATCCATGGGGTCAAAATGACCCTGCGTCAGGGCGCCCTTTTCCAGCCGCCTGAGGGGGTCTAGGAGTGCACTCTAAAAGCGTTGGTGGTAGCAGGTGCCTGCGTCTGTCTCCCCACAGGCCAGAGAGCTTACCAGGGCAGGTGTGATTCCTCAACAGTCTGGTGCCTGGGGAGGGGGGAGGATCCCCCAAGTGTGCCAGACACAGGACATATGTGACATGGAAACCTTCTAAGAAGTTCACTGGTTGTGGAAGGGGCCTGGGTCTGCAGTTCCACTGCCCGTTTGTCTTCCTCCACCTACTGTGATCTAGGGAACACTGCTTAAAGCTCTCTGACTCTTGTCTATTTCATCCGTAAAGCAGGGCTAGTGATCGTGGCCTCCTCACAGAAACCGCGGAAGGTGCTTAGCACAGGCCTGGCACATAGGGGGTGCTCCAGCCATGCAAGCTCTCACTGTTGTCACACTGAAAAAATAAGGCCTGACCGCCCGTTGTTGGGGGCCTTTGGCAAGTCTCTTCCTCTTTGTGGGCCTCACACTTCCCATTTGTGAAATATCCAATTCTCATGTTCAAAGCTTCCAAGACTCAGAGCCTAGTCCATGGCTATCCTGCCCCCCTTGGTTCGCCTAGAGGCTGCCTGGGGGAGGTAAGGACTGTCTGTGACCTGCCTCCAGGCAGAGATGGCTCGCGGGAGGGTTTTCCAGCAATTATCACAGGGCTGCCTGCGCCTAGATCTTCAGAAGACTCACCTTCTTTCCCCTAGGCTCTTAGACCCTCACTCTGGAAACCCTCCTGGCCCCCACCCTTTATCCCCCTACAGGCAGACGCTGTCTTGACTAGGAACTGGGCCTCAGCTGACACTGTTAGCCACCTCCCCATCCCCAAGGAGGCTTGCGTTCCCTTTATCCCCAGTCTCATGGGAGCCCCAGTTCAGTTACTGGCAGAGGACTGTCTTCTAGAAGTTAATGAGTTCTTCCAGCCTGGCCTCCACACCCTCACTCTGGTGAACCCCTCCTGCCTGGAACTTAAGGTGGGACATTTCTGTCCCTCAGTGAGCCTCAGTTTCCCCTTCTGTGAATGGAGGTGGCTTTGATCGCTCCATTTCACAATCCAGGGAATGAAAGACTCCCTCCAAGAAGGGAAGAGCGTTGTTTCACCACATCTAAAATGCCATCAATCGTTCTAAGTGAAAGAAAAAGAAAATGCTGCTAGTTAAACCAAGGCTTGCCTGCATTCCGATTTCAAATATGTGTGTTTGTACATATGTATTATTACACAGACACACACATACATACACACACATATAAACATTAGTGAGAAAGGGTTACAAAAATCAACAATAGTATGGTCAAAGGGTTGTTGCTGGCAGGGTTGGGGGCCCTTACCCCAGAGAATTCCTTCTGGGCAGCCTCTCTGGAAGGCTCCCGAATGTGCAGAAGGACAAGTGTGCTTCTCAAATTACAGGGTGGCTTTTTTTTTTTTTTTTGGAAAGGGCCAGATGAGGGGAGGGAGGGGGAGCTGGAGAGAGCCCTGTGGTTAGGACACAGCTACTGGCTCTGCCACTGACTGGCGGTGTCATTTTTGCACCTCCCGGAGCCTCAGTCCCCTGGTGGGGGAAAGGGGAAGGACAGCGACAGCTAGGACTGCTGAGGTATTACCGCGCCCAGGCCCTGAGTTTGGCCTTTAAGTACACGCTTTCATTCCATCCCGGCAATTGTGTGGGGGTAGGTGTTTTGACCACTGAAACAAAGAGAAATGTTGCTCAGTATTTTCTGGGTTAGGGAGAACCCGAGTGGGGTTAAAAGCCTGACCTGACGCAAAATCTGGGGACCTGATTATGCACCCCTGCACTGGTTGAACAAAATATTGGGGAGAGCCGGCATCTAGATATTGAAAGTGCTCGATAAACAGCGATCACGATGGTGGTGGAGCCAGGGGGAGGGGTGTGGGCAACAGACGCTGTGAAACAGCCGTAGGTGTGGAAACCAGCAGACCCTTCCAACCAGGCTGCGAGGCAGAAAGGGGCTACACAGGTCATCTGCTGAGGCTTACCCACCTCGTGCTTGCCTCTGGCCTCGGAACCTGCCTGTGAGGACGTAGACTCAGCTGTAGTCCCCCGTGTACAGACAGGAGCACGGAAGCCCAGAAAGTGGGAGAGACTTGACCTGTTTCACTAAGGAAGAGGCAAGACTTGGGACTAAGCTCTGGCAAGGCCAGCAGGCAGCACGGTGCGACCGAATGCAGGGCAGGCTGACAGCCACCCCAGACCTCAGCCAGCAGGTGGGCTGGGCCAGGACCCACAGGATGGCCCCCCGGTGCCTCAGGGCCAGATGAGACCTTGAGCACCCATTGCTTCAGGGGAGATGCCGGGGTCTGTGTGTCTCCCTCAGGACCTCAGCAGCCCATCGGAACGGTGGGAGTGAGCTTCCATGGTCCCTGTAAGCAGCAGGCTGGCTCCCCGTGGGCCCCCAGGTAGGTTTCTCGGTGACTTTGGGGCCAAGCCCACGAGGTCCCTTTCCCCACCTCCCACCTCCTCAGGTGGCATTGGCTCCCTCTTTTGCACAGCCCTGGACTTCCCCCCCAACTCCCCTGTAGGGCCTCCTGAGAGCTTCCCCACTCTGGGCCTCAGAACCAGAGGGCCCTTGTTTCAACAGGACTCCTGGATCGAGATGCTGTCTCCTCTCTGCTCGCTGGTCAGAGGGCCTTAGACTCTTCACCCACATCAGTGGGTGGGTGCAGAACTACCTGCTGGTAGAGTCATCAAATCAGAGGATTCTTCTTTGGGAGGTGGGGACAGAGGCTGGTGAGAGGGACCTGGGTAGCTCGGAGCCCAGGAGGGTCTTGGAAAAGGCATACTCCTTCCCCAGCCCAGGAAGGGGCTTTAGCTCTGGCAGTCAGGGAGGGAAAGGGCTCCTCTGAGTGGCTATCACCTCTTACACTCCCTATTGTGGGAGGAAAGACAGGAGGACTTTCAGGTTCAAAACATCTCCAAGCCTTAATCAGATGGCAAGAATAGCTGCCAGTCAGAAACCAATGTTTGGAATTGAACTGGAACCACGGGATTAGAAACTTGAGCTCTATTAATCATTACTGACAACAGTTAAGCTCTTCCGGCATGCTGGGCCTGATCCCACACTGTGTGCTCATCTGTGCCTCACAGGACCCTTATCGGGGAGGTACGGCCTCACCCCCATTCTGCAGGTGAGAGAGCTAAAGATGGAAACTCGCCCAAGCTCACACAGCTGGCCACCTGTGGAGCCAGGATTCCAACCAGGCAGCCGGGCCCCACAGTCTGTTCTTATGGACCAGAATCAGATGCTTGAAGTTAGAGTCATGGAAGAGAATTAGAATCCTGGCATGCGAATCGTGGTCAGGATTCAGGATTTTATAATGTCAGCCTCAGCAGGGCTCAGATAGCATATCCACATCTCCCATTTGTCAAGTGGTAGAGCTGAGGCCCGGGGAGGGGAAGGGTCTCATTCAAGGTCACCGCCTAGGCCAGGGGCAGAGTCTGGAACCCCCTCCCGCCCCCTCCATTGACTCGGGTCTAGGGTGCCTTCCTCTCCGCGGCCGGCCCTCCTCACCCCACCACCCACCCAGTGGCTCCCTGGCCCCGCCTGTCCCATTAGGGATTTTCCACCTCCCCAAAAAGGTCCTAATGACTGTCAGTCCTTGTGAAGCCTTAATTAATCTCAGAGGCTGATGGCTCTGAGGAGACTGGGGGCTCTGGCCTTACGCAGATGAAGATTACGGCTCCATTTCATGTGGTGGTAGAGGAACGCCTCAGACATTCCTGCCAGCAATAAAAGCCACATGGCTTTCCAGCGTCGCCCTTGGAAAAGAAAAAAAGCGCAGCCCTTTGCGGAAAGAAATCAACTATGTGCTGTATGCATGGCATGAGATAAAAACGGGGCATAACGAGGTGGAGAACAGTCGGTCTTTTATGCTGCTTCCCATGGCCACCGAGAGTGGCAGGGCCGGGCGGTCATGATCCCAGCTGCAGCTCCGGGGAGAGGCGGTGGCCCTCAGCNAGCTAGGCTTGAGCTGCCCTCCATGCCCCACTGGCAGGCCTGGCTTCCCGGGCCCGTGACCCCAGCAGTGGTACAGCGTCCTGCTTGCAGAAGGGCCCAGTGCCTGCTCTCCTGCTCTGCCGTCCCTGCCTTGAAATCCTTCAGACTTTTTGAACAAAGGGCCTGCGTTTTCATTTTGCACTGAGCCCCCCCCCCAGATTAGGTAAGCAATCCTACCCGCAAGTCACCCCTTCAGCCAATGGCAACATCTCCCCTGGCCTGGGGAGTCGTGTGTTTTTGAGCACCTACTTTGCCGACAGTATCGGAGATGAACTTCAGAATAGTCGTACGGATTTCGCAGATGGGGCAGCTGAGGCTCCGAGACTTTCCCACATGGCAAGGAAGCCTGGATTTGGAGTTGGGTCCCTCTCACTCCAAAGCAAGTGTCTTAACCACTCCGCATGCTGCAGTATTTCATCTTCACCATGCTCCGTAGGGGTGGCGACGCACATGGTCAAGCTTCTTTTTTTTTTTCTTTTTTTTTTAATTTCCAAGTAACAGAAGGGATAATAGAGGCCAGAGAAGTGAGGGTGCTCAGCCGCTCGCCCAGTAGCTAGTGGAGCACTCAGTACCAGGCTGCACGGTAGGGACGGGGGCCTGCATCCAGACAGCTGGGGCAGGGGGTGTCTCAGTTTCATAGTTGTTTGTTCCACTCGTAAATGTGTTAGCTCTCTATGTGGGTCACTGCCTCCAGTCTGGCCAGGGATGTAGCAGGAGTCCTGCCCCCCGCCACCACCAGTGCTGGGTTCGAAACACCTGGAAGTTCTTCTTTGTGGGTTCCTCGGTCTTTCATGCTCCAGTTTTCTTCTGCCACCCTCCCTGGTTGGGGAAGCAGTTGCACCGTGTGTTTTGATCAACTCAAAGGAGTCCCAGTCCTCAATGAATCCTAGGATATTGGGGCTAAAAGGAGCCTAAAGACGGTCATGACCTACAACCTGGGCTAGGCTCAAGGCTCATGGACCTGGCTGCTAGCTCCAGGGGAGCCATCCCCTTATTTCTTGGTGGGTGACCCTGGACAAGTCCTTTCCCTCTCTGGGCATCAGACACCTCATCAGGGAGCTAAGTGTATTGGGCCACACTTGATTCTCAGGAGGACTGTCCGTCTTCAATGTTCTAGAATTCCATGTTAATCTAGGACAGTTCTGGGGCTACTGAGGTCCAGGAGAGGTCAGAGACATGGTCAGGGACACATAGGAGGCTCACTGGCAGCTGGACCTGACTCTGAGGTCCCTGCCTGCCGGCCCAGCTCTCTCCTACACAAGTCTTTGGAAGGCCCAGCCTTGGTCTTGTCCCCCCTCTCCTGCTCCCCAGTCCACCTCGGCCTGTCAGGCACCCTAAGTGTCCAGGTCTGGATGCCATAGCTTAATGGCTTCTGTTTTATTATTTATTCTGGATGTCTGTCTTATTATTATTTTTTAAACAATATTTGTATTTTATATATTCTTCTGTTACTGTATTTTGCAATAAAACATTTTAAAAGAAAAGCAAAAGGGAAACAACAGAAAAAGTTCTCCCCCCTACCCAAAGCTCTAAAAAGATGAACAGTAATGCTTACATTTGTATACGGTTGCAAAAACGCCCACGGTGTGTCAAAACGGGAGTGTTTATTCTCGACCAGATCACTATTTCAACCAGATTGTACTGTCTACCAGCTTAATCTCAGCCGAATGATCTGGTGGCCTCTGAAGCCAACCTCCTCATGGCAACAGCCCTGTATGGGGCATTTCTCGGTCCCCAGGCCCCCCTGAGCATGCTCACTACTGAGCTCCTTTAATCTTACCAGCAGTCCTCCAGATAAGTGTCCTTGGACCTCCTTTATGGGCGAGGAACTGAGCTTCTCTGAGGAGACCTCCTGGACCCAGCCAGGAAGGGGCAGCGCTGGGATTCGAACCAAGCTCTATCAAGGCTGACATTGCACTTGGCTCACCCCAGCAGTTTCATCCCAGGGCCTGGGCCCCTCACTTATCATAACGAATAGCTATCTACGTTTTACATGTATTATTTCATTTAATTCTCACGGCCACCTTATGTGTTGGGCCCCCCGTCATCATCCCCATGATAACACTAGAAAAACCGAGGCACGGGAAGGTTAGTAACTTGCTCCGGTTCACCCCACGGGTAAACGTGAGAGCTGAACTTTGCACCCGGCAGCCTGTGCTGCCTGGCCTAGCTGCACGGGGAGCACAGACACCATGGAAGCAAGACAGAGCAGTGGCCCAGGGTCCACAGGTGACCCCGAGAGACCAGAGGCCGGCAGGGCTGGATGGCTGGGGTTGGGGGAATGCGACCAGGGAGAACTGCTCCCGGAGGGATGCCGGCCTACCTACCCCTACCTACCAGACCCATGGCCCTCGGGGAGGTGCTGAGGTTGTGGGCAGAGCCAAATAGAGACCTAGCAGGCTCATAAATCCCTACCTGGCATGTCTAGGCCACAGGCTCAGAACTGGGCACTCTTTGTCATTTGCTGTTGGCATGCGTTTGTCAACCTATGTGTCTCTGGCTGCACCTGAGGGGGCTTCCGGAAGGGGATCCTAGAAGGTGCTCAGACCTGGGGTAGGGGCTGGGCCCTCTTACTGCCCCATCTTCGAGGCTCAGTCAGATCAGGGCTGGCCTTGATGGTGTGAAGTTCCTTCAGCTCACAGAGGCCTGGCCCCATCCCTAGGACCGCAGGGGAAAGTGTTCCCAGTCCTGTCCTCAGGGAGCCCTGTGCTTGAAGTGGGGAGCCGGGACGGACAGGAAGAGGAGAAATGAGAAGCAGACGGGGAGAAGACTCGAGATCCGCTCGGTCAGCAAACACTCATTGAGCACCTCCAGCCTACGGGCCTGGGGCTATCTCAGGTGCTGGGGGTGCAGCTATGGACAAGACAGGCAGCAGTCCATGCAGCTTCGATTCGGAGGGGAAGGCAGAAGATAAACAAGGAGGTAAACAGACAAATGTGCCAATGTTTGATAGCATCTTGGGATGCTGGAGAAAACAGACGAAGGCCAAGGGGTGGAAGATGACCGGGTGGGGGGTTGGGCAAGGAGGTGGTCACCCATACTACAGAGCAGGTGCTCAGTGAGGGTCTCTCAGAGGAGAGAGCCAGACCTGGAGGCTGAGAAGGACCCAGATAGAAGAAGGGAGAACTGGCTTCTCCCACCTGCTTTCTCCCTCCTCCTCTCTACCAGGCATGTCCACAGTTCCTAAAACATTCTCTGCCTTCTGTCTCTTCTGCTTTTCTCACAATCGGCCCCGAAAACCAGATGGGGTGGCTTGAAGTAGCAGCTGAGGAAACCGAGGCTGGAGGTGGGAGGGGCTTGTATGGTTTGATGCCCAAATGCCGGGACCAGGCCCGGCTCCCACCTTGGGGCCTGGTGCTCCTCCGGCCGTCCCATCAGCCAGCTTGTTCTTCAACGCCCAGTTCTGGGCAGGCTGGAGCCAGAGGGGAGCCAGGCAGTGGGCACTGTTTCTCCGGGGTCACGGGGCTGGAAACGTGGGCTGCTGGGCAGGGCCCGGGAGGGGCATCAGCTCGGCGCTGGGCGGGGGTCCGGAGCGGAAGGCGCCCAGCCCTGATTGGAACAAGGTGGCTGCACTGGGAGCCCAGCCTGGCTTCATTGATCTTGCCCGGTGTTCCAGCCACCAGGCGGGGCCAGCGCCGGGCAGGCTGCCGGTTTTCCCAGGTGTGGGGACACCCTGGGGGAATGGCTTTTCATGTGGTCATGGGGTAGGCATGCCACCCAGCACGTGGGGGAAGCCAGGGCGCTGGGGGCACGCTGGCAG
>NW_024425786.1:18387456-18408346 GCF_017311325.1 Ursus maritimus
GTCCTGGAGACTTGAAATCCCGCAGCCAGCAAATGTCAGGCTCCTGGAGATGGGGTCACAGACTTGAGGCACTGAGACTGACAACGTTAAAATCCGCATCCCTGGAGCTCACATTAACTGAGTGCTCCCTGTGTGCTAGGCAGTCACTGTCACCCCACCCGAGGAGGTGGGCTCTGCAGTCACCCCCACTTACAGTGCCCAGACTGAGGCTGTGTAGGATCGAGGAACGTGTCTGCAGTCACACAGTTATGAGGTTTTGTCCTAGATTATACGATCCCTGGAATCAGAGAGTCTTAGGGTGTGGTAATCACAGCTGGTCAACACTGGGAGGACCTTGAAGATCCTTGAGTCCAACTCCCTTGTGTTGGAGAAACAGGTCTGAGGAGGGGACGTGGCTTCCTTAGGTCGCAGCATGGCCAGTGGCCAAGGTCAGGATTCACCACTCACCTTGGGAGCTTGGCTGGTCCCTGAATATGGGGTCCTGGGGCACTTGGCCCCTTTGACCCTCAGTCAAGACCTAGTCTCTCACATGTTACCAAACTTTCTGGTAGCTAACTGACCATTTCCTGTTAGCACACAGGAAGTTCTTTTAAACATTTAACTTGAATCTCTCATGCTGCAGGGAAACTTTCCTTCGAATCCTGCAATCCTTCTGGGAGGAGTTTGGTCTTTGAGGCAAGTACTCTTGGAGTGACTGTC
Organism: Ursus maritimus; assembly: GCF_017311325.1. Taxonomy (NCBI): domain Eukaryota; kingdom Metazoa; phylum Chordata; class Mammalia; order Carnivora; family Ursidae; genus Ursus; species Ursus maritimus. The sequence continues at coordinate 18,388,156 of NW_024425786.1, forward strand.
AGCTTAGCAGAGCAGGATGGTGTTAGGGACAGAGTTTGGGGAATTGAGGGCCAGGAATGGGAGAGGGATTAGCTCTTTGGGATTCTGCACAGCCAGACCCCCCCTTCCATCTCTCCATCCTCATCTCCTTCCACCTGGCCCTCCCTGTATCCAACCACACTAGCTTCCTTGCTGGTCCTTAAATACCAATCCTACCCCCACTGTGGGGCATTCGCACATAGGGTTCCCTCTCCTCGGAGAGCCCTTCACATTCTGTCTGCATGGCTCCACTCACCACCTCATTCAGGTCCCTGTCACCCTCTGTGAAAGGCCTTCTCTGAGTCCCTGTGGTTTTATAATGGCAGAATAATGGTGCCCAAAGATGTCCACATCCCAACCGCTCTAACCAAGAATATGTGACCTTAGACAGCAAAAAGGAGTTTGCAGGTGTGATGAAGGTTAAGGACTTCAAGATGGGGAGCTTATTCTGGACTATCCAGGTGGGCCCAATTTTTCACAAGTGCCCTTGTAGAAGTGGAAGAGGGGGAGGCAGGAGAGGACACTCAGTGGGTGAGGTGACATGGAAAATTGACAGGGGCCACCACCCAAGGAAAGTGAGGGGCCTTTAGAAGCCCAACAAGGTGAGGAAATGGATTCTCGTAGAGCCTCCAGAAAGAATCACAGCTTGCCCATGCCTTGATCTTAGCCCTGTGAGACTCATGTAGGACTTCTGACCCCCCAGAACCGTAAGATGATACATGCGTGTTGTTTTAAGCCACGAAATTTGTGGAAATTAGTTGCAGCAGCTCTAGGAAATTGATATAGCCCCGTTTTTTGATTTCTACTTCTTCAACCTTTACCCTTGCCTAAGAAATTATGCCTCTACTTACGAATTATCTCTTCTCCCCTGTAGAGTGTCAACCCCAGGAGGGAAGGGTTTTGATTTTTCACTTGGCATTGCATTCCCTGTTAGAGTTGCCAGATTGAGCAAATAAAAATACAGAGCATCCAATTAAGTTGGATTTCGGACCAATGACAGGTACTTTTCTCGTATAAAGTTATCCCAAATATTGCAATTCTCTATTTGTCTGAAATTCAGATAATCTGGGTGTCCTGTATTTCGTCTGGCAACTGTATCCCCAGTGCCTAAAAACATGCTTGGGTTCATACAAGTGTCTCGATAAACCTCTGTGGAATGAATGAAATACATAAATGAATGAATGAACATTAATTTCTAGCTTAAGAATTCTTTTGGTTTCCAGAATGCCTCCTGGATAAAGTGTAACTAACAGCAAATACTCAAAGCAAGCCGTGTTATAGCCCTGCCTGCACACCTGGTACTGTTCTGAGTGCCTTATAGTTGTTGCCTGGCTTGGTTCTTGCGGTAACCCGATGACGTCATTAGCTCATTTTCCAGGTGAGGAAACCGAGGCCCAGGAGGTTTCGCAGCTTAGTCAGAGTCACACGACCATTGAATGGCACAGCCAGGCAATTCAAAGCCCTTGAAGAACATGGCTTGCAGAACATTCTAGCTTCACCTCCTGACACACTTCCCCACACAGAGTATATCCTCTCTAAGAGCCCATGATGCCTTTGCAAGTGGTACCCTCCCCCATTCTGGGATTCCAGAGCTCCTGCCTGTGCACCAAAGCCCTGTCCCAATTTCCCTCCGTTGTGAGACCATCGCTGATGCTCCCGGCATGCCTCGCCCCCTCCCTCTTCACTACTCCTGTCGCCCCTCATCTGAAGGCATTGTAAGGACTTGCCATCATATTCTTTTCTGCCCCAGACTGTGACCTCCCTGAGATCAGAGATGGGTCACTTTCAGCTCTTCGGCGGTGAAGCTTAGAGCCTGGCTCTAGGGAGGTGTCTAGAAGTATTTGAAAATGGGTGGATGGATGGACGAGTGAATGAGTGAGTGAGGGAATGAATGGATGGATGAGTAAATGAATGAAAATTCGTCTTTTTCACACTGGGCTTCCGGTTTTAGAGTCTATTAAAGGACAAGAACAACCTCTGATCCCCCCACCCCATCTCTTAAAACACATTTTTTTTTGATTATAAGAATAATACACATTCATTAAAGAAAAATTGGAAAATAATAAAATTATGAAGAAGAAAATTAAAACCACCCATCATCCTGCCACCCAGAACAATTGTTAACATTTTGGTTTTTAGCCCTCTGGTGCTCCTACTGTACGTATACATTTAATTTCTTCTCTTCTCCCCCGACCTCCTTTTCTTCTCTAACATTGGGAACATACATTGCATGCTGTTTTCAACCTGCTTTTTGAAACGCACCAACACATTGTGTGCGTTTCCTGCCCCGCTCATTAAATCCTCTCCCATTGGCAGGGCATGCGTCTGTGCTGTGGGGCATGGGGGCAGGGCGGTGGGGGGTGGGGGAGTGTGAAGACACCCCCCGCTTCCCCGGCTAGACCACTGTCGTGTTCCCTCGTGGCCGGTCCTTTCGGGTGTTTGTGTATTTGTTATGAAGACGCTGCCGGGAACACCCTGGTATGCACGTCTTAGCCCCATCCCATATTCCTCCCTTAGGACCGGTTCTGAGCCAGCCAGTTCCATTGGGCTGAAAATACCCACTTATCCAGCCATTTGTCCACATTATGGTCTAAGGCTTATGGTTTCCATCCCAGATTCTCAGTTCCAACCAGAACAGCCTCACAAATGACCATGATCTGAGGGTGCTTGTGACCTCAGGCGTGTGTAGACCTCATACTTGTTACTAATTCGCTACCTGAGCTCACCACATACCGGGCCCTGTGCATCTCAGTGTGTCCTCACAGGCACTCTCGAGGGCAGGCGTGGCTGGGTCCCATCGTACAGATGGGGATACTGAGGGTCTGAGAACTAAGTGGCTTGGCTGAGGTCACAGAGCAGGGAAACAAGGCACCTGGGATCGGCCTCAGGTCAGCCTGACTCCACGTGAGCCTGACGGCCCCACCCTCCCGGGGCCAGGCCCACGTAGACCCGCGGTTCTGCTCCAGGGAACTGTGGGCTTTGTAATCTGGGGACGCAAAGACCCTGCCCCACCATTCCTGCTGCCTGCTCCCGGAGGGGGGCACAGTCCAGCATCGCTGGGAAGCCAGGACGGGGCTTTGGCCTAAAAGCTGGTGGCCAGATCCTGCCCTATGTCCTGATGCCACCAGGCCTCATGTCACCCTCTCCATCTGTAAAATGGGTGGGCAGGGACTCAGAGGACAGCCCCCCGGGCTTGAGGCTGCTTCAGCAGAGTGGCGGTGATACTCAGTGCTGAGTCAAAGGGAGAAAGAACCCGTCAGATGGGCCACCTCGCCACAGACAGCCAAGACTGGTCTTGGCGGGGGGCGGTGTCCGAGTGAGCAGGTCTGAGCACGAGGCTGGGCTAGGGGCACCTGACAGCTCCAGATGGAGCCCCCCCCCCCTCCGCCAGCAGCAGCAGATGGGACGATATTTTGTAACTGACCCCACAGGAAGAAGAGGCCAGAAATGAGTTCAGGGGGTTAACCCAGGTCCCTAGGGCCCCTTCCTATTTGCATCCTCTTTCCCCCACCGCCCAGGGAGCTGTGTGGACTTCACCTGGAGCTCCCTGAAGGCTTCCAGAGCTTCCAGAAGATCAGACCGTTGGAGCTGGAAGGCCCCCACGTGGCGCCAGTGAGACGTGTGGGGAAGCTGAAACACCCAGAGTCTGCCTTCCTGCTGCCACCTCTGCTGTGCGCTGCCACTGGGCTGGGCCACCTCCCCCACTGCCACCTTCCTGGGGACCCTCGGCATTCGCTCCCTCTCTCGGCCTCAGTTTCCCCACCTGTCAGATTATGCGACCCCTACAGGCATCTCTGAGGCCTCTCCCAGCTGGGAAAGCTTGTTCTGGGCCGAGGCCGCTACTGTGTCCCATCAGTCCGGGGTTCCCAGGAGGCCTCGTCCCTCGAGCACCAGCCCAGTGGACAGGGGCCACTGGCAGGTGTCTGGGGACTCCCAGGAAGAGGAGGGACTTCCTGGCCAGAGAAGCAGGACCAGCCTGGGTAGGGGTAAAGCAGCTTCCCCCTGCGGCCTCCCTCAGACCACATCACCAGGTGTCCCTTGGTCCCCACGGGCAGGGGTTCCTGAAAAGTCTGGGTGTCTGTTGTAGTGAGTGTGGCCTCTCATGCGTGTTTGCCTGTGTGAGTGAGTGCATGTTCTGGGCACGTGGTGGGGGTGGGGCGAGTGCCGGGGCCTAAGGTGGAGGCCGGGCTTTGCTGCGCTGTGACAGAGGCCGCACCAGAGGCACAGGTCCTACCCAGAACGCCTCACTGGTGCTGGTCTGACCTGAAGGCTAATGCATGGGGGTTGAGGGGGGCGCATGCAGGGCAGGGGTGCATGCCCGGGGCGGGGGCATAGGGCCCCAAATGGTGTTGGGGCCTCCGGCGGCTGGGACCCCAGGGAATACGTGGCAGAAGCCGACTCTGACTTGCCTCCTTTCATTTATCGTCTGTTTAAAACAATGCTGTTGGGGCGCCTGGGTGGCACAGCGGTTAAGCGTCTGCCTTCGGCTCAGGGCGTGATCCCGGCGTTATGGGATCGAGCCCCACATCAGGCTCCTCCGCTATGAGCCTGCTTCTTCCTCTCCCACTCCCCCTGCTTGTGTTCCCTCTCTCTCTGGCTGTCTCTATCTCTGTCAAATAAATAAATAAAAATCTTTAAAAAAAAAAAAAACAATGCTGTTAATGCGCAGCATCCCCTGGGTCCCTCACACGGCACACGCCTGCCCCCGTGATACAACTGGCTTTGACCCTGGAACAATGTGAGAGTTGGGGCGCTGACCCCTGTGCAGCATATGAAAATCTGCAAATAAATTCTGACTCTCCCCAAACTTGGTTACTATTGACTGGAAGCCTTACTGACGCATAAACTTCAATTCGTGTTTTGTATGTCACGTGTATTCCACACATAAAGGAAGCTGGAGGAAAGGAAATGTTATCAAGAAAATCAGAAGGAAGAGAAAATACTTCCGCAGTGCTGTGCTGTGTGTATGGGGGGAAGATCCACGTATAAGTGGATCCTTGAAGTTCAAACCCACGTTGTTCAAGGGTCAGCTCTGATACGAGCACACTGGAAAAAATCGGAAACCATAGAAAAGCATGCAAAAAATGTTGAAGCCTGTGGTCTGAGAGCCAGAGTGAATACTCAGCATTAATATAATCGTATGAATTCTCACACACGGAGCGTTTCGCATGGGCTGCAGGTAGAGCTGAGCACTTGAACTACTGTCTTAGCAAATTCTCTGTACTGTCATTGTCCCCATTGCGCAGATGAAGAAACTAAGCAAAAGGGAAGGCGACTAGCCGTGGGGGAGGGAGCGGCAGAGCAGAGAGGCCGGGTCTGGCCGGTTTGAAAGTGCAGATCCTCTTGCGGTCCAGGGCCTGGATCCCTGAGCAGACTGTTTCCTTACTCATTGGTCCGCCTGTGTTTCCTGAGCCCATCCTATGAGTTAGACCTGGTTCAGCTCCGGGGGCTTGGCTGTGAACAAGACATGCAAGGCCCTCCTCTGAGCCCCCGAATGGGCACAAACTGAGCCCCAACCTTGACCACAGCTTGATCACAAGTTCAGGATGTCACTGATTGAGCCATAGTCCTGCCTCCCCCAGTCAGTAGGGGCCACTATGAGCTTTTCATCAGCCGTGATGTACCTAAAAGCCCAGGTCAGGTGCCCGTCTGACCAGCCACTGTCTGTGTGGGTAGGGAAGTTATCAGGTGCCCACCCACCACCTCCAGCCCACTCTTCTGGGCCAAGCCTCCCTGGGGCAGGGGGCTGACTGTGAGCCTGGGGCCTGGCCCAGCCAGGAAGGGCAGAGAAGTCCAGATCCCCTCTTGTGCTTGGCTGCGAGGCTAGCCTCTGCTCAGGGTAGGGGGCGGCCCTGGGAGTCTGAACTGGTGTGTACCCCTGAGCGGCCCCAGGCAGCACTGCCCAGCTCAAGTCAACCACTGGAAGGGCTTGCATGTCCCCAGGCCCTTGTCTGGGTCTTCTCTTTCTGACAAAGCCCAGGACACTCCAGGACACTACCCGAGGAGCTGTCACTCCTCTCACGTGGAAGAAATGCAGCATGAGTCTGGGCTCCCTTGCCATCTGTGCTATACCTTCAGGGGCCCCACCTGTCCCCCCAATTCTCAGGCAGGGCCAGCTTCCCAATTTGTGGCATTCAGTACAAAATGAAAATATAGGGCCCCTGTTGAAACAACAGGAAAAAAGCTCCTAGCTTTCTTCCATGGTATCTCTTGACTTGTCATGATGTTCGTATTTGCTATTTGCTATTGCACTCCCGTGGACATGGGGACACTGGGGGGCGAGTGCAGACCCTCACAGACATCCGCCCCCCTGTGATGGTGTATGGGTCATGTGCACCTGTCCTCCCCATGCCCACACTCACACCCAGCCCCGCCTGTGGGAGGGTGGGCAGGACTGAGCCCAGGCCCTGAGTCCCCGCGGGCTCCTCTGTCTCATCCAACTTCACTTACAAAGCACAAATCCAAAGAGAAAATTGTTAAGAATTTCAATATGGCCGCTGCAGTGCATTAACCCAAGCGTGGGGGCCCCTTCTGAGCTCAGAGCCCCGTGCCGCCCCCGTGGGTTGCATCCTGAGAAGCCGGCCCTGCCTGAGGGTGGGACCCAGCTCGGATATGAGGGTCAGGCACGCAACTCCCACCCCAGCAGCAAAGCCCCTGACATGCAGGGGTGCAGGGGAAGTGTGGGGTGCATAGCAGATCACGGGTATTTGGGATCTGCCTTTCCTGCACTGGGCTGTGCCTGTGGAAGGGGTGGGCAGAGCCTGGCTTTGAAGCCCCGAGACACTGCTTCTAAACGACATGACCTCAGACAACGGCCTTCATTTCTCACATTCCTCCTCTGCCAAACGTGGAAGAAAACACTGCCCCGTAGCGTTGTGAACCTTAGTGGGGATGTACGTAAAGTGTCGAGCCCGCTACTGGCACAGGCAATGTCAGAGGCGAGTCAGGGCAGAGGAATGACCACCAGGCAAGCGTGGGGTCCCTAAACGGGGACAGAGGCAGGTGTGTGTATCTGCCCCTCACCCCGCATGGGGTACCTGAGAGGGGAATTCCAGGGGACTTCTGCAAGGTGCCCAGGCCAGGAGGCGTGGGCATGATGCTGGATCAAACAGAACCTGCACTCGGTGGGAGGGACCCCTAGAGAGCTGGGGGCCCGGAGAGAGGAACCCAGAGGGAGAGGCCCCTGCCAAAGTGCTCACAGTGCTGTTATGAGAAGGATAACACAGGCCCCGGCCAGATGAGCAAGAAGCCCTTTGCTTGGACCCCATGGGATTTTGGCCTGGCTTTTTGGAGTGCTTCCCAAGCTCCATTTCGGCCATGTGGCTCCATGCCCTCTCTGGGCCTCAATTCCCCATCTCTGCCCCTGTGAGAAAGACCCACCATGCCTCAAGGGCCTTCTAAATGGACCACGCACTGTGCTTTACAATCTCCCCTCTTTGGCCCTCGAAGGACAATGGTCCATTTCTCAGATGAGAAAACTGAAGCCCAGTTTTGACTCACCCAGCAAGAAAGTGGTTCTGATTGACCAGGCTTGTGGAGTGCTACCAGCTCTTTCCAGGAAGGGGACCGGTGGAGGGGAAGGAATATTCCTTCATCGAGAAGACCTCGATTAGCTCATAGCTACGGTACTGTGGTGAGGTGCACAGGCTCCAGATGTGGGCTGCCTGGCGTGGAACCCCAGCTGGGTGACCTTGGGCCAGTGGATTAACCTCTCTGGCCTTCAGTTTCTTCATCTATAAAACTGATTTAGTAATAGCCTTTGTCTTACGGGTTGTGAGGACTCAGTGAGCAGAGATAGATAAAGCACATCGTGCCCGGAATTAGTAAGAGCTATATGTGAGGGTTTGCTGCTTATATTATAACTATTGCAGAGCTGAGTTGTTATAATTCTATTTCCTAGACAATTCCACATTTATTAATTCCAATTTCGTACTTTTCCTTTTTGCACTGAGGATCCAGCTAATTTCTCTTTCAAGTCTGAAACCTTTTCCTCTGTCCTTGAAAAAATAATTCCCCAGGGGCCTGGAGCCTGGGTGGATTGAATAGCTCTCCCTGGAGCAGCTTTTCCCAAAGTGGGTTTCTCAGCACACCTGCCCGCAGAGGAACCTGTGTTCCTCAGCATTTTAAAGGCTCTGAAAAGTCCTTCGCAAAATACTACGTTGAACATGGTCTGATATAGCTTTCCCCAGTCTTGTTTGGTCACAGAGCCCCTTTCTTTCTGCTCCACACCTGACACCATCTGCTGAACACAAGGTGGGAGATGCCCCCCTCATTTCCTGGTTTCTAGGAAATGGCAGACAGAGCCGAGCGAGCGAGAACTGTGAGTAGTGCCCCTCGCAGAGCTGCACGGTTCCACCCCCGCAGAAATCATCTGCCTAAAGCTCTTCCCTCGCTCCGCGGGTCCCCTGTGCCCTTGCCTTCCCTGTCTGGTTCAGTCCCCGCAGCAGCCTGGGGAGGTCCGTCGCGTCAATATCCCCATGTCACAGACGAGGACACTGAGGCTCAGGGAGGTCAAGTGGCCACACAGCCAGTAAGTGGCGGATCCGGGAGACAAACCCACAGGTTCTGACTCTAAACCCCACATTCTTTTTCTGAACACTGATAGGAAACTAAAAATAGATCTCATTCTGCCAGGATCAATCTTCCCCAGGGATTCACTTTTAAAAATCTAAAGTGTTTTCCCCCCGTACATTGAATGTATTACAAACTTAAAATCTTTAGTAGCTTTTTTTCTGATGACGAAGGCAATCCGGGCTTGTTGTGTATAAGGTTTTTCAAACATTTCGGGTTGGAAAAAGAAAAAGTCCATCATCTCATTCCAAGAGATAAAGCCGGGTGAGCAGTCGGGCAGATACTCTCCTACATCCGCGTGGCCCAACAAGGTAGCTATCGTGCCCACGTGGGCTTTTAAATTAAAAAAATTAAAATGAAATGAGATTAAAAATTCGGTCCCTCTCTTGCGCTAGTTGGGGGCTGAGTGGGCACATTTGAGGGACAGCCTGTGCGAATGTTCACACGCAGCAAGAGGCTACAGCATCGAGCGGTACAGACCTAGGACATTTCCGTCATCACAGAAAGTTCGGCTGGACAGAGCTACTCTAGTCTCTTCCTAGACGTAGCCTGATGTTCATGCATCATGATTATGAACATTCCTGATGAGGTTCCTGGATGTGTTGTATGTCTCCGCGTGGCCTCACCCATGGAGGGAAGAGATACTCCAGAGGCAAACACCAGACGCAGGGAAAAATAGTCTGGAAGGAAACAGACCGGATGATAGTGGTTTTCTCTGGGTGTTGAGATTACAGCTTAGTTTTAAATTTTCTAGATCCTTCAGGAGGTCTATAACATAAAATGCAGGTGGGGCGGGATGTTGATGGATTTGTGTTCTCCCTAATTAGTTCTTGCTGCTTCTAAAATCTTCAAGGTATGACCTTACCCTAGGCTCGATTTATTAGTCGTTGTGTTTCTTAAGTTGTGGACTCATGAAACGCGGGAGCCTGCACAAGTCCAGGAATAAAACACAAAAGAAGGAAAAACAGACAGAGCTTTATTCCCAGGCCCAGGGCACCCCAGCTAAGGGCTGTTCTAGGCAGGGCTGGCTTCCTGGGCACCCAAGCCACGCAGTTGCTCACGGTGCCGTGCTTAGAAGAACCCTATGCTCGGTTTAATGTTCTGTGGCTGCCATCCTGAAATCCCTAATGATTTTTGTACAGGGGGCCCTGTATTTTCCTTTTGCGCTGTGCCCTGCAAATTGTGTCTCCGGCACCGTTGCTGGGATTCTCCCCGGGATGGGTCGAGTTTTGACGGCTCTGAACCATTGCCCTTGTCCTCATCAGACCACAGACGTGCCCATCCTTGGAGCACTCACTCTACGTGCCTGAGAACAAGTATGCCTCAGTCTCTCAGATGTGTGTCTGGAGAGTGACTAAAATAGGGCTTGCAAGTGAGTGCGGGAGGGCCCCTGTGGTCTCTGTTCACACACGTACCCACGCTCAAGGCGCACGTCTACACTGGCCTATTTCAGAGGTGGCCCAGTGCATCATGGGATGCTCTGTCCCACATCACTGCCCAGCTTGGATCCTGCCTGGATTCCCTGTCCTGAACGTCATGCCCGACCTCTAGGCCTGGCCCACCTCCCCTCCAGCCTCTTCCTCTTCAACGTCTCCACAAGACCCACAAGCTGTCCCATCTCTAAGAAACCCCTTCTATGTGGTCCTTCTTCTGTCCCTTAGCCCATACCATTAATTCTGCCTGGACCACCAATGTTCCTTCCTTCCCAGACCTACTCATCTCAGACTCTACCCTTCCTGCGAAGCCTTCTGGAAGTATTTGAGAAGGACCTAGAGGTACGTCGGTTGCATAGAGGAGGATATAAATCACTTTGCCTGGGGTGTCAGGGAGGGCTCCATGGAGGTGGTAAGTTCTGAGCCTTCAAGAAGAAGAGATGCCTGCCAGGTAGAAGGAAGAGCTTTGTAGGGTGGCTTTGATGACAGACAGATTCTAACACGCATTTGGCTTCGCCAGCTGCTAGCTGCATGGCCTTGGGTGAGTCCCGTCCCTTTGCTGAGCCTCAGTTTCCCCATCTCTAATGACACTAACCCTTACTACATGGATTACTGTAGAGGTGAAGTGAAATGAGATACTCTGGCAAAGGAACCACACGGGGCCTGGCACAGAGCAAGTCATCAACAAATGTGGCTTCCATATCCCTTCCTCTTTGCCTTTCTCCTCCTAAATACTGCTTTTAGCCAGTTATATCCTCACTGAGTCTGTTCATGTATTCATTTCTGCAACAGAGGTAGGGATCGCTGTGATGAAGGTTTAATGGGCTCATGGGAGCATTTATGGAAGTCCCAGAAGGCTGAGAATCTACATAGATAGGAAGGGCACAGACCAGAGGGGTGCTGGCCTATCTCCCTGGGACATTTTCCAGAGGCAAACTCTTTCCACTCGTCACTAGGACATTGGCTATGGTGGTGGCAGGTGGGGGGGGGAGGGGGGAAGGGGGGGAGGGATCTTTGCCTTTTGTTCACTCCTGTATCCCCAGTTTCCAGAACAGTGTGTGGCATGCATGCGGTCGATGCTCAGTAAATATCCATTGGAAGATCAGTGGCGCCAACTGGTCCTCATCCCATCCCAAGTCCTGGGCATTCCAGAAACACTGTCTCCAGATTGGGCCCACAACGTAGGCCACAAGCATTTCCTGAGTACCTGCTGTATGCACGGCTCTGCCCAGCCCAGGCCACACCCTTCCTCTACATCCTATAGAGGTAGGGCCCCGGAGGAAGGTGACAGACATGGTGATTTGGCAGGAGGAAGAGAGAAGAGGGGTGGCCAGCGGGGCCTGGGCTGGCAGGAGGCCCAGCTCAGTGTTTACAGGTTTAGAAAACACTCAATCACCAGCTAATTAGTGACAAAGGCTCCCTGCCCTAATAGCACCATGTAGCATTAACTAGGACAATTTTGTGTTTTCCTTCCAGTCTTCTTTCTAAAGTGGCCTTGTGCTCAGGAGCTGGCTTCCTTTCCTCTTTGGGAAGGTATATGGCTGCTCTGTAGGGGGAACCAGGCTATCCCCTGGGCCCCCAACCACCCCTAACATGGGGCTCCTCACTCCAACCTTCCTGGACCTGACCCATCTTCCTGAAGTAGGAGGGTGTGCAGAACCCTTTGGCACCCCTGCCCCCGGCCGCCCCTACTTCCTCCATGGGCAGAGCACAGGACTCAGGTCCACCGAGGGAGGCCTGCGGGGAACCCCTCAGTGTGGTGGGCACTTCCTGGGGCTGTGAGGTGTGGGTGCTCAGCCACAGAGCGCCCGGGCAAATGGAGTTTCAGGCAGGGGCATGACCAAAATGGACCTTTCCTCTCCTCCCCACCCCCTTACATTTCACCCTGTTTTCCATCAGAGTTTCCTCTTCCCTTCATACCTTTGGCTTGCTCTGCACCCAGCCACCTCTCTCCTCTAAACAAAGGGGAGCGCGCCTGGCTGGCTCAGGCGGCAGAGCATGAGACCCTTCATCTCGGGGTTGTGAGTTCGAGCCCCACATGGGGTGCAAAGATTATCGAAATAAATAAAAACTTCAAAAATGAAATAAACAAAGGTTGAGCACGCCAAGCAGGCCCACGGGCACCAGAGGATCGCGACTACAGGGACCCAGATGGGCTCCCTGGAGCGGCTGAGCGCTCAAGGTGGAATTTAGTCACAAGGTCACACAGTGAAGGATGTTTGGAGAGGGGCCGACTTTGGTCACCCCCTGCAAGTCCTAACTTATGGGCATCCACCCTTTCCGCCCACATGTAAGTCTGAACCTTTTGCCAAAAACACTTCCCAGACGCAAAAGAAAACCCCAAAGAGGAAGCTAACCCTTCACGCCACGGTGCCGATTGGACGGGAGCACTCAGGCTCCCACCAGAGAGCGTTTCAAAGAATGAGCCAGCCGGCCAAGGGGGAAGTGAGGGGGCCTGCTGGAAACCTCCCAGCCTGGTCAGCCCTGCTTCATTCACTCGCTGGCTCATTCATCCTCCCTCTCCTCCACCCATTTAGCAAGAAACGCTGGGTGGTCCTTCTCCACAAGTGTGTGTGTGGGGGGGCGGGGGAGGTGAGTGAGGGTGGGGCAGGGCACTCCCAAGGCCTGGAGGGGACAGGGGAAGGACCCAGGGAGGCACCCCAAGGGGGCGGCCAGTAAGCTGGTCCTTGAGGGGAGACAGGCAGCTGTCTCACTTTCCCTATTCCGCTCAGAGTCAGACAAGCTCTTGCCCAGGAGGCAGGGCGTGGGGGCATTACACAGCAATAGTTTCCAGCATTTACGGATGGCTTGACTGTACCCCAGACCCTGCATTAAGCCCGTAATATTTATTCTCATTGAATCTACCCAACAAGCTATGAATTGGCTACTGTGTGTTCTCCCCATTTTAAAGATGAGGAAACTGAGCTCAGAGAGGTGAAATGCTTCGTCTAAGGCCACACAGCGGGGAAGTAGCAGTGCCCGGCTGCAGCCTGGGCTTGTAACTACATTCTATGTTGCCTTGTCCCCAAAGAACACCCTCTTCTCCACCAACGCCCCAGAGAGCTCTTCACAAGGGACCTTATAGTCCCTCGACAGTCTCCTCCATGCTTACCCCTCTCTGGCCCTGTGAAAACCAGATGTGGGAGCACCTGCCGCGGCAAGCGATGGAATTGGAGGCCCAGCTGTGGCCCCAGCCCAGCCCGAGACAGACTGCTGAGTGAGCCCTTGCTATCCACCAGCCCCCGCACGGGGCTTCAGGGCAGGTCCCATCCACTCCGTGAAAGCTCCCTTGGAGGTCAGTGCTCCCAGCCCGTCTCACAGAGGAGGAAACTGAGCTCAGAGAGGTGCATTAACGCGTTGCCTACAAAACAGCTCACACTTGGTCAGTCTGACTCCTACGCTATGTGCCAGGTGGAAGGTCAGTCACTGGGTAGACAAGAAAACTTGGCTTCTTGCTGCCGAATTCGACCTGACACGAGGCCAGCCTCCTCTTTGGACCTCAGTTTCCCCATCTATTTAATGAGAAGGTGGCACTCTCTGTCTGCCAGCTCCACTATTTTCCTGCATTGGCTCACTGTTTCTGGTTCTTATGACTTCTCAAGGTACGACCGGATCTCACTCCATTCCAGGCCCACGATTCCCAGAGCCCCCCCTCACACGGGGTGGGTTGGGGGCTGCCTTTGGAAGCGCTATTTCCAGACCAATGATGGAGGCCTGGCATTCCCCTGGGGGCCAGAGCTCTTCCTTCCTCCCTCCCTCCTTCCCCTTACTTCCACCAAGTAAGGCAGGATACTCGGCCCTAAGGTGGGCACAGGGCTGGCCCTGGGACTGAGAGCTTGGAGGAGGCCAAGGCTCTTTGGTGGTTGTGGGTGGTCCTGGGGAAGACTCCTGGCAGAGGGGGTGTTTGAGCTCAGTTTTGGAGATGGGATGAGACTCCCCAGCTACTGGGGGACACACTCGTGGTGGTGGATGTGAGGAAGGGCCTGGAGATGAGGCATCTCCGGGAGACAGGAGTAAGGACTGGTGTTTCGGCCACCTGCCCCTTCTCTGCCCCCAGCCAAACCCTGAGCCCAGGCCTCAGTTTCCCTACTTACTGAGTAGTCTGGACTGGCTCAGAGGCAAGGCTGGGATCAGAGGATGCTGCTCTCTCCCCTGCCTCTCAGAGCCTTCTAGAAGGTCAGGTTTTCAGGCCCTCTTGCGCAGGACCATCCTTCTCCTGGCTCCCCTCCCCTCCGTAAACTCCCCCACTCCCTCAGGCAACCAAGCAAGCCTCAGCTTTGATGCGGCCACCTCAAGCCTCAAGGCCCAGGCGTCAATGGGCCCTCTATGTGACCAGTGGGGCTGCTGGGGGCCGCCAGCTGCCGTAGTGGGCGTGGGTAAGGCCTGGACACACAGTCCCACTGTGTGGGGCCGGCTCATGCCCGCCCAGACCCTGCGGCCGGTGGGGGGCTCCCAGGAATGTCTCCCTGGGGGGCACTTTGGACAGACAGGGTGGTCTGGGGAGACGGGTGTGTGCAGGGCGGCCTCGGGAGCCACCGTCAAAGGGGCCCAGCAGACGTGGCGCCAGGTAAGCACCATAGTGGGCGCAGGATGGCTGGCGGTCTGTCTGGTCAGTCCGCTCATCACCCAGGGCTGGCGGGGGAGGGGGCGGCTGCCATGGACACACCACTCAGGGTGACCCACCGTCCTGCGGTGCCTGGGGTTTGGGACTTTCAGTGCAAACACCAGGAGAGTCCCCTGTTGTTGGCCACTGCCCAGAGCTTAGGAAAGGACAGTGACTGACCTCTCTGGTCTGGGCAGCTTCCTCCCTGTCCGGTGACCTCTGAGTCAGACCATCTGGGCTAAAGCTGCCCGGCGCCATTTTGTCCAGCTTCTGCCTCCACCCAGGCCTGCCTCATGCCTGAGAGGCCATTTTCCATTTCTCCCAGGCGTCTTCAGGGGAGGAGCTGCCAGCCAACTACCCAACCACCACTGAGAGAATCTTGGCTGGACAGGCGGCCCGACAGACCAGCTGTCCGTCCACTCCAGCACTTCTAATCGCTTCAGCCATCCCAGGGGTGCCCAGTGTCATCTAATTCTTGTCGCCACACCTTTGCCCCAGGCCGTTCTCTCTCCTGGGATTCTTCTCCCCCTATGTCACTTCTTCACCCCACAAGCCCCAACCTCAATGTCACTTCTCCAGGAGAATTGTTCTCCCTTTCCGCGGGTGGGCCAGTCCCCTTCGTCGAACTTCTAGACCCTCGCTCTTCCCCCCTATTATAACAGTGGTCACACCCCAGTGCAATTTTCAGTTTACTCATCTCTCTTCACACCTGACCTTGAGCTCTTCAAGGGCAGAGACCCTGACCCAGTCACCCTTGTACCCGAGATCCCAGCGCAAGGCCAGGCTCATGGAAATAGAATGAGGATGTTTACGGGGCACGTACTCTGTGCCAGGCACCCTGCTCATTTAATTCTCTCCACAGCCCCGAGAGTTTGGTGTAATCATCACCCCCATTTTATCCATGGGGACACGGGTCCAGAGAGCTGAAATGACTTGCCCTAGGCTACACAGTTAGCAAGGGACTGAGTCAGATTCCAGAGCCCCGAGCTTCAATCTCCATACTCTGTTCCCTGATAAGCTTTTGTGGAATTACTGGATAAGTAGAAACCTTTGCCTCCCCAGGGTCTCCTAAATCCTGCATGTTGCTGTTCAGGTCCATTTCCTCCAGTTTCCTCCCCAGAAGGGTACCCCAGTGGGGAGCGCTAATGCCTGCGTGGGAGCAGTTAAGGGGTGTGCTGCGAGGGGGATGCCCCAGAGAAGGGCCTCACGTACCGTTTAGGACAAGGGTGCTGGCCTTCCATGGAGCTGTGGATGGGCCCTTGGGCACCCTCAGGGCCCTTGCCTGTGTTTGTCAGATGGGGAAACCGAGGCCCAACGCGAGGAAGGGACCTGCCCACCGTCTTGTAATACACCTGAGTCAGAGCCATTAGGCCTCAGCATCTCCATTCATCAAAGAGAGGCATAAGTACCCTTTGTCTGGGACTGGTCCTGGCAAAAGAGGAGGGGGAAGAACGGAGAATTGCTGGGGGCCCAGGGGTGCCCCAGGAGGCCCCCCTGCCCTCTCACTTCTTCCATCTTGGTGCCTGGAACTCTGCCGTCCGTCTCCCAGCTTTCTGGGTTGAGCCTCGACCTCTTTCCTCCTCACCCGCTCCTTCACGGTGAGAACGGCTCTCCACCCTCTTCCCAGACCTCCTCTCCGTAGTGAACTGAGGTGTGTTTTGGAATTGGCAATCCGTGTGTTTGAAAGCTCCCCAGGGGTGACATCCTGAGGTCCTGAGACGCCCCCCTCCCAGGATGGCCTCCTGCTGAGGGGCTGGGGCAGTAGGGCCTGGAGGTCCTGCTTGCATTGAATTCAGGATATCTGTGCACTGGGGTGGGAACATGTACCATCTTTCCTTCCATGAAAATCCAACTAAAATGCAGAGTCTCTTTCCACAGTGATTTTGTCACCAGTGGAAATCACAGATGTTCTTCAGTGTCGTGAGGGCTGTCACAGATGATCTGGAAATGCCATTTATGCTCGTCACCACCGTGTGGTGGCCGTTACTGGAGCTCCTGAGCTCTCTGTGCTCCGTGTGTCACGACAGAGGCACGTGGTCACGGTCTCACCACTTGCTTTCTTGATAGTTTGATAACCGTACCGATTTCCATAGATTGGTCTCCTGCATAGTCCTTTGGATTTGGTTTTATGCACTTAAAAAGTGATTCTGAGAAGGAGTCTATAGGCTTCCTGAGACTCCAGAAAGATCTGTGGCTCAGAACAGGTTAAGAACCCTGCATGGGGCGGTGTGGAGCCCAGTCTTTTACCACCCAGAAGGTTGGATCTCTCTGGGGACAGAATCAGCAGCGGCAGCCCCGTGAATCTCGGAGGACAGATGCCCCAAAGTAACTGTGCTGTAAGCAGAACATGGGGAATGGAGCTGGGCAGGAGACAAGGGGTCAGCCAGCCGGTGTGGACAGACACCTCAGACCCCAGACCTGGAGCCGTCCCCAGGGACCCTGGCTTACAAAGCACATCTGTGTCCCTGTCCACCACGAATCAGCCTCCTGTCGCTGGCGCGCACTGGGCCCAAAGCCACCAGCTCTCCCCTCGCTCACCCTCCGTGCTGCTCTCTGCCATCTTTCGGGCTCCACGGGGCCATCTTAGGTGGCAGCTCCTTAGTCTCGCCTCCCAGGATTCCTTTGTTTTAAACACTACATTTCTCCATCTTGCTCATGGAGGGAGAAACACAGATTACAAAGACCCGGCAAATGGTTTTTATAAACTCTTATTTTCTTGCCACAGACTGCCTTTAATTAGCTCCGGGGACTACAAAGGGAATAGCGTTATAATAGGAGCTGCTTGAAGGAGGGAGCCACGGTGTCAGCTCCCAGACCTGAGGCTGCTGCTTGTCACCAGCCCCGACCAGGTTTGGCGGNCCCGCCTCCGCCTCAGTCCCTATCTGCAGCCGTACAGCCTGCCTCAGCTTCTCTCCGGAGAGGAAGGGGTCTCACCTCATATAAGCCCCTGCAGAAACCTTTACACAATAAGCACCCAAATGCGCTTCCGTCCTTGCCCAGAGCTGGCCTCCCAAGGACTGGCTCTGAGTCACTCCTCTGTTCTAGAGGAGACCCTGTCTCCGTGTACAGCCCCGAGCCACTGTCCCCACACACAGCCCATCCCCAGGCCCAGACACTCAGAATGTCACAGCCAGAGGGGCCTCCGTATGGGGCACAGAGAGGTTATGTTACTTGCCTAAGGCCACTGACTGGGCAAGGTAGCCACCGACCTGGGACTCAAGCTCAGGGCCTCTGGACCCCCAGTCTCAGGTGCCACAGCCCCATCTGGACTCCTGCTGGGGGGCGAGGGGAGGAAGGTAGCAGGGGGTTCTCTGAGGCCAGGGCTCGTCAGTCAGCCCTAAGAGCCAGGCAGAGGCAAGAAAAGTCTCCCCCTGAGTTCCAGCCTCCATCAGAGTTTCCAAGTGGGGGATTCTGGAACCCTATCCTTTTTGAGAGACAGAGCCCAAACTTCTGGGTCGCTCTAGGCCACGAACAGAGGCGAAAACCACCCAGAAACACTTTCTTCTCCCCTGCAGCCAAGTCTATAAACCTTCCCCAGGCCGGCTCCCCCGACACTCAGCCAGTTTCCCTGCGTCCCCGAGCTATGCAAGCTCTTTCAAAAGCCTGTAGCCCCCTTCTCCTCCCTCTGCTTCCCTCAGCCCAGGATGACTTGGAAAGTCTGGGAGAGGTCCTCAGAGAGATATCCAGAAGCTGGCCTGGCTCTGGGAGATCTGAGCGTGTCTCAGAGCCCACATCTGCCTGAGCTCAGGTGGAGGGTCCGAGCTCCCCGGGTGGGCCAGGGGCTAGGGCTGCCAGGCCCAGGAGCCCCGTCGGCGAGGCAGGAAGCCTCAGGTCACAGGGATACCCTCCATGTCCTCTCCACCCCAGGACCCTTCGAAGTCGACTGCTGAGGTCTTGTGGCATCCATTTCCCCCACCACTTACTGTCCCTACCAACTGAGGATAAAAGTCCCACAAAAGTCCACTCCAGGAGACCACGGAGGCCACCAACCCCCCTCCCCACCTCAGGCTTTCAGGAGTCAGCAGATTGAGGTAGGCAGGCCGTGCACTCGAAGGCAGCCAGGGTGGTCGGTGGAGGGACGCGGTCCGGGGCCTGGCCACAGCTCCCCACCCAAAAGGATCAGCCCAGGGCCCTGGGCAGTCGTTACTCACCGCGGATGAAGGTTGGCGAGTAGGTCGGGAAGGAATCGAAGATGCTGTTCGATGCCATGCCCCTCTCTGAGGAAGGCGAGGAATCAGACCTTCAGGGGGTTGGCTTGGGATTGACTTGGTTGGCTGTTGTTTTATTTTTTCCTAGCTACTTTTGAAAATAAAAGGGGGGGTTTGGTGGTGTCGCTTTTTGTTTGTTTTTTTGTTTTGTCTCTTTTTTTTTTCCCCTATTGCTACGAAAAAGAAAAAAGGAAAGAACGCGAGAGTGTGTGTGTGAGCGAGAGAGAGAGAGGAAAAAAAATCCCCAAGGAAAGTAAGTTTCTGTTTGTACCCAAGAATTTGGATTCCCAGTCCCACAGGAATGTCTAGCCACAGATTTTCAACAGAAGCGTATGCAGAGTGTATCATTAGATGGTGGGAAGGGGCCTTCGGCAGCCAGGGCGGAGGAGCTCGCGGGGCAGCGAGAGCACAGCCAGGCCCAACACCACGCCACGGGGAATGAATGAATGAGGCTCACCCCCGGCAGAGCCCGGGCTCCAGTGGGTGCGAGGGCGGCCCGGGGGTGGGGAGGACCAGGAGCCAACCAGCTCCCGCGCAGGGCCCTGAAGGCGGCTGAGGGCCTGGCCTTGTGGTTCTGTGGTTGAGGGACCAGGCCTTCACAGTGTCAACCCAACCTCAGCTCACAGGATGCAAAAAGCCAGCTCGCGGCCTTGGCCCATTGGCTGGGCTGGGGTCACCTGGGCTGTGACGTCACGGCCTTTTAGAAGATTTTGTGGTTGCCTCCCTCTCTTTTTGGAAAAGAGAAAAAAAAGAGAGAGAGAGAGAGAGAAAGAAAGAAAGAGAGAGGAAAAAAAAAAAAAAGTGACGGCTTTTATTTGTGGGGCTGGCCTCAGCACGCGGCCCAGGAGCAGAACTGAAAGCAGTCGGAGGGGGTGGCTGGGCGGTGGTTTGGAGCCTGTAGGAGACTCATTTTTAATTAAGGCCAGTGTTGGTCTGGGCGGGCTGGGAGCCCCGAGGGCCCTCACCAGACCCACCAGCGGGTGGTAGGGCTCCCCTCCATGCCCCCCCGCCCCGGGGCTGCGGCTGACACCCCGCCATGGTCCACCACCACCGCTGCCAGGGAGAAGCGTCCACATGTGCGGCATTTCGGGGGCATTTACGGCAGCTGGAATTCAGGACAAAGGGAAACACAAAGTGGCATCACCAGTGTAGCCTGCCCACTGAGGCCTCCCTCATGAAAGTCGGCAGCAGGGCCGTCACTGCCAAGGAGGCCTCGGTAGAGCTCGGGTTCTGAGCCCTGAGCTTGGCGTTCAAGGCCCTTTGCTCATTTTGCCCACTTTCATTTCCTTGGGGTTCTCCGTTTTAGCTGAGTGTGCCTGGGCTTCCCTGCCTCCATGGCTGTCCCCCGCCCCCCCCCC
>NW_024425786.1:18408356-18452534 GCF_017311325.1 Ursus maritimus
CCCCCCCCCCAAAACACAGCCCCACCATTACCCTTGATCAGGGCACTTTTGGAATCCTTCGTGTCCCAGGAGGTTCAAGGCTCAGAAGGACTCCAAAGTAGAAAAGACATGGGAAATGATTCAATCCTACACTCTGTCCCTAGAAGCCTGGTCAGGTGGGGGCCGGGGTGGGGGGTGGAGGGGGGTGGCTTTCATGGTTACCCTCGAAAGTGCTACTCGCCCCTTTCATAGGTCAGACACTGAGGCCCAGGCTGTTGAAGTCAGCTTGTGCAAGGCCACAGGGTATTGTGAGTGGGAACAGGGCACTAGCCTCTGATTTACCAGCCTGGCCTCCACC
Organism: Ursus maritimus; assembly: GCF_017311325.1. NCBI lineage: Eukaryota > Metazoa > Chordata > Mammalia > Carnivora > Ursidae > Ursus > Ursus maritimus. The sequence continues at coordinate 18,408,694 of NW_024425786.1, forward strand.
GTGACACCGCAGCACCCTGCAGTGCCCTTTCGGCTCAGTCCTGAGATTTCAGGACGCCCTCTGCCACCTGGGCACTGCCCCTGGCCTCTCTCAGGGAGCCCGAGCTTGGAGCCAGGCCCCAGCAGCCATCCTCGCACTCGCGGTGGGCTCTGAAGGCCAGCAGGGAGCACGAGGGGCATTCAGGAGGGGGACGGGCTGGTCCACGGGCCCACAGAGACTCGTTCCCGCCCAGAGCCACACTGGTCACCAGGGAGCAGTGCGCCCTTGGAAACTCGCTGCCCTGCCTCCTTGGGAACCCCGTGAAGGCTCACTCTTTTGTTCCTCAGTGGCGAGTGGGTGGTGGTAGTGGTGGTGGGTTGTCATTTGTCTGGGGAGGAAGCAGGTTTAGGGTAAAAGCCACAGGGTTCTGGAGTCAGATTTGAGTTCCACTCTCAGCTCTGGTGAATCCCAGCTGCAAGACCTGGGGCAAGTCACTTCCCCTCTCTGGGCCTCAGTTTCCTTCCCTGTCAAATGGGGATAACACATTTCTCAGAGGGACAGGCAACGGGGTGAGGGCACGGTAGACATGGTTTCCTTGCCAGTCTCCGTGACGCAGTTTGGGGTCTGTTATGAGTAGGCACAGGTAAAGAAGCATCAGTCACATAGGAGGACAGACTGTCCCCATTGTGAGCCAACCAGCTGGCCCGGCCGGGGCAGGGCTGTTCGAGTTGGTGGCACATGGAGCCTGCCAAGGGGCCCTGGCCTCCTGGTTACATCTGGAGCATTTTGGAGTCCGCCCCATTGTGAACCAGATCAGAGACAGACGCAGCAGGAAAGACCCTCTTTACAGAAGTGGAAACTGAGGTCCCCCAGGGGGCAGAGACTCACCCAAGCTCACCCAGTGAGTCAGTGGAACCCTGGCCCCCTGCTTCCCAGCCCAGGAGTTCTTTCCAACACCAACACCACCTCCAGTTTCGAACAGCCCACCCTACACGCTTCGCTGTTTTTTCCATGTGTAAAAGTGAGTCCCCCTATAATGATCTGTAACTTGGTCACCCTGAGGGACTTCCCCTTCCCCGGGAAGCTGAGTCTAGGCCCGGGGACAAGAGGCGGCGCAGGGGGCTGTGTTGGGCCCCAGGGCACTGCCCAGCCGATGGTTCGGTGCGTTCCTGGGGCAAGGCAGCAAATACTGACCGGGTACCCGGTCTGGTCCATCCCTCAAGAGGATTGAAATCTCCACATGTTCCCTCAGAAGCATGTGCCAGCCTGAATGCAACCCTGGAGGCTGTTGGGGAAGCAGAAAGAACATTCCTGAGGCTTGACTTGGGAATATTCCTGAAGCTGTGAGACTGTGGGCCAGAGGCTTTATTTTTCTGAGCCTGCTTCCTTGCCTATAAGATGGATAGGCACCTGCTTCTTGCCATTGCAAAAGGATTAAATGAGAAAATATTGAGAGTGCACCAGGCACACAGTAGCTGCCCAGGTCCTGGAATTCCCTTCCTGTAGCTCAGACCATGCACTCTCCCAGCACGCAGCGGGCGACCGGGTTTCCTCTTGTTCTCCACTGAAAAAAACGTCTGATACCATAGTGGCCTCTGAACCAGTAAGATCGGGTTAATCTAGAAATTTGGTTGAGGAAGGGAATCATTAAAAAATAGTATTTGTGTGCCATAAACCCTTTAACTTTAAACGTATAAATTGGCATTAAATGGTCTTTGCGTTGATCTCCTGGCGTAAGCCAGCCCAGAAGGCATCTCCTACAGTTTCCGGTTTGGGCTTCTTTGAAGTGGAACATGAGCGTAAAGACACAGACGAAGCAATCCGCATCCAGTATTGGCCACGTCTTTCCAAGGTGTTCAGCCTAGTTTCCTAGAAAGAGACACTCCTGTTTTGCATCGTATCATTGATTCCACTGCCTTGCTATCCATGAGGGTCCAATCAGGAAAACAGAAGCCGCTTTGAGTATTGGAAACAGAGGCAAGTTCATTGGGGGGTTATTGGCAACACAGGTGGTGGAAGAGCTGAGGAGCCCAACCATGACGGTGAGGAGCCCTGAGATCAGCCACAGCAGGAAGCCACTGCCACCCTTTGGCAGGAGAGATGCAGGGAGAGGCGCTGTTGCCGGCACACCCTCCCCCACCTGCGGAAGCAGAAGCGTGGTAGAACAGAGAAGCACCGGCTGGAGCCACAGAGGAGACTCAGCCACTACGGCGATGCCCCCCCCCCCAGACAAATAACAAAGGGGCTCTCTCTTCCTCCCATCCTTTAACCTCCTCCCAGTGCCTCCCATCGGTGGAGTGGAGCCGGAACCAGATGACTTAATGGAATCAGAGCCATGCATTAGAGAGCCTAATGGGGGAAGGGGGTAGAATGGATCTGAGGGCAAAATGGCCCCAGACTGGCATAATATCCAATGAAGTTTTGTAAGCATGAAAACCCAACCGGCATAAATGGGTTCTAGAGCAAACCCAACCGATGTTTGCTAAGTTGACGGCTCAGTGGGTTGGTGGGAGCAGAAGGTGTGGATTCTGGCAAGGGATCTGCCAGCCGAGGGGATCGACTGGCATTTAACACCAGAAATATCAGTGAACTGCAGGAGCTGGTTACACACAGATCAGTTAAGAAAGTACCTACTATGAATGGTGATAAAATCTGTTTTCTCAACCTGTGTGCAGAGCTGAAACTTTCACTATAACCTCGGGCTACAGTGACTGGGGAGTGATGCCACCAGTCCTGAGCCCTGGCTGCTGGGCCCATCGAGGAAGTTTACAGAGATGGCCCACCCCTGTGCCCACGGGGCCTCCCCAATAGCCTGCAGGATAGGGCCGGCTCTCTTTGATTTCTGGCTGAGGCAAAGACGAATCCCAGGGATTAACCCCCAAATTCTAGCCTCTGGGGCTCAGCTTGCCCGAAATGGGTAGCAGAATGGAGGCAGACACTGGTCTTCGAGCTCAAATTCTGGCATTCCACCCGCAAATCACAGCGCCGGGCTCAAGGAAGGTGCTAGAGTGTGATACCTGCTTAGTGTAGGCCCATGTTCAGGGTAGAGGATGAGGCCTGCAGGCCACGCAGCCCACGCAGGGGCCGGGACACCCAGGCCACGCCGAAGGGTCAGCAGTGAAGGGCCCCCCACTTGGGAGGCACGTGCTGAGAGCTGTATGCACGGCGTCTCCAGCGGTGGCCTCTCAGACCGGCCAACCGTGCCCAGTTTCCAGGGGGCCGTCAGAAAGGTGAAGAGACCTGCCCCCGGTCACCCACTTAGCAGCTAGAGGAAGCGGGATTCCACCCCAGCCTGCCCTCCACCTGCTTTCTGGGCTCCTTCCCCCCTCCCCACCCTCGGCCTCTCTCTTTCCTGTTGTTTGTTTCAAAAAACTGCTCATGGTGCCCCCTTCAAAAGCAAACCCCTCCCCGGTCCTCCTCCCCCTTCCTGCATCAGCCCCCTTCTCCTGGGCCCCCCTCCGCTGGACCCCTCAGGGCCACGCCAGGGCCACCGCAAGGTCACGGAGGTTCCGTGGCACCGAGGACTTCATGACTGTCTTCAGCCACAGCCTCACCAAGGACCCCGGCAGCTCTACTCAGAGCTTTTCCTCCTGCCTGAAATTCCACCGTGAGTGCACTTCGGGTGGGGACGCAGCTTGGTCGTAAGTCCTGAGTTACAAAGGCAGACGCGATGGGTGCTGGAGCAGTGGAGGCCCGCGGAGGGGCTGGCCACCTCGGCAGGGGGGGAACTCCGGCTGAATTCCACCCCGGATGGGGCCATCAACTCTCTCTCTGGGGAGAGCGTCCCCCGGCCTCAACTAAAGGCTCTCCGCTGCTCCCCCATCCCACTACCCCCTCTGCACAAAGCCAGCCAGGCAGACCCCACAGAGATGGTGCTGCCCGTTCCACAGCCTGGAACACCCAGGCTCCTGAAGGAAGGGCCTCACACACGGTCGCATGGCGAGAAGGGGATTCAACCGCACATGTGCTGCTGCCGTGTCCCCCGAACCCCTTGAGCCCCCTTCTCTCCCTCAAGTCCCCTCTGGGGAGGTCCGCGTGCTGGGGGCTTGGAGTCGAAGAGCCATGTTCAGATCCCAGCTTTGGGGTTCCAAACCACCCCGTGTGATGTCAGTTGGTCCTCTCAGCACCTTACCACCCTCACCTGTAAAATGGGGAAACTCCAAAGCCCCTCTTTCCCAGGGTGTGCAGGTGAGGGGGGGACCCCGGGAAAGGGCACGTGGCAGGCACTTGGCAAGGTAAGCTGCTAAGGGCCTGAGAGCCCTGGGCAGTCACAAGGGTGGGGGTCGCGTAGGGAGAGGAGGAGGGCAGAGCTGGTGGCGGGAGGGGGCATGTGGCTGACTCACAACCTTCCCCGGGTTCTTGGGGCCCCGGCAGATTCCCATCACCCGGTCCCACCAAGGCCCCACTGAGAGAGGCCCTGACACTCCGGGCTGCTAGGGGCCGTCCCCAGAAAGGGGCTGCCCGAGACTGGGCCCCAAGCTACAGGATGGGGGGCACTGGGAAGGTCACTCCGGGCACAGCACATCCTCCCTGAGATGCTGGTCAGCCCAGAGGCCTCTCGTGTTCCTTTGAGACCTGGAAAATCTTGCCCATAAGACGCTGTCCCCCCTCAGCGTCCCGGGCCCCTCAAAGGAAGAAAGAAAACCCCAAACTGCAGCCCCTTTTGGCTCATAAAACCATCTTTCTCTGAGTCTTTCGGTGGAATAATCTATTTTTAGCATCAAAGAGTTCTGCCAGGGGCCTAGACCTGCTGAGGGACAGCTTTGTGTGACCACAAAGGGGCGGGAGGCGGGCACTCCTCAACGGGTGGGGTGGGAGGGTGGCAGGAAGGGTGCCCCCACCCTCAGGGCTGGCAGCAGGAGGGGGAGGGCCCTCGGAGGGCCACAGGTTGGGCACTCCTGCCCGGGGCTCCTCCCTTCCCAATCAGTGAGCTTGTCTAGGCCGGTCCTGCTCACACCGCCCCCCTGCCCTGTTCCCTCTCACACATTCTCCCCACAAACCTGATAATAACAACCGTAACGATAATCATAAACTAGCCCTTACCGTGTGCCAGGCATTCTTCCAAGAAGCTTCTGTAAATTAATTCACTTAATTCTCATGGTAATCTGACCACTGAACAGATAAGGATCCTGAGACTCAGAGGGGTTCACTGATTTGTTAAGGTTCAGCTCAGAGGGGTGGAACCAGGATGGAACCCCACAGCCCATTTCACCATGATTTAGTCTCATTTTACAGCTGAGGAGAAGAGGCTCAGAGAAACTGGTCAACTTGCTCCAAATAACCTGGATACGAAATGGGAAGGTCAGGGTTCATAACCAGGCTCTCTGACCCCAGGCCCTTGCCTCCTGGTGCCGGGACCTCGGTTACTCCTGCAACAAGTGGCGTGTGTGTATGGGGGGGTACTCCCATTGTACTGAGAAGGAAACTGAGGCCCAGAGGTGAAGGACCCCCTCAGCGCTTGCAGAGTCAGAAGAGCTGGAGCTGGAATTCCTGAAGCCTTCCCTGCCCCCCCTACCCCCCACCCAACCCCCAGCCCCCAGCCCCTGCTGCTTGCCTTAGAGGGCTGGGCCCCAGGGGAAGCCAGGATTGGGTTGTAATGTTTAAAAACGGATTTGGTCTTTAATGTTAATTCCCCCTCTCTCTATCTCACTCCCTTCCTCTCTCCCTCTCTCGATCATAATGACCCCGTTTGCAGGGGTGTGCCGGCCAGCAAATTTGCTGACCCAGGCAAAAGGAAGGGGGGGTGTCATTATGTGGTTGGGAAATGGTGGGGCATTTCGTATGCCACCGATCTAGCATCCCAGGAATTTCAGCAACCCTCAAGGAAATTAGAGAATTAGCTCCCATCCAGGGCTGTGGCCTCCTTGTCGCCGTGTGTGTGCATTTTCTTGACTTTAAACGAGGGCACTTTGAGCGTCTGTACCTAAGAGGCAGACTTGCAGGAAGAGGGGCTTTCTGGGTAAGGAGAAAGCCCTCTAGTCAGTGAGGCTACAGGCCGAGGCTGACACTTGGGGGAGCCAGGCTCAGAGAGGGCAGGAACTTGCCGTAGGCCACACAGCTAAGGCCAAGATCTACATCCAATGACCCACAGTCTGATGCTTTTTCTGTGATGTCAGACTCTGCGAGCAACTTGCTGTGTGACATCAGACAAGTTCTTTTCCTTCCCTGGGTCATTTCTCCTCATCCGTGGGGGGACGGGGTGAGATCACTGTCTTCGTTTCAGTTCCCCCTAAAGACAAACCCTGAGTCTCCGGAATACGGGCAAGCAGTGTATCTGGGAAGTGATCCCAGGAAGCAGGGATGACGGAGGGGAAAGTGACACAAGGAAGGGGAGGCAGCCGGTCCATACAAGGCGCACGAGCAAGCAGCCACTCTGGGCACCTGGGGCCCTGCCGCACTGGGGATCCTCTGAGGACCTGGCTGGAATGGAATACGTGAGCAACTGCTGCACAGGGCGGGGGAGCTGGGGTATGAACCCACCAACTCTCATCTCTCATCCATTGAGGGCTGTTCTACGAATGACTCGCCAACAGTTCTTGCTTCTTCCCCTGGGCAAAGTTCACTCGAGGCCAGAAAACATCCTCAGGCCAACCTGTCCTGTAGGGGACCTACCTCTTCGGACTGGATAGAGGATTTCTAAGGCATCTCTCGGCTCATAAGCAAGGATTCACTGTTTCACATGCTGTACCTTCATCCATACCCACTCTCAACCCTTCTAAACTGCCATGACATCAGGGAAGTGACGTGTTGGCACAGTTGGTGGGGTTCAAAGTCACTCCCTTCCCACTTGCCCCAGGGCCTGAGAGTCCCCTTGTCCACGCTTCAGCTGTTAGCCATTGGTTTTTAAATAGTGTCTGCTGGAACCCCTGGTAGCCCCCCCCCCCCAAGAGGGATATACCAAGGATTAGGCTGAATGGGGGAAGAGGGAGTCTGTTCTCTCCACCATTTCTACCAGAGAAGACTACTTTGTCTATCTTTTTATTTTTATTTTAGCTTTTATTTTTTTCTTCAAAGTTATAAATACTCATAGTTTAAACAATCAAATGTTTCTAAGACTTTCCTTCCTACTCCTTAGAGAAACCACTTCCAACTCCTTCAACTGTTTCTTTTAGTATTTACTCTATTTCTCAAAAAAAAAAAAAAAGAAGAGCAAAAAAAAAAAAAGAACAGAAAAAAAAAAACAAAAACAGAACCAACAAACAAAAAAAAACATGCTTACCAAGCTCATTGTGATTTTTCAGTTCTAGGCATTACCTGTGGACTTTCTACCAAGGAAGAGGATTTGGCTCCCTTCTCTCTGGCCCTCTCTTTACCATACACCCTTTCCATCCTCCCAGGATAGTTGTTTTGGGTAGCTTAATTGTTACTATTTGCATTTTTACAACGGGATAAATGCTTTTTTCACAGTTGAGTCATATGTATGTTTTGATTACATTTCCTTGCTTGTACAGCTTTTTGTTTTCCCTGGAGTTGTAGTTGTTTAGCTTTTCATTTGCATAAGTTTCTGTGTACTTACCACTGATTCATCCCCAAACTCTCCATGAGTAGTCCAAATCTCCCACTAGGAAACTCAATAGCAACAGGTATTTTATTTATTTTAATTTTTGAAGTCCTCTTTCTTGGAACCCCCTACCTGCTCCAGTCTGGACGGGTTGCTCTCTAGCCTGCTCCTCAGCTGTCAACCTGGGATCTTCTTTCACTCTCATCTCATCTTCTTTCACTTTCATTCTCTTTGCCTCTCTTACAGTGGAGTCTTTGTGTCCTGGATTCTTTCTCTTTCTTGGTTTACTCCCTTTGATGGAGAACGTCTTCTGGTAGCTTCCTGAGAAAGAGTACATGGGAGGTAGATTTATTTGTGAGCTTGTTACATTTGATGATAATTTCAGTCATACTTTATGGGTAGTTTGAAATCATGTTTGAAATAACTTTTCCTTTTCAGAGATATTTTTCCATTTTCTTTTTGCATTTTATGCTGCTATTCATAAGTTTGATGACATTCTAATCTCTGAAAATAGCCTATTATTTCTCTCTCTGAAAGCGTTGAAGATATTCTCTTTGTCCCAGGTATTCTGAAATTCTACAATGAGGTGCCTTCGTGTGGTTTTATTTTCATCCATCGTTCCGGACATTCAACCAGCCCTGTGATCTGAACATTCATGGTGATCATTCCCACGTAGTTTGCACGGATTTTTCTTTGATCATTCTTTTCTCTTTCTTTTTCACTGTTCTCTCTTTTTGTTGAGCTTTCTAAAATTCTAAATTATTTAAGATTCTAATACCTTTTAAAATTCTTATTTCTTATTTTCTGTTTCTTTGTGTTGTGTGTGTGTGTGTGTGTGTTTTTTTTTAGTCTTTTAGGGGAAGATATCTCTTTCTTTCAGTGTTTCTATTGAGTTTCTTGTTTCTGTTACAGTAATTTGAATTTGTACTTTGTGGGTTCTAATGATTACATTTCACAACTGTCTATTCTTATTGCATAGATGCGGTACCTTCTCTTATCTCTCTGAGGATATTAATGATAGAATTTTTTAAAAAATATTTAATCTCTCTGCCTAGTGTGCTTCCTTTAAGTTACTTTTTTTTTTCATTTTATTTTGCTTGTCTTTCTTAGTAGAGGCTTTCTTCATATGGCTCATGATCCTTGTCTGTATGCTTTGTTTAATAACGAGGAAACTCTGATGGAAAGTTCTGTATAATTGTGTGGGACTGCCTGACTCTGGATTTCATATAGAGGGAGTCTGGCTTGGTCATTTCCTTGTTTAGTGTCTTTGGATCTTTCCCCTTAGTCTACTGAGATTCCCTGGGGTAGACACTTCTAATGTGCTTGGAGGATATTGGAGTGGCTGCCAGTGTTCTGGGGCAAGGGGGTCCTAAATGCATATATATTATGTTCACTTGATCCTTCATTTTCAGTGTGGTAGCTTCTGCCTTTTATGTGGCTGGTTGCCTCCTGTCCAGAGACCTTCTGTTTTTTTCTCTTTCCAAAAAATAAGCCTCAACTATTCCACTGGGGTGAGGGAGAGGATCTGGGGGTCTAACTACTTCCTACAGATTTTCAAATAGTCCTGCTGTTCTCAGTCCCTTCCTTAACCCCATTTCCAGATATGTGTTTTGTGCCCAATCCCTGGTTCTTTAGCTGTTTTGCCATGTAAGTAGCCGAGCTGCTCCCCGGATTTCCCCACAGCTCTGCCTAGGGCGAATTCAGGTCTCTTGGGTCTGTCTAGTCAGTGACTTCTCACACAGATGCTTTCCAGATTCCTACACTCGTTGTTGCTATCTTTTTTCCTGTTCTCTTTGACCTTGTAGGCTCAGGCCTAAAAAACCTTCAAAACCAAAAAACACACAACCACCAACCAACCAACCAACGAAAGACACTTTATAGATAGGAAGCAAAGATAAATGCATGCTTCTCATCCACTCCTTTCTGTTTTCTAAGTCGTGGGGAAGATTTTGTTTGGAATATCTTGTTCGTCTACGGCCATACCACCCTGAACGCACACGATCTCATCTGGAATATCTTGGTTGTGTTTGGAAGACTCGATTTTTTAAAGCTGCAATTACTCCTCAAATTAACTTATAAATTATATTAACAAATCTCATCCAAACCCCCAGACTTTTTTTTTTTTTACAAAACTTGAAAAGCTGTTTCTAGAGCTCACGTAGAAGAATAAACAGTCAAGAAAAGCTGAGATGATTCTGTACAAGAGGAGCGAGAAGCGGAGGGTCGCTCTGCCGAACACCAGGATCTAGGATGTTAAGGTCACGGAGTCAGAGAGGTACCAGCACGAGACTGCACAACCAGCCAATGCATCAAAATAAAGGGCCCAGAAACTGACGTCCTATAAGCATGCATCAGTCAGGATCCTGCAGGAAACAGGTGGTACCCTCAAAGGTCTAACTGCGGGGCTTCAATGAAGCAGCCCTTTATGGAGATGTGGGCAGGGTTAAGGGAGCCAGCCCGGGATGCCGATACACCCAGATTCTAGCAGCCGTGGGAAGCCTTCTCCCAGCCTGAAGGGACCAGGGAGGGGAGCTGGTACAGGACCTCAACATCCCTGCGGAGGGGATGACTCAGGAAGGAATGCAGACACTTCCCAAACCATGGCTGACCGGATGAAAGAGCACCTCCTGCCGTGTCTCCCACTGGTTGAGCCTCCCTGGGAAGCCAGAGGGCACAGAGCCCAGACGAGAGAGGCCACCGGCCTCTGCCTCCAGGTGCGCAGAGCAGGTAGAGAGAGGGGGACAGCCGATCCGAGGGAGGAACGCGGTATAACCAACACCCGCAGAAGTGGCCGCCTACTTACGGGAGGCTCCACCCAGAGCTCCCACGGATGACGCACACGTCACAGCTCCCAGAGCGACTTCATCAGACCCACCCCCACCCCCACCCTGTGAATGGCACTGCCATCTGCGCTGTCCCCATGCTGGGTCCCGGATCACTCTCCACTCTGCGTTTATAGGTGACTTTACCTTCGAGATAATCCTCATACTGCCCCTGGTCCCTCCACCTGTCAGCCAGATAGGTGGGAAATGGGTCAGCACCCTGCCTAAGCTTCTGCTGACTTCCCACTCCCGACAGGAAGCCCAGGTCTTTCCCTGCACGCATTCCTCCTGCTCCAGCCTTCCAGACATCACAGGGTGTTTCCAGCGCTCCCTGCTGCTGCCCCTGCTCTAACGTCTCCTGGGAAGCCTGCCTCTTCCCTTCCGCAGCTCCTCGTCCTCCGAGAAGTTGCTCCCCACCCGGGCTCCTTGCCCTTTCCGTTCTTCTAGCCGCGTGTGTTCCTTGTGTCTAGCCCCCTCCTCCGGTCTGAGATTTGGAAGACAAGAAACGCGTCCCCAGCTCCCAGCACAGGCATCCACGAATGTTTGTTGAATGAACACACGATTGAATGAATGTCCCTGCTTTCCTGAAACACTGAAGAAGAGGGAGCTTGGGTAGTTGGGTGGAACATTCGTTTCATTTACTCAACGACTATGTCCTGTGCACCTACTACGTGCCACACCCGAAGCTTGGGGCTGAGGATACAGCGGTGAACACAACAGGTCTGATCTCTCCCCTCACGGGACTTAGAGTCTGACAGAGGAAACAGACATGCAACGAGTAACTTCACAGAGCGTTATTTCGTTTTAGTTATGAAGACTTCACGGGGGCAGTGACGGTTATGCTTCGGGGGTGGTGGTGGACCCACATGGGGGGCAAGGTCTGGGCAGGGAGGGCTGCTGGAGGAACTGCGTGGGCCCAGGACAGAGGAGGGCATGAGGTTGGCCTGGTTCAGGAGGTGATGGAGGGTGCTGGCCGGGAGGAGAGGAGAGGCTGAACAGGCAGGCAGGGGCTAGCTTGGTGGGGGGCGGGTGACAAAGCAACCTCAGACGAGGAGAGGGTTGACAAGTCTTGGGGTGAGGGTGTGATGTGATCAGAGTTACATTTGTATAGTTTTCTCTGAAGAACTAGTTAATGGAGGATGGAGGGCTGGGGCCAGGGGTGCATGTAATCTGAAGACCCTGTCGCTATGGACAGACTGGCATGGTGATCCCCACCTCCACTCCCTTCACCAGCCTCTGCTGGTGGCTTCCTGTTAAGGTTAGCCCCGAGGTTCCTGTCCCAACCACCATTGAGATAAGCCCATCTCCTCTGACTCTGCCCCCCTCCCCAGTACCCCTCGCGAGGACTTCCCTGGAGGCTTCTCATCCTCGCAGAACCGAGCACTTTCCCGGCTACCCACCCAGGCCGGCCTGACCATTGTGGGACGAACGGTGATCCCCAAAAAGATATGTCTACATCTTAATCTCCGGAACCTGTGATACTACCTTCTATGGCAAAAGGGTGACTATTACTTTATGTGGTAACAGATGTGATTTAAATGAAGGATTTTGAGATGAGCAATTATCGGGGGTCACGTAGGTGGCCCTGACCGCTGTCATATGTGTCCTGATAAGCACGAGGCAAGGGCAGGTAACACAGAAGAGAAGAGGCAGAGATTGGAGGGATGCAGGCCCAAGTCCAGGAACGCTGCTGGCCCGCAGAAGCTGGACGAGGCGCGCAAGACCTCTCCTCTAGAGCCTCTGGAGAACCACGGCCCTGCCAACACTCGTCTCGAACTTCCGGCCTCCAGAACTAGGGGAGAATACATTTCTGTTGTTTAAGCCCCCCAGTTTGTGGTGGTTTCAGTAGCCGCAGAAAGCTGACACGCAGCCGACACCCCTCGCTGGCTGGAATCCTGGACGGGCTCCTCGGTGCTCTGCCCAGGGCCCAACAGCAGGGACCTCCCTTCCAGAAGGCCCAGCACGGGCTCACCACACCACAGCTGCTCCACACACGTTCGCTGAACCGAACTGAGGTGAATTCGCCCGTAGAAAGGCATGGCCTTGTCCACCCGGGTTCAGACCCCATTCCGCCAGTTCCTTAAGCTGTGCGGCTGCCGGTGTGTGACCCAAGTCTCGCATCTGTAAAACGGGGGTGATGGCGCCCACCTCACGGGGCAGCGTGGATTCAGACGAGGCAGGGCATGAAAAGAGCCTGGGCTCCGAGGCGGCCGCACGTGCTGCTTGGGTCAGAAGGCCCCGTGGCAGCTGACGGTGCTGGTTTAACCTGCAGCTCCGCTGCGGGCTAGCTGTGCCCCTCGGGCCAGTGCCTTCACCTCTCTGAACTTTTAAAACCAGTTGAGGGTCGGGAAGGCATCAGGGGATCGGCCTGGGACGACTAACTGGAGGCAGTTAAAGCAGGTCCTGTACATCCCAGGGACCAGGCCCACAGGCTCAGAGCTGCCCATCAGCCCTCCCTGGGGGCCCTCCCTTGGTGTCCCCGCAGGGCCCACGCACCAAAGACCCTCAGAAAATGGTCCTGTCCCTGGGGTGGAAGGTGCCCTCCAGGTTTCTTGAGGGGGCTTAGGGGAAGTTCCCTCCACCTCCCATCCCCAGCTCCCCACTCCCACTCCACCCCTGCCCCTCATGCACAGATCTCTGATTTCTCCTTTACAAGGGAGCAGATCACAGACCCTAAAGCTGCCTCCCCAGAGGCCTGGGGCAGGAGGGCAGTGCTGGTGGGTGGGGTGTTGAGCACCCCTCTCTGTGTACCTTCCCCCTGTTATCATCCCTCTTCGTGACCCTCCCTTGCTGACCAAGGTGTCACCATCTGTCCCCATTTAATGGGTGGAATCACAGAGGCTCAGGCCCGGCCGGTCAAGGGCCTTGAGGGCCGGGGCCACAGCCGAGCTGACTCCCTGCTCAGGCCCAGGACTGCGTCACTCCTCCATCAGCTTTTCTCCCTCTAGTTATGCTCCCCTCCCCTCCCTGACTACAAAAGTCACCAGAGTTCAATGCTGAGCAGTTGGAAAGACTGAAGAAAATAATGTGTAATTGCCCCAGTCCTGTTACCCAGAATTAAACACTGTCAGAATTTGGGGGCACAGCTTTCTCTGGAGTCAATGGCTTTTCCTCTCTCCTTTCTGACCCAAAATGTCATCACCAGACCTAAATGTTCATCAATCTTCTCCCGTGTGGGTAGATCCTAGCCTATAAAGGGCATTCTTCCCCTGAGTACAGAAGCTTCGGGGGGTCCTGAAAACCACACACAAAATCATGGAAAATGTGAATTTTCTGCAGAGAGGGTCCCTAGCTCTCAGAAGATTCCCAAAGGAGCCTGGGGCCCAAAGAAAGGCTAAGAAGAGGATGGCCCAGGTCACAGACAAAAGCTGTCCCATGAAAGGCCTGAACTGGGGAGATGACCGTCCCGGAAATGTGGTCTCAGAGGTGCTGGGGGCGTCTCTGCAGTAAGGGTCTCGATACATGGGTGTTTTGGGGGCAGACGTCTGTGACCCACGTGCCTCTGGGGTTTTGTGAAAACACAGATTCCCAAATTCGTGGCGCTGCCTCCACCACCCTTGCGTGACAGCCCTCCCAAGAGCCCCCTGGCCCCACCCCTCCTGTGCTTCCGAATGTCTGGCAAGTGCCCACTGCTCTCTGAGGTGCCCCTTCGCTTCGGGGAGCCCGGGAGCCTTGTCCAGCCGCCTCCGGTGTGGCTCCTGGGGGCGGTGAGCCGGGTGGAAGGGTGGACTGCTTTCCTCCACGCCCAGTAGACCTACGGCGTACCAGGCACAAACCTCAGTTCTGAGATTCCTGGCGAACCGTGAGCTGGGTCCTCGTCGGGGAGACAGATGGTAGAGAGCAGCAAGCGTCCGTGAGCTCTGGGCCGGGTGCAGTCCCGCTTCTGGGAGAGCAGAGCAGGAAAAGGAACAGAGAGCGAGGCGCTGGGTTAGGTAGGTGGTCAGGGAGATCCCTCAGCAGGTGACGTGGGGGGGGGGGTGGAGGGTTGGGGAGTGGGGAGGAGAGGGGGGTGGCCAAATGGCACGTGGGCACAGGGAAATGTGCTCGGGGCTGAGGTGGCAGCAAGGACAAGGCTGTGCAGAGGAACAGTTGGAAGGTTCCCGTCTCCCCGCCCGCCCCGTGTAGTAGGCTGGCTCTGGCACACCGAGGGTCAATCCAGGCAGCCCTCAGTCAAGGCCACTGGTAGGCAGGGGGGTCGACAGCTTGGGCTGGCTCTGAGCCCACGGTTACCAGATTTGGCAAATAAAAACACAGGGTGCAGAAGATTGCATGGGCTGGGGCGCCTGGGTGGCTCAGTCGTCAGGCATCTGCCTTCGGCTCAAGGCATGATTCTGGCATTCTGGGATCGAGCCCTGCATCAGGCTCCTCCGCTATGAGCCTGCTTCTTCCTCTCCCACTCCCCCTGCTTGTGTTCCTTCTCTTGCTGGCTGTCTCTCTCTCTGTCAAATAAATAAAAAATCTTAAAAAAAAAAAAAGATTGCATGGGCTATACTAAAACACGATTCACCATTTATCTGAGATTCGAATTTGACAGGGCGGCCTGTATTTTATCACGCAATGGTCTCTGGGCCTGGACTGTGGACAGGTGGTCCTCGCAGCAGCAAGGGTCAATTTCTTTTTCAATTTTTATTTCATTTTATTTGAGAGAGAGAGAGAGCACAAGTGGGGGGCAGGGGGCAGGAGGGAGAGGAAGAAACAGACTCCCCGCTGAGCCGGGAGCACGATGCCAGGCTCCATCCCAGGACCCCAAGATCATGACCTGAGCAGAAGGCAGACACTTAACCAACTGAGCCATCCAGGCGCCCCCGCAAGGGTCGATTCTAAAGGCACAGCTGGTGTTCCTTGCAACAGCATCTTAGCCCTGGGTAAGGAATGGGCAGCTATGAAGGGTATCCAGCAGGGGAGGGGAGGCTCTGATTCACATTTGAGGAGCGTTACTTGGGTGGGAGAGGTGAGGGGGCACCTGGAGGCAGGCGGATATCCAAGAAGGGGCACCGAGGCCAGAAACAGGACAATGGCTATGTGGAGGTGGGGGGTGGGGGGCCGGAGTCAAGAAGCGTTGAGGAAACTGGGGTGAGTGAACCAAGAATGGCTCTGAGCTTGTGGCAGGGAGTCTGGGTGGACGGTAGCAGGGGCACGAGGTGGAGCCTGTGGAATCCAGACTTGTGAGGGTCCAGGTTGGTCCCGCCATGTCTGAGCAGGTCCCCTCAGGAAATGTCCAGCAGGCAGGTAGACGCATAGCTCTGGAGCCCCCGAGAGAAGACGGAGGCCTTTGGTCATCACCTGCCCGCACATGGCCCCAGAAATGTTGGGTGTGAAGAGCTCCAGACCAAGGCAGGAAGCTGGGCGTGGAGGGAGGGGAGATCAGAAAGGTGACTGGGAATACGGAGCGGGTCCAGGGAAGGGTCTGGAAGGAAGGTGTCATTAATGCAGACAAATGCTGTAGAGAGAATCCAAGATGTGACTGTTGGATTTGGGGGCCGGGACGTTGGAGACACATCAGCTACGATTTCAGGTGAGTGGGGCAGGAGAGGCCGCAGAAGCCAGACCATATTCACGTATTCATTCATCCGTTCGTGGATTCGTTCATCCTTTCAGGCTTGGGGCAGAAAGGAAAATGGTCCTCCAGGAGCCAAGGGCTGGAAGGGCTGGAGGGTGTAACCAGGGTGTGACCCGGGTGTGGGGACGGGCGACGAGGAGGGGGATGACCTAGAGGAGCAGAGGGTTCGGTGGGAGATAAGGGGGGACTGTCTGGGGCAGCATCTGGAAGCAGCCTTGATAGTGGGAGTGAACAGAGGGGTAGGCTCTCCTGGAGGGCTGCAGGGAGGTGGTGTCCTCTGGGGATACCCAGATTCAGAGCAGGTGGGAAAATAAATTCCCTGAAGATCTTGAATCTTCAGAGAGCCGGTGAACCATGGCCTGGGAGACCCAGGGGCTCTGTGGCGAGGTCTGGAGTGTTGGGAGAGGGGCTGGAAACACAGGAAACTCCAATTACCTATAGGGGAACTCTGGGCCGAAGAAGGCAGAGATTGGCTTCCAAAGTCCCAGGGCCCCAGTCTGCCCCTTACCCCACGCACTTCTTCCTGACCCCCAACCTCCCGAATCCCTATGCTTTCTCATCCTCTCCCCAGCAGAATCTGTGCCCAGGAGCAGTAGAAATGACTTCCCTCTGAGGCTTCCCCCCCAACCCCTTAGCCCCCCTCCACCTCCAGCCCCAATCCATGGCATTCCACCCTGCATTCCAGTGAGTGGACAAAGCAGGCCAAAGGGAGGCAGCTGAGATGGTGGGATTTGGGGCAGTGAGGTGCAGAGGAGAGAGAAAAATCTTCCCAGCTTCTCAGAGCCAGCTACTCTAATGGTGTGAGCGGACTGGGCCCCATGTCCTTCTAGGGCCGGCCGCTCTGGGTGAGGGGGGGGGATCATGACAGAGCGACATCCACCCCTGGCCCCCAGCAAGGCTGCAGTAGTATTTCCAAGGCAGTGCAGAGAAGCAAGAGAGAAATCAAGACACTTCCCTTGCCTGCTCCGTCGCCTCTGCGCATTAAGGCACATCAGATAAGCCTCTTGTCTTGTATGTGGTCGAGGTGTCAGACGGGCCGGCTGCTGTCTGCTTCCCTCCGTGGTTCTCACCGCTCAGCTGGGCCTCCGGGAAGCCTGGGGAGGGCGTGGGCAGAGGCCACTCACTCTTGGAGCCAGGGCTGGGGTGGAATCCTCAGCCCCACTGGGTGCAAAATGCCTGGTCCTCTCCTGGTCTACAATCTCCCAGAGCTCCCTAGGGCTGGTAGCATCACCTCTACGCCCCCAGCCTGGAGGCGGAGGGAGGCCTTCCAGGTAACCCCCTGGCTGTTTCTCATCACACATGTTGCACTGACCAGGACGAACTATGCCCTGGGCTTTTCAACCTCGAGCTCGTTGTTCCTGGTCCCGCTTCAACGCCCCTCCTCCAGGAAGTCCACAGCTGCCTGCCAGCCTCACTCTCTACTCTTCTGTGCTTTTCGTAGCCGAGATGGCAGCTTTCATTTCTATGTGTCTCCTCAGTGGGTGGCCCAGCGTGCTGTGTGGCATGGGTATCAGTGGCTTTTCTACCTTGTTCAGATTTGACTCACATATACTAAGCACTTGCTATATACAGGCCTTAAATTTCACATACTCGCCTCCGGAATATTTGCACGATAATGTGGTGTCAGGAAACGGGGGCTCAGAGAGGCTAAGGAATAAGCCATAGTCACACAGCCAACAAGTATCAGAGTTGGGATGACTCTGAGCCGTTCCTGAGTGCGGAATCTGGGCGTTTCTACTCCACGCCTTGCACTTCCAGCTGCAACATCCATGGCTCTTCCAATGGGGTGTGGAGGAAGCAGAGAGGAGCAGTTTGCTGTTTCCGCACTGACTCTGATTTCAACCTGCTTTCTTCTTCATTATTATTATTTTTTCTTATAACAGAAGAAATTTGTGTTCAGGTCTGGCTCTTCAATCCAGTGCTCTTTCCGAGACACTCCATTCGTTGCCTCTGTTCCAGGTGGAGTGCCTGAGCTAGAGAAGCACAGAAAGGTCCCCTGGTTCCCCCTTCTTCCAGTCAGGACTCTTGGTCATTTCAAGTGAGAGAAACCCGACTGGGATGGCTAATACTATGCACCAACTTGGCTAGGCTGTAGGGCCCAGATACTTGGCCAAACACCAGTGTAGATGTTGCCGGGGAGATAGTTTTTAGATGACACTAATATTTAAATTAGTAGCCTCTGAGTAAAGCGGATCCACCCTCCACGGTGTGGTGGGCCTCATCCAATCAGTTGAAGGCCTTAAGAGAAAAAAGACTGACTTTCCCGAGGAAGAGAGTTCTGCCAGCGGTCCGCCTTTGGACTTGGAGGCTGCAACATCAACTCTTCCCTGGGTCTCAGCCTGCTGGCCCACCCTGCGGATTTGGAACTTGCCAGCCTTCACAATCGAGTGAGCCAGTTCCTTAAAATCTCTCACGGGCTCTTTCTCTCTTCGTTCTGCTTTCCTCTGCTGCCTTCATTCACGAGCAGGCTCTCCTCAGGAGCTGCGAAGGAAGATGCCAGCAGTTCGACATTGTCTAAGCTTAGCAAACCACAGAAAGGGAGGGCTTCCTTGTTAATAATTTCAGAAAAAGTTCTGGGATTGACATTCATTGGCTTGGCTCAGGTAATGTGACTGTCCCTGAGCCAACTGCTGAGACTGACTGGGCCAGGAGGCCAGGTGTCCCTCCTTTCTATGGCCTGACAATGGTTCCTACATACTTGTTTGCTCCCTGCCTTGAGGCAGATCCAAGGAACTGAATCAGCCTGAAACTGGAACCGCAGATCTGAAGGAAAACACACTAGCACGATGGACTAGGGACTCACTTGAAGGGGTTGGAGGTGGAACCAAATTTTAAACATTCCCTTGGAAAGCAGTTTGGCTAAAACTGAAGTCTGGTTCATGACTCCTCTCACCCCTCATGGAGCTCAAGAGTCCCCTGCCCAATGCTCCAATCCCTTCTATAGCATTTCCAAGTGGTTGTATACCTCTAGTGACAGGGAGCTCATTACCTATCAGTGCAGCCCATGCCATTTTTGGCTACCTCCAACTATAAGAAAGTTCTTTGTTATGTTGAATTGAAGTCTGCCTCTATACTTCCACTTATCAGTCCCCTTCTGTCCTTTAGCCACCCCCACCCCTTCCTGCCCCAACCCAGCACTATGGCAAACCCTCACCTACTCCGAGGCCCTCCAGGCTCTAAGTCAGCTCTTCTATTGGCTGTTCTCCAGATGCTGAGCCAAGCACATTACTCATGTTATCTTATGTCTGCCTCTTTGAGGTGGACACTGTTATTGTACCCATTTTACTGAGGAGGAAACAGCCTCAGAGATGTGAAGGGGTTTGCTTAAGGCTATAAGGAATATGAGCTGAGTAGGAGGCCTGCACTGACTCCAAAACCCATGTACTTTGCCATCAGGTTACCCCACCTTCAACGGCTCCTCGAACGACATGGTTTTAAGAAGAACACCCTGCTATCCTTGCTTTTTTCTGGTTATGATCCAGTAGCTCGAAAGTTCTCCAAGTGTGTTGTCTGGGACTGAAATGTATTGGTAAAGACTCTTGTAGTTCCATATTCTGGAACTTTCTCTCAAGCTGGCTTCAATATGGGCTCATATAACTGAAAAATTCCAGGGGGCAATGGTTTCAGGCATGGCTGGATCCAGAAGTTCAAACAATATTACCAGGGCTCAGACTCTCTTATTCTTCTGCAGCTCTCCATAATGCCATTCTCTGTTTTGGCCTCATTTTCAGGCAGGCCTTTTCCCTTAGTGGCCTTCAGCAACCAAAGTTTTACATTTTATTAGTTTAGTAATCCCTGGGAAAAGACTTCCCTTTGTCTAGAGTTCTAGGCAAAGTCCCAGGACTGATTCTCATTGACTTGGCGTGGGTAATGTGCTCTCCCTTAAGCCAATGGCTAGATACGGGATCCAGGACTCTGGCGGGTCAGACTTGGGTCCCACACTCATCTCTAGAGCTGGGGAATGGTGTCATTTCCACCCAAATTATATAGACTGAAAGTATGTGCATATTTGTTGGGGGGAGAGGGTGTTGGGGAGTTCTCAAAAGAGAATAAAGGTGGTGTTTACAGAAGAAGTGAGAGTGGGTGGCAGTGGGCACAGACACAGAGGTCCACTCATGAGCCAGACCTTCCCTATTGCTGGGGACTCGGGTGTGTGTGAGCCTTAGAGGGGAGAAGGTGACTCTCACCTCCTTCTTCTGGGTGCCCTACCTTTAGTAATGCAGCTAAGAATCCCGGTGTCAGTTTTAGCAGCCTTGTCACCCAATTAATGCATCTCCAAGGGCTGGGTCCCTGCCCCGTGCACCGCAGCTCAGACCAGCCTCTTCCTGCAATACTTTGGACCCACGTCTAGCGCTTTCATGTGTATCCCTCTGACACTTCGTCTTCTTACACACAAATGAAAGCTCTGCAGAGGCTGGGCTCTTTGTCTTTTTCTCTGTTGTGTTCCCAGCACCCAGAACAGTGTCCAGCCCATACGGCTACTTGGTGAATGTTTGTTGAATGAATACGTGAGACCAGCCATGGCTCCAGCCAGCTGAGGCACCACGGCTAGCCCCTAATCCAGCCACTGCAGGCCTCTGTGAGCTTGGGCCCTCCCTGCTGGGTCACACGTCCCAGATGACTTGGGGCACCTCCCGCGTGCTGAGCATAGGCCACATGCCTCATGCCTACCATCTCTCCTAACCTTCCACCCTGTGAGGCAGGCGAGGAACACGGGGGCTCAGAGGGGTCACGTAACTCTCCCCAGGTCACATATCCAGGGTGTGCAGAGCTGAGACTGGAAGCCACCCAGGACGACAAGGCTGGGGTCCTACCGCAGTTGCTGCCGGGAGTAACCACAGCGAACCCGTCCTGAGCGTCCGTCATGCGCGAGATCCTACAGGGGTTTCATGGGTACAGTCTCATTTCATTCCGTCTCTACAGCGACTCTGCAGGGTCGAGGCAACTGTGTCCCATTTCACTGGTGAGGGACCCGAGGTGCAGGGAGATTGAGTGACATGTCCAAGGTCACACATTAGTAAACGGCCGAGCTGGGATCAGAAGGCATGATTGGTGCTGGGTTCTTCACTGCCTCCTGCTGGCTCCCCCCGGCCCCTGGCCCCTGTCTGATGACCGTCAGGCGCTGGGGACACAGCCGAACAGAATGAGTGAAGATCCCTGACCGCCCAGACAACACTCTAGTGCAGGCGTTAGAGAGAAATAAACCCCAAAGCAAAAACGTGGGACGTGTCAGGAGAGAGCGTTAAAAAGGGAGCGATACGTAGGATAAGCGGACTGAAAGTTACATGGGGCCAGGAAGCCCTCCCTGATGAGGGGACATCCGAACAGAGACCTGAATGAAACGAGTGCGTGAGCTGTGCCCTTACTGCATCTCAGGCAGAGGAACAGCACGTGCAAAGGCCCTGCGCTGTGTGACTGGAGCTGGTGATTGGGGACCGCAGGTGGGAGAGGGGCAATTGGAGCGTGACCCAGGCCAGACCGTGTAGGGCCTGAAGTTCATTGTGGGGAGGTGGCCTTCTCTTGCCAGGGGGCTGGGAGCCCCTGGAGGATTTTGAGCAGAGAGGTGACCCGGTCTGACTCATGGTGAGGTGATGCAGAAGCATCTGGAGGGAGCACGGAGGAGGGGCCGTTCCTCACAAGAAAGCCCGGAAGTCGTTTTCAGAGGAAGGGAGGACAGACAGTCGAGGGCGTGCACTGCAGGGGACGACAGCTCCCTAGCTCTGCAGAAGACTGGCGCGTGGGACAAGGGGCTGCCGAGAAGGCGGGCTGGTGGGGGGGAGCCTGGCCTCCAGTGACCCTCCTCCTCCCACTTCCTCTCCTTAGGAGCCGCTCCTGCTACGGGATGGGGATGACGAGGTGACAGGGATGATGAGGTGACAAGGAGCTGTCCTGCCTCAGGCACTCGAGGGCCAGACTTCCCTTTCCTGCTCCCGTGCCCCCTCCAGCCGCTCAGCCTCCTCACGACCTCTGAGTGCGCTCTTCCTAGTCCAACCTCCAGGCCTCTGCTCCCCGGAGTGTCCTCCTCACCACCCCCACAGTTGCAATCCCACCGACCCATAAAGGGGACCACACCACACTGTGAGTGGCTGCTTGTGGGTTTGTCTTCCCCACTTGTCTGAGCCACTTGAGGCTGGGGGCGGGGCATGTTGTTTCTCTGTGTCCTTATCACCTAGCCTGGGGGGGGGGGCAGGAAATATCAGCTGAATGATAGATGATGGATGAATAAATTATAATTGAGCAAGGAAAGGGAGAGGTGAAGGATGGAGGGAGAGGGGAAGGAAGGGGAAGAAAGGAGGAAGGGAGGGAAAAAAGAGGAAGGGGGGAAGAAGGGAAGGAGGAAAGGAAGAAAGGGAGGGAAGGAAGGAAGGGAAGGATAGAGGGAGGGAGAGAAGGAAGGGAGGAGGGAGGGAAGGCAGGAAGGGAGGAGGGAGGGAAGGAAGGGAGGAGGGAGGGAGGGGAGGAAGGACCACTCAGTTCCAATGTGACCTTTCTTGGGAGCCTCCCCTGATTTCCATGTTTCAAAGCCACATGTCATTTATTTCTTCGTGCCAGTCATTTCTGGAAGTGCCACCTCATCTCTCTTTCCTGTGACTCCCAGAAATACGTCTTAATCATCTCTGTCTTTTCCTCTTGCCTCCCCATCCCCTTCCCATGCCGGCCCTGCCATGGAGCGGCCCTGCGCTCATGGAGATCTGGGTAACTACGTACCGAATCACAATGACAAGGGCCTTAGAAACACAGCAGTGTCCCCCCCCCCCCAGGAGGATCGGTGCTTTCCTCCTGAATGAGGGTGAGGCTTAAATCCATTCTTTCTCTGGCAGGGAAACCTCAGCGGGAAAGGGCAAGCGAGGAGGGACAGGCTTCGGGGCTGTCCACGGGAAGAAGGGGCTGTATGTTGGTGTCCGTGTACAGGTGCTTCGTGCAGACTCCGAGCTCCGTCCCCCGACGGCCCTGTGGGATGGGTATTCGTCTTCTAATAGCACAGGTGGGGAAACCGGAGATCACAGAGTGCTACAAGCCCAAGCTCACACAGCTATTAAGAGAGAGGGCTGGAATGAAGCCCTGGACGGGTGGTGGTGTGTTGGTGGTAACCTGGCTCTTCAGAGAAGATAAAAGGAGCAAAAACAAAAAAACAAAAACAAAACCAAAACAAAACAAAAAAGGAAAGCAAAGAGAAGAAAGGGAAAGAAGTCCTGATTTGTCCTGTCGGCCAGTTTCTGTGGTGTAAATACTGCCACTGAGGCCAGTTTCCAGCTGCCAACACCGCGCCTGCGAAATTCCCGAATATGTCACAGTGGCCTCCCAGAGGCAAGCCCAGCACGCAGCCACCACCGCCTGTCTGCTCGCCCAGCAGGTCTCCTCCCTCGGCACTGGCCCGGGCGGAGGTGGAGGGGAGCTGGGGGCGAGGGGACCCCACTGGCCACAGGTTCTCCCGGGCTTCCCCCACCGGCTCCCACACCCAGAAGCCCCCTCGGCCTCTCTCTCTCTCTCTCTCTCATTCTTCGTCCTTCTGACACGGTTTCCCTCCCACTTCTATCTGCGGGGCTGTCTATCTCTCCTTTTCTCGAGCTCTCCCTCCCTCTCAGGAAACATTTCAAAGTCTGTTTAAAAAACAACACAGTGACTGACTTTACAGGTTTTTTTCCCCTCTTCTTGAGAACAGGACGTGAGAAGGCCAGGTTGAATTTCCTGTGTGAAATGATGTGTGGGGTTTCTGAGCAAAACAAGGGTCAGGCTGTGGACCTGGAGGAGCTGATGCCAAGGTCAGCTGGCATCAAGCCTCAGACGGCACGGCCCATGGGGCGCCCAGGGCCCCCGCCGCCACCCTCCCTGGGGACAGGTTTTCGGGACATGTGCTGGGAGACAGCTGGGATGGGCACAGAACATTCCACCGCATGCCATGATTGCGCCCCATTCATCCAGGCCCTCGCCACAGGGCGAGAGGGGGCCCCCCGCGCGTCCAGCCCCATCTCCACCTCTTCCCACAGTGGGCGTGATCCAGTGCGAGTCAGACCGCCTCTCCGGGCCTCAGTGTGTTTCTCTGTAAAATGGGGACGTTGGGGTCTGGCCAGTGAGCGTAAATGTAGGTACCACACCCAGCGGAGTGCTTGGCATGCAGGTGGCAGGGAGGTAACATTAGCTCTCTGCCCAGCCGGGAGGAAGTATTTCTTTCTTTTTTTTTTTTTTTAAAGATTTATTTATTTATTTATTCGACAGAGATAGAGACAGCCAGCGAGAGAGGGAACACAAGCAGGGGGAGTGGGAGAGGAAGAAGCAGGCTCATAGCGGAGGAGCCTGATGTGGGGCTCGATCCCACAACGGCGGGATCATGCCCTGAGCCGAAGGCAGACGCTTAACCACTGTGCCACCCAGGCGCCCCGGGAGGAAGTATTTCCATAGAAATGCTAACTGCAGTCTACCCTGTTGTATGGCAAAACCAGGAGTGGTTGAAATTCTCTCGAGACGCCCAGTCATTGGCTGTGGGGCCTTAAGCACATTACTTAACCTATCCGTGCCTCAGTTTCCTAATCTGTAAAGTGGGGCTTATGATAGGACCTACCATGTAGGAGTATTGCATGGATTCGATGAGTTAATATGTAAAAAGTGCCTAAAACAATGTCTGGTATATAGTAAGTGCTTAATCAGTGTCTGCTCTTATTATCGATTTACACGAATCTAACAGCCAGTGAACAGGAGAGCGTTGTGGCATTTCTTGGTTAGGTGCGAGGAAGCTCCTGACCGGAACACTCTCCGTACGCTGTCCTCCCAGACATTCACAGTAAGAGGCTCTTAGGCTCCCCGTGCTGCCCTGGCGTGCTCATCTGAGACTTGGGGTGTTAACAGTCCCCCTGCCTCATAGGATGGGTGTGAGCCCACCTCCAGCAGCGCTTGGAAGCCATGGAAGTGAGTATTATTCTTTCTCTTCCTGGTGGCTCGGTTCCACGCCCTGTGGACATGATGTTGCCTCAGTGCCGCATCGCGACCTCGGTGGTCCAGTTCCTGGGGCTCAGGTGCACCTGGCCACGCCCTCGGCAGCCCCTGATCCAGACCTAGCCACCCAGGGCCTCCCCGATTGGTTTGGGGGTAGACACGTGACCCACGCTGGGCCACGGAGAGCCCAGTCGAGGCAGAGAGATCCCAGCAAGCGTGATGCTTGCCTTCTGTTCGGGGCTTGCCACTGTTCCAAGCAAGTTTGTGCATGAAGGGTCCTTGACCCTTCTCAGCATCTTTCTCCTCCTTTTACAGAAGGAAACCAGGAGTCAAGACGCCTGATTTTGGTCCTGGTTCTGCCACTGACGCCCTCTGCGATCTTGGGGGAGGTCCTCTGATTTATTTACTCAACAGTTGTTTAAGTGTCAGGTGCTGAGAAGTCGTCATACCCGCTAAACTAACATTTACCGAGTCCTCGTTATGCACCCGGTACCACTCTAAACACTTTGCGTCTGAGAGAAAAGCTCATATTCCCGTTTTACAGGTAGGAAAACTGAGGCACCAAAAGTTCACACCGCTGGTAAGTCGTCGAACTGCGATTTGAACCCAAGTGTCTGATTCACTGGCCACACCCTTAGACTACTAGCTATGCCATCTCTCTGGAGCCGGAGGGGAGAACATCTCTGTCCTCCTGGAGTAAGGATGGGAGCCTGTAGCCTCTCTTTATGGCTTCCTGGTTGGCTCTGGTTTTAAGGAGGTAGAATGGGCTGTGTCCCAGATCTGGGAGTCCCAGCTCCGACCTCACTGACATGTGGCCCTGGGCAGATGGACTCCTCTCTGAGCCTCAGTTTTCCTCATCAATGAGCTGTGTTCTCCAAGATGCCCCATGCTCTTCCCACCTTCTGAGAACAGCTAGGCTCTCAGCACCCCGCCACACCCGATCCCTGTCCCATGCTATCCGTTCCTCTCATCCCCAAAGCCTGGCCTCTCCTCTGGGACTCACTCTTCGAACCAGTAGGCTGTGTATCTCCTGGTCTCCCTTCCGTAATGGTGGGAGGGAGGCAGGCAGCTGGGGCAGGCGAGATCCAAAGGCTCTGGGTTGGTATGGATCCACTGCCCCCAGCCACACAAGCCTGTCTGGCCTGGCGAGGGGCAGGGCTGTTTTTATTGATTGGTGCTGTCAGCACGGGGAAAGCAGCTGTTTCTCCAAATCTGAAATCGATGGGACTCAGCCTGGCGGACGAGTGTGGATGGAGGGTTTGGAGCCAGGAACAGTCCCCTTTGAGTTTCAGGAACACTTTGCTTGGAGGGTCAGCTGGTATATGGCAGGACTGCAGAGCATGCTGGGAAGCTCTGGCCTGTGGGGAGGAACAGGCTGGGGCCAGGGGGCACCTTCTGGGCTCAGGTCCAACCCCCATGCTTCGGCAACTTTGTGCTTCAACTCATTGCTACCTCCGTCTGGCGGGTAGCCCGGCGGTACAGGTCTGAGCGTTCTGGGCTGGGGTCATCAATCTGGTTCTAGTTCCCCTCTGACGTTGACTTGCCCTGTGGCCTTAGTCAAGTCTCTGTTCCTCTCTGGGCCTCAGTTTCCCCGGGGGTCAAAGGAGGAGGTCAGAACGACGATTAGTCAAGATAGTCCACTTTGCCCTCAGTGATGGTGGTGACAGTATTCCCTCCTGTCTGGGCACATTGCACTCCCCAGGGAGGGCTCGTGGATGGACACAGCCCTTCTGCGGGCATAACTGATCTGTTTCACACCTAGAGTGCCAGTTACTGTCCCCTATCCACACATTCCTACCCCCTCCTGGCAACTTCCTTCCAAAGGCCTCATGATACCCAACCCCCATCCCCGGAGCCTGCCCCTGTCTCCTAAGGAGGCTACAGATGCCCATAGGGTCAGGGACTGGGCATCTGGGTCATTGGCTGTTCCTATGAGCATTAGGCTGGTCCCCAGAAAGGGGACCTCAGGAGCTGGGCCTTCAGATAGGGTCCTTACGATGGCCCCCAGACCTGGGCTCTGGTATTTGTTGGGCACGGAACACTGGGCTGATGGTCTGGACTGGGTCCCAAGCCCTGGACACACTCTGGTTTCTGGCTTTCAGCGTCCCCATCTGCAAAAGGGGTATGCTGAGCTGAGACAGATTTAAGAACCCTTGCAAGCTAATGTCCGCACACGCATGCTTTCTCTCTGTTCTCTCCACATTTCCCTGACTTCCCTCCCTCCCTTCCTCCCTTCTCCCCTCTCTGCTGCTGTTGGCCTCTTGGGATCTCCTCCCCCATTCCACCTCTGGCATCCTTAGGCCTCCCGACCCAGACTAGCCCTTCCCTCCCCTGCTCCCCTCTATCTTTAAGAAGAAATTTCAGGGGCCCCTGGCTGGTTCGGTCAGTAGAGCACGTGACTCTTGATCTTGGGTTTCTGAATTCAAGCCCCAGGCTGTGCGTGGAGCCTACTTAAAATGTACAAAAATAAAAAAGAAGAAGAAGAACCTTCCAAAGCACCTGTGTAATCATACCCTACCCTGCTCAACAGCCTCCCTGGCTCCCTATTGCCCAAGACAGAGACAGCCAATCCTCCAAGCAACACTCGAGGCCCTCTGTGCTCTGCTCCCCGCCCTTCCATTCCCGTCTCCACCCTCCCCACGAGGAGCGCCTCAGTCCCAGCAGCCTGCTCTTGCTCGTCAAGCAGGGCCAGGGGTTTCCCCACCCCTTGGCCTTTGCTCTGGGCCTTCCATCTGCCCATAACGCCTTCCCTCCTCTTTCCTTCTGTCTAACCCTGCTTCTTCAGGACCCGCACATGCGGCACGTCAGCCATAGTTCCTGGTGCCCAGAGCTCCCACGGCCCCGACTGCAGCCTCCTGCACGCTGCGGGCCTGGTCAGATCGGAGAAGGCCTCCACGATGGGAGGATCGCTCCATGGCACGGCGGCCGCCAGCCCCTCCCAAACTCCAGGAGACTGGGGGCTCCCTGAGGACCCGGCCTGGGTCTTCTTCATGATAGCCCCCAGGGCCTTGCTCGGTACGGAAGGAAACACCCGCTTCACTGAGCCGGACTGCCCTTCCACCTAGCGCGTGGTAGTATGTTTAGAATGGGTTGGGTTATACAGCAGTGAGCTGGATTAAGCGGATTTATCCTAAACCAGGTGGATTTGAGTTAGATGGGCCCACCACCTAGGTCGGGTTCAGCTGGGTTGTCTGGGCTCAATTGGATTAAACAGAGTTAATTGTTTTGGGCTGGTTAGTAGAGTTGGCTTAGTTGCATTGGACTGGTTAGGGAAAAGAGCTCGTTGAGTTGAATCAGCTGGGTTACTTGGGTTAGGAGGGCTGGATTCGATTGAGCCGGGTAAACCAAGTTGGATTGTGATAGCTGAGCTCGGATATGGGGCTGGCTTTATTTAGCTGGATTTATTCAGCTGGGTTGGGTGAGTTGGGTTGGTTTGGGCTGGTTTAGAGGGATCTGGCTAGTTAATTGGCTTCAACTAGGTTAGTCGTGTTAGGCTCTGAGTTGAGTCTTAGCCTGCTATAATAGAACGCCGTAGACTGGGGGCTTGAACAACAGATATTTATTTCTCACAGTGCTGGAGGCTGGAAGTCCCAGATCAAAGGGTCTGCACAGTGGAGTTCTTGGCGGAGACCCTCTTCCTGGTTTACAGATGGCCATCTTCTTAGTATATCCTCACAAGGTAGAGAGAGAAAGCTCTGCTCTCTTCGCGTCTTTATAAGGGCACAAATGCCGTCATAAGAGTTCCACCCTCATGGCCTAATTATGCCCCAAAAGCCCCACCTCCAAATACCACCACATTGATGACTTAGGCTTCAACGTATGAATTCAGAGGGGATGCAAACATTCAGTCCATACCAAGTTGGGTTGGCTGACTTGGGATGGGTCAGTTGAGTTTGGCTAACTAATTAAGTGGGCTGGATCAGGTGGGTGGGGTAGGGCTACTTGAGTTGGTCTGGTTGGTTGAATTAGGCTTGGCTAGATGGGTTGAGCTCATTACTTGGGTTGGGTTAGTTGGTTGGGTGATTGGTTTGGGTTGGTGTGGGCAGGGTTAGTTGGGTAGAGTAGTGGGATGGGATGGGTCACTTGGGTTTGTAGAACTGGGCTAGCTTAGATAGGTTGGGCTGGTTGGTTCGTCTAGCTAAGGATAAGCTGGCTTGGTGGGCTGCGTTCTGGGCTGGCTCGTTCTGGCCTGGGTTCTGGGCTGGCTAGGGGATAGCCACAGGGCTCTGAGCTCTGCTCAGTCTCCAGCTCTGAGCCAGTACGTGTGGGGGGTGGTGGGCGCCTTGGCCACAAATAGCTGTGGGGAACACAAACAGTTTGGTCTTCAAAGACCTCAGTGGTGGTGGCTGTAACTTTCCACACGGCCCCAGTAAGCACATCTCTAAGCCTCGTGTTTGGGCCCAGCTGCTGCTTCCTCTGCAAGCAAACCACAAGGTGGGGGGCGGGAGAGGTAGGGAGCATGGGGACTCTGAGCCCCTCCTCGTCAGGCATCCCCCAGCTTAGACATCAAGCGTTCTCTGCCAGAGAAAGAGAGAGTGACCCCATGGAAGGGAGCGAACCCTGCAGTGGCCCGCATGTGCCAGGCCCGGTGGGTGAGGGGGAGACCATGGGGAGGCAGAAGCAGAGTTGGGGTGACCATTAAACAACAGGCCTGGGAGAGCTTGGGGGTCCCAGAGACTTTGGTTTCTGCACAGCTGTGGTGGGAGCTGGGCTGGACATTCATTCACTTCATTCATTCATTCATTCATTCATTCATTCAAAACACGATTTCCTGAGCAAGCACCAAGTGCAAAGAGCTGGCAGGCAGGAGTCAAAGAAAGGAGTGACGATGAAGGCTGGGAGGACAGCTGTGGGACCCTGCCAGCCCCTGCCTTCTCTCTTCCACTGCTCAGACCCCTCTGCTCTTTCTGAAAGCACCCACTGGGAACAGCTCAGAGCCCTCCTATATCCAGATGCGGTATGTCCTGGGTGCAGAGACACCACGGTGGCTCAGCCCAGACAGCAGGGCCTGGTGCCTACCACCACCCAGGCCCCACCCCCAGCCTCCCTGCCTCTGGCCTCGTGCGGCATCCCACCTTCCCACCCCTGCCAGCTGAGCTGCCTCTGCTCTGGACCCCGGGAAGGCAGAGCATCTAAACCCAAGGGGCCTCATCGATTGTCAGATTGATGCCTGCACTTCAGAGATGAGGAAGTGGGGGCCCAGAGCTGAGGAGGGCCTTGCCTTTGACACACAACACGTCGGAGGCAGAGCAAGAGCTCTTTCCAGATGTCCGGAGCCCCATGCCAGGAGCAGCCATGTGGCTCAGTGAAAGTCCATGTATTTGTGATTCCAATAGCCCTCGGCTTGCTGTCTACACCTCTGAGGGCTTGGATAAGGGCCCTACAGCCTCAGTTTCCCCTAGGATGGTGGTTCTAACTCTGGACCATTTTGCCCATCAGGGGAACATTTAGAAGTACCTAGAGACACTTTTGGTTGTCACAAGTCGGGGGGTGCAACTGGCATCGAGTGGGCCCAGGCCAGAGAGGCCTCTAAATGTGCCACAGAGCACAGGACAGCCCCTCACAACCAAGACGAGCTGGTCCCACATGTCAGCGGTGCCGAAGCCGAGCATGTCCGTTCTGGGATGACAAACTGCGCCAGTGTTCCCAGAACTGAGGGGTTTCCCGGGACATGGGACTTCCTGTGCTAAAACGGGGACAGTCCTGGGAAACCGGGGTGGTTGGGCACGCTAGCCTCCTCCTCTGGAGAATGGGCCCCTCGTGCCTGCCCCCACCACACCGTCGTAAAGCGCCTGTGAGATTGTGCGGCCGAGGGCACCGCACAGCGCTAGGCCGGGCTCGGCACGCCCTTAACCACGTGGGTGTCATGCTCACCAGGCAGTGCTTCCCAGACTCCTCTGTCCTGAGGTCGGGGTTTCGCAGCCTTGACGAATACCAGGATTGGAGTCAGGACGCTGGCCCGGAGTTCACAGCGCACGGGGTGAAAAGCTGGTAACAGATGGGTGCGTGCGTGTGAGCGCATCTTGGTAAATGACATTCAGACGAAGGACATGCTTTCTTGATGTAAAAACGCACTTTGACCCTTGAGGCCAGAGGTGACAGCTAGGCCGGGGCAGGGCTTGGCCGCTTCCCTGCTGTGTAAGCTTGGGCGGCTTGGTTTTTTTTTCTAAACTTCTTTGGGCCTCAGTTTCCGTAGCTGTAACCCAGGGCTTATATTGGCGCCTCCCTTCCGGGGGAGTTGAGCGGGCCCAGGAGCTAATGCTGCAGACGGCCTTCCACGCCGTCCGGGCTCCGTGCCTGTCAGCCCGTCGGGTTGTTAAAACTCCGAGGAGCTGCTCAGAGGCCCTGAACTGCTCTGCTTTCCTTTCCGTCCTGCCTCTCCTCCCCCCTCCAGCTCCCTTGTCCCAGGACCCCCAACGACAGATAGCGGACGACAAGTCTCCTGTAGCCGCATCCCGGCAGAGACCCAGCTCTGAGCCCCCGCGGCCCCCTGGCATGGGATGGGGGGCTGTGGGCTGCTGCTCCGGCACCTTGGAGGGGCCACACCAGAACCCCGTCCCCTCTGCCCCGGCTCCCCCGAGAGGCCCCTCCCGCACACCCCACGATACGTGGCGCAGGCCGGGAAGGGCGGGTTTATTTGCTCTTTGCCGATGCTGGGTTTTCTGTCCCTGAGGTGAAGGCTCGCTGGTTGCCCACGTTCCCTGCCTGGGTGTTCCCTGCCTGGGGCCGGGTGGACATGTCTTCCAGCCGCCCCACCCCGGCCCCCCTCCGCCCTTGCCACAGGCTCTCCCTCCGGTCCCCTCCCTGGCCACCGGAAGTCAGACCCGGGAGCCTCCAGGTCCCCTCAGGTCTTTTGGAGCAGGAAGCTGGGCCCCGCGGGCAGCCCGCTCCAGCCAGGTGGCAGACGACACACTCGTCCCTCCACAGAGCACAGCAGGGTCACCGTCCCGCCCCGTCCAGTCCGGCCGCGCAACTGCATCTACAAAGAGAAGCTTTCTGCGTCTCTGCCTCTGCCCGTTGTTGAAGAAGAGCACCCTGAACTTGGGGGGGGGCGGTGAGGCAGGGACCCGTCTTCAACTCCTTGACTCTGGGCTTGATGACTCAGGAAGAAACCGAGCCGCACCCCACAGTCTTGGGCGGCAGGCCACTCTGTGGTGAACTGTCCTCCCGAAGATGCTTTTCTTTCCAAATTTCAGTCATTCCGGTAACAACCTCACGAGTTTCTTGCTCTAAATTCATATCGCACGTAATATTCCTTATTTCATATGTATTTTTATACATAGGAATTCTTTTTACTTAACTAAACTTAGCCTCATCCTTAGAAATCTTATCTGTGGAATCACAGATTTGATTCACGGGCGATTTTCCCCCTAAAACAGAGTAAATAACCATGAAAGGAGCAAATGCCGGGCCGCGGACCGTCTGTCATGCAGCCCCTGGGGGGCAATGAGGAAGTTATTCTGGGGGCCCGGGCCCATTTCTTCTCAGACCCCTGAGATGACACAGCCAGGGGGTGCCTGGGGAGCCCCCCAGCTACAGGAGCTCTGAAAGCTGCTTAACGTCACGAGGGCCGCTCGGGAGCCGGACTCCGTTCTGCCCAGCCGCGAGGCGAAGCCGGACGAGTTCTGGAGTCTGGCTTGGCTCAGCTCGGGAGGCCGCCTAACCTCTCACCACCCTGATGTATTAGCACAGCACTTTACAGGTTGCAGAGCTCATTCCCAAATCCTAGGCTGGCCGTGACCAGCCTAAGGTCCCACGATCACAGAGGGCAGAGCTGAGGCTGACGGCCAAGGTCCCAGACTGTGACTGCTAGGAAGCCCAAAGCTTGTCTGGTCTCGCGCTTCCCTGAGGCTGGTCTGCGAGACGGTTTGAGGGGCCGTTAAAGGAGCATCGACGCACAGAGGAGCTGCGATGGGGCGCACAGAGCTGCGATGGGGCGCGCCTGCTGTTCTCTCCTGCTTCGGTTACCACCAGGGCCAAAGCCTCGGTCAGGTGCTGGAGGGTCTTTAACACCCGTCTACCCTTGCTGGCCTCCCACCCGGACACAGAGTCTCAGAGCCAGAGGCTTGGGCAGAAGAGTCTCCCGCTGGGGCTTTAGAATGGTTGTGGTAGGCGGCCTTCTAAGATGGCCCTAGGATTCCCACCCTCCCACCCCCTTCTCCCCATGCCCACACCCGTCCTCTTGAGTGTGGACAGGACCTGGTGAATGCGACTTAGTGAATCAAAGGGTGTTTATCCTGGGTGGGCCTGGACTAATCAGGGGAACCTTCACAAGGAGGCGAAGTGTCCAGAGGTGCGTTCCTGCTGGCCTGGAAGGCACCAAGCAGCCACGCTGGGAACTGCCTGCAGGCGGCCACATAGGAAGGAACTGTGGGCAGTTCGGAGCACTGGGAGGTGAGGGTGGTCCCTGGCTGATGGCTAGCAAGAAAACAGATGCTGCCACACGCCCACCACGGGCTGAATTCTGCCACCACCAGTGAGTTTGGGAGAGGAGCCTCGGCCCCAGTGAGGTTTCAGCTCTGCCAACGCCTTGATTCCAGCCTGGCAAGACCCTGAGCAGAGGACCCAGCGAACCCGCGCCTGGACTCCTGACCTGTGGGACCGGTGAGGTAATACATTCTTGTTGTTTAAGCTGATAAATTTGTTCCACGGCAATAGGAAAGCAATACCGTATTTTTGCTTTCCTTATATTTACTTTTGCAGTTACTCGAGATTGGTTTTCTATTTAGTGTGGAGAGATCAGGTTTCCTTAAATTTCTAAAAAGGGAGAGTTAATTCGATTTTTAAAATCGGTGTGGCAAATTAGAATTCTTTGACATTCATACCATCCAGAGGTATATTACGTCCCTTCTCCTTGAAACTGGGGCTGTGGGGTGGGGACGGGACTGCTTCCACCATTAGAGTAAGACGCAAGTGACAGGATGTGACTTTCGTGTTAGGTCCTCAAAGGCCATGCAACTTCTGCTTGGTTCTCTTGGGACACCTGTGCTCGAGAAGCCAGCTTTCACGGGAGACCTCGGACTACCCGGAGGCCACCGGGCCAGAGAGCAGCGCGCCAGCGCTCCAGCCGCCAGCCCCCACTGAGCTCCCAGTTGCCAGCCGGCATCAGCCACCAGCTGGGGGACTGAGCCAGCTTGGATGTCCGGCCCCGTCAAGCCTTCAGATGAATGCAGCCCCAGCCGGCATCTGGCTGCACCTGCATACCAGGCGCCAACCAAGACGTGCCCTGCCAAGCCCCTCCTGAATTCCCGAGCACAGCATCACCAACAAAAATCCAACGGTTGTTTCAAGCTGTTGCATTTTAGGGTCATTTGTCATGCAGCAGGAGCAACCAGAACAATTAGTGACACATTCATGTGGTTCAAAAATCAAACAGTCCAAGAGTCTGGGATCGGCTGGCCTGCCCAGAGGCTGGGCATCGGCGGGCTGCTGCAGCTTCTCCACGCACAGCCTTACCAGTGACAAACACCTGCCGAGAGCCGACTGCATGCCGTGCCTCGCGGGCAGGGTAGGCACGCGCACCAGAGGCATCGTGGAGGTGGGGACGGGAGGGGTGGACTGCAGGTGCTTAGTCCATGTTTCTTTCAATGAACTGCCCCCTCCCCCAGGGC
The DNA here is from genome assembly GCF_017311325.1 of Ursus maritimus. Lineage (NCBI taxonomy): Eukaryota > Metazoa > Chordata > Mammalia > Carnivora > Ursidae > Ursus > Ursus maritimus. The sequence continues at coordinate 18,443,098 of NW_024425786.1, forward strand.
AGCCATGCTGTGTATCCACTCATTCATTCATTTATTTATTCATTCATGCACAGACACTGACTGGGCGCTGTGTATCCAGTGGCCGGGAGACCCTTTCCTGCACCCGTGGCACTTGCATCCCAGTGTCGTATGGAGGGTCCGTCTTACCGAGTGAGGTGGGAAGGAGGCAGGAGCGTCGTGGGCTGAGTTGTCAGCAAAGGCATGCTGCAGCACCTATGGACTTTATCATTCTTTAAACTTACACACTTAATATATGTCACACCCCCTTCTAAGCACGTTGGAATATTTACATCTACTTAAAGCCAATGGGTGATAGTCCTATCATCTCTGTTTTCAGATAGGACATTGAGGCTCAGAGAAGTGAAGTAACTCGCAGGAAGGAGGCAGAGGAAGGGCTGGAACCCATGCCTTTCCAAGCCCACAGCCCGAATCTATCATCTGTCCTGCCTCCCCGACGCGACGCACCATAAGACTGAGCCGACAGAGAGGACGCTCCATGTGGGCAAAGTGCAGGAGCAAAGGCTTAGAGGCTGGAATCTGCTTCCTGGAGCTCGGGGACGGTGAAGAGGAGAAGGAGGTGAAGGATCTGAAGGCCCACTTGCTGTTTATGGAGACGCCCAAATCATTAGAGCTCAGTTCTCCTCTCTCCATTGCCTCCCTCTCTCCCCATCTCTCTCTCTCTTTCTCTTTCTTTCAACCAGAGCCTCCCTTTCTTTGCAGGATTTTTTTTTTAATGTAAATGAGTCTAAATACCCTCATGGGTGTGTGTGTGTAAAAATTTTTTTAACAAGGTAAATATCTTTAATCAAAGCTGGCCCTCCTCAAAGGTATTTCAGTTTGCCAAATGTACGAGAAGACGGAGCCATCTTCTGGCTTCCAGCTCACAGATCACTTTGGCCCAGGAAGGGCTTCGTGAACTTTGCCAGTCTCCCTGGCAGCCCGAGACACCTGGCCCAGGAGGAGGGGCCTCGAGTGTGGGGCCAAGAGGCCCGGCCCTCGGGGCACAGAGTGGTGGGACCCCTTCTCCACCCCCAGGAGACAGTCCTAGGCTTCCTGCTCTCCTGGGAGGCACAAATCAGCAGTGTCTGCTAGAACTGGAGGGGTCCTTTTCTTTCCCATGCAGGTGAGGCCCAGGGAGGGTATCAGACTTGCCCAAGGTCTGTGACAGACCCCCAATGCAGGGGTCTTTCCTCCACACTGGGCTCATTCATGCTCAGGGATAAAGGAGCATCCGAGTGTCCTCAGATCCTCACCTCCACCCCAATGGAAGGAGAGATAAATGTGCAGAGACATGAATGTCCTGAGTCAAAGGGCTGGGGGGATAATAGTGGGGGTATTGACATGGCTTTCTCCATTCTTGGTGGCACCACCAGGCAGCGATCAGGTCAGGCCAGCCTTAAATGGGGTCCTCCTGATGCCTCTCAGGGGGTTGGAGAATGAAAGGAAGGTTAGCTGGCCGTGGGAGAGCCAGGACAGAGCTGAGGTGGAAGAGTCAGACTTTCAGAGGGACGCCTGGGGCTCTGAGGAGAGCACTGCACAGGGAGTCAGGGGCCCAGTGTCCAAAGCAAGGAGGCTACTACCTTCCTTTGTGAGCTCAGACATTCATTTAATTTGCTCAGTGAGTATTTGCTGAGGATCCACATGGCCGGCTCTGTGCTAGAAAGGGGAAGAGGGGACAAATGGAGCCGACTCGGTTATTCCCAGGAGTCCACGGTTCAGCAGGGGAGACAATGCATGGGAATACCGTTTCGCTGTACAGTTTGGCCGGGACCAGGAGGGGAAATAGAGAGGGTGGGCTGTGGGGGTTGGGCTAGAAGTGGTGGGAGAGAAAGCTGATCAGGGGAGGCATGGGAAGGGCATCCCAGGCATAGGCACAGCACAGACAAAAGCCTGGAGGTGGGGAATGCGGGGCATGTGCAGTCCTGCCCAGTTGGAACAGTCCTCAGGAGGGAAATAACATTTGCAAAGTGTGCCTAGAACCAGTTCAGGCTGGTTCTTGAACAACCAAGGAAAGATTCTGGACTTTATTCTTTTAAGCAGCAGAGCCCTTGAAGGGTTTCAAGCGAGGACATGGCAATAAGCATGTGAAGCAGGAAGAGTCACCTTTTGAAAGTTTAATGCCCCTTATTTCTTCAGGGCTCAGCTTTTCATCAGTAGGTGGAGGGAATTGGACTAGATCAGAGCTGGCAAATACCTGGCATGCATATCACGGGTTCCCCAACACTATCCATAGCAGACATCACTAGTCGATCCCTGAACTTTCTCCCATTGAGCTCAGTTTCAGCTCCACAGCACCCAGCCAGTCTCTACCATCTCATGGAATTGGCCGGAAGGATGGTGCTGATTGGCCATTTCTCAAAAAGGTGATGTCAGTGATCTATTGCAATGAAGCCAGCAGTACCTTTCACGTTACAGAAGAGCTTTCGCCTCGTCTTGCCTTCTGAGCAACTCACCACTCAGGGCACTGCTCCTGGCTGCAGAGGGGGAAAGGTTCAACAAGGCCTTTCTGCAAAAGGCTTACATCCCAGTGCCAAGGCTTTGACTCCACCTTTCAGCTAAATCCCACTGTCCTCCCAGTCCAGACGAAGGGGGCTGATTTAGGGGGTACCTCCAGCCTTGCCGCAGTCCCCAGAGCTGCTAAGGGCTCTCTCCCACCCCTGGCCGCAGCCCTGGTGGTCCTAAACACAGAGTGTGAGGAGCTCCTGGTTTTGTTGGCACAGGACAGGCGCCCAGTTAGTTAGAAAAACATGTGGCTGACTCTTCCCTCTCTGGGTCCTCCAGCCGCCACCTTCTAATTCAATTTCCCTTGAAAAACAATGGTTTCAGTGGAGGGAGAACCAAGATTTTCCGAAACTTTGTAAAGCTTTCCAAAATAATTACCCCCTAAACTGGCAGCCTCCCTCCCAGCTGGATTTGCCCCTCGCTTCCCCCTGAAGTTGCCCTCCCAGATCGGGCCCTGGACATCAGCTGGCCATGGGGTCCCCAGAGGTCACTGCCCTCCCTCTTGGCTGCTCACCTCATCTTTCAGTGAGGACTGGTCTGGGAGGGAAGGAGGGAGGAGGAGGTGGTCTGTCTGTCCCCCACGCCCGGCCACCTTTGGTGGAAGTTCCCTGAGCTGGCTCCTCCTTCACGGTGCCCTGGCTGCTCCCACAGACGGGACTGAGCCCCAGGAAGGGTGCATGACTGCAACCCCATGGAAGAGCCGGAGCCAGCAGGAGGCACTGAAGTGCTCCCTGATTCCTGATCCCCAGAAATTGCAACATAATAAACGTTTATTGTTTTAAGCCATTAAATTCGGGCATAGTCTTTTACGCAGTAAAAGGTGATGGACCAGCCCAGCCCTCTGTCAGCAGAGCTTTCCTGCAGCTTCTCACTGCAGCCATTTGCCTGGCTTTGTTAAGAAAATCATCTAACACTTGGGAATAGGCAAGGAGAAGGCGGCATGTCTCTTCACTGTCATCTCAGGACACTGGTTGACAGGCCTGCCATGGGTGATTAATTATCAGGGGGGATGTACGTTTGGCTTAGGGTATGCTTATTAAAAGGCTTATTAAAAGACTTTAGAAGTTATATGTTAACCTACGGATTTCTGTCTAATAGAAAACCCCAAAAGGTTATGAATTGTTTGGCCCTTTAGGACATTAACCAGTTTTGTATCCACCTGAGCCATTTTATTCTAACATTCTTTCTCTAGTGTTCTTTAACTATTCCTCTAGTCTTCTTTGAAATAACATTGCCATCTTACTGCTGCTCTCATTCACGAATTGAACAAATTTTTAACATGTGTTCAATCTATATTTGCGTGGGAGTCATACTTTAAAAAAAATATATATATATATCTGTTTTTACTTTGATGGCTTACATACCTCCAAGAATGGGGAACTCACTACCTATCAAGGACCCCAGGAGTCTTAGGACAGCTCCTAGAACAGGCTTAGGAGCTCTTCCTTGTCCTTCTAGCTACCTCCTCTAGCTCTTGCTCTTCACTGAAGGATATCCTCAGGAAGTGAGCTGAATCCCTAATTCCCGTGGCATCAATTCGCCACTCAGAGCACTATTACTGGATGCAGAAAGATGAAGAGGCTTCCACAGGGCCAGTCAGCTTTCTGCAAAAGCCTTTCCCAGGTTTACATACCAGCATCAAGGGCTTTTCACCATAGAGCACATATTTTGAAACCAGAAAAAGAAGTTATTAAATTAAATTTTAAAAAAATTGAATTATTTTTAGAATTTAATTGCTAACCATAGAATTTAGAATGCTATCTAAATTTTGTGCCTGTGAGTGGATGGAGAATGGATAAGTGGATGAGGAAGAGCTGTCTATTGATGCTGCTCTGTGCCCCAGCCTATGCAGTTCAAGAAACTGGAGATTGGCAGGGGTCCACTCTGACCCCCTACCTAATCTCTTCTCTGTAGGATTTGGAGGGATCTCATGAGGTAAGATCTCACTGGTTTCCTTTCTGGCCTTGTGGCTTTGGGGATGAAGACCAAATCCCCGCAACAACCCTCTCTGTATGGCCCACCCCTGCGCACCACCCTCTCCTGTCTCATGCCAAGCTCCCCTCTGCCCCCTTCATTACAGGCACACTTTCACTCCCTTAGGCTCACTATGATCCCTTGCACCACCTGGCCTTTGCTCATGCTGTCCTCTCTCCCTGCAAGACATCATTCATCTGCTCCTCGCCTTGACCACTTCCTGCCTTCATAGAGGCTCTCAGAGCACCTGTACCCTGCCCCTCCCCCTGCGCTCATTAGAGGACAATTTATTACTTCTTTGTGAATGACTTGATAGGGCTGGCCTCCCCTGCTGGGCTTCAGGTCACAGACGGATGGGGGCCACCTCTACCTCGTCCTCTGTTTTGTGCCCCAGGGCTCACAGTGGGCCTGGTGAACAATGGACACTCAGAGCCCATGGGGCACAGGGCTTGGGAGTGAAGAGGCATCTGGCAGTTTGCTGAGCTAAGAAGTAAAGGTTTCATGGCAAGTGGTGGCAGAATGGGAGGCTAGCATGTAAGTTGCTGGGCTGGAGGTCCAGTGCTCCCTCTGCGGCCAAGTGTGCAGCAGGGGAAAACTCGTTTCTTGTTCAACTGCATGGAAATGCCTTGGCCTTCCGCATACCCACAAGCCGTGACTCAGGTTATATGAAGTACAATCAAATGCTCCCTCTTTTTTTTTCCTCTAAAGACAGCAGCTTACTAGCCACAAGAGACCTCTTGCCGCCTACTCACACCTCAGCTCAGCCAGAGGGTTTTCTTTATTTAAAACAATATGTATATCACAATGGAGGTAAATGCTCATTGAAAAAAATGCAAAATGCTACCGAAGTGTGGTGAGAACAAAGGAGAAGGCCTCCTGCCATTGCGCTCCCAGAAGTAACCACTGTGCCCTGTGCGCTGTGAAGTAACCATGACAATGAGCACAGCTGACTTACACGGGCCTACTCTCAGCCAGGCTACTTTACGTATGAAGTGTCACGAGAGCCCGGGAGGGGGGTACTTGATTTTGCTTCCCATTTCATCCACAGAGAAACTGAAATGTGCAGAGAGCTGGAATAAGTTGCCCAAAGTCACACAGCCCGTTAGTGGCAGCGCCCAGATGGGATCCCAGGGAACAGTCTGGAGAGTCTAGGTGCTTCATCGAGAGACTCTCCCTTGTATGCAGGTGTCTACACTTAACATCTCAGAGCACAGTTGTTCCAGGACAGAGTCTGGACATAAGACTTGACTGCTCCTTCCCAGCTCTGTGACCGGAGCACAGTTTGGCAGGCCGTAGGAGGTGCTCAGGCCATGTTGCAGATGTCACTGTCACCCACACCAGGCGCCAGCCGTCCTCTGGACACCGGGAGGCACACTTCTCGCTCCCCTGCAGCGAGCCCCAGTCCGGAGCCGGCAGTGACGCCCCATCTCCTTCTCTCTACTGGCAGCCCAGGCTAAGCCAGACTTTCCGAATTCTAGCAGGTGTCACCGTGCCACACGACAGGAGCTGCCACCGTGTGGCACCCGCTGCGAGCCGGGAGCCCTGCGAGGGCCTTTCTGCCCATTTCAGTAGACTCTGGCTGCCTTGGCTGGGAGCCTGGGAGCCGGGCGGTCCTGAGTTCAAGTCTGTCCTCGGGCGCTTCCTGCCGCTGCAGTGCGGACAAGAGGCTTTGCCATTCAGCCTCGAGGGGCACACAGAGCAGGCGTGCGGCGGGGGAACCGGGTGGCGTGAGCACCCTCCTGCGGGAATCAGAGGAGACACTGACGTGACGCATGCGCATGCTGGGCCCTATGTGGCGTCAGCTGCGAGCGTGACATCACGGTCCCTTCACCGACCTTCCCAGCCACAGTGCGCAGGGGAGGGAACTGAGGCTTCCCGGAAGTAAGTGACTTGTCCAAAGTCACAATTCTGACCTTTAACAAGCTCTGTTGGCTCTGGGGTGACCACCCCCAAGCCCCACGGGAGCCAGCAGCCTCCTCTGCACCCCCAGACAGGCCCCAGCCCCCACCTCTAGTTCCCCTCCTCCCCTCACACCAGGTACCCCCTGGCCTGGCGGGGGGGGGGGCAGTGGGGACGGGAGGGGAGCCAAAGGCTGCAGCTGCCAAGGGGGAGATGCCCAGAACCGGCCAAAAGAATTCTAGACTCCCCGGATCCTGGAATGAGAGAAGCAGACATTTTTGAGATGGTTGGGCCCCCATCTCTGTCCAGCCCTTTTCGAATATGCCCGAAGCAGCTTGCCCCCTGGCCGGCCAAGCAGTCATCCAGCCCCCGCTTGCACGCCCACCAGTAGGGAGCTGGTTGCGTCCTGAGGCCCCCACCGCACTCCGGGCAACCCGGGCTCGTGGGAGCGCACAAGAACCCCCGCAGGGGCTCAGGCAGGCTGGTGGAAAAGCCTCAGTTCTGGGAAAGCCCTGGGGCAAAGCTCACCGCACCCTCCCCTCCCACCCATGGGCGTGTGACCAGCAGAGGCCCGCTTCCCAGGACGGTCAACCCCACTGTTTCCTCACCAGCCCTTCCTCTGCATGTGGCGGAACTTCACACACCCGGTTAGTTAATCCTCCCAACAACCTCGTGCAGGGAAGGTTAGGACTGTCCACTGATGGAGAAACTGAGGCACGGAGCAGGGTAGTGGCACGCCCAAGCGCACCTGGCGGTAAGTGCTCGAGGTGGGCCCTGATCCCTACGCGCCAGTAAAATGTCAGAGCCAGAAGGCCCCTGACACAGGATCTGTTCAGGGGCTTTCAACTGGCTGCCCAGCGGAATCACTGGGGGGATTTAAATGGTACCCCCTCAAACCTTAATTACGTGTTTTAAAAGGTCCCCAGTGGCCAGGGTTGAGAATCACTGCTGCACCTGAGCCCCTCATTTTTTAGGTGAGGCAGCAAAGGCCCGGAGAGGCCAAATCCCTTGTTCAAGGTCACACAGCAACTCAGTGGCACTAGAACTGGGTCTTGGGGTCCCTCAAACCAGCAGGACTCTGACACTTTCCAAGGTCGATGCTAAATTAACTGTATTTGCTTGGTCAAGGTGCTGTCCACCCTTACGCTACCCACCCCCAGCCCGGCCACAGCTGCCCAGCCCCCAGCCCCATCTCTCCTCTGGATTGGCTGGGGGGTAATCAGAAGAGGGAATGAAGCATGAGAGACTATGGACTCTGAGAAACAAACTGAGGGCTTCAGAGGGGAGGGGGTGGGGGAATGGGATAGACTGGTGATGGGTAGTAAGGAGGGCACGTATTGCATGGTGCACTGGGTGTTATATGCAAGTAATGAAGCATCGAACTTTACATTGGAAACCGGGGATGTACTGTATGGTGACTAACACAATATAATTAAAAAACATTAAAGTGAAAAAAAATAGAGAAAGGAAAGAAGAAAGAAAGAAAGAAAGAAAGAAAGAAAGAAAGAAAGAAAGAAAGAAAGAAAGAAAGAAAGAAAGAAAGAAAGAAGGAGGCAGAGGGAAAATCCTCCAGCGGAGACAGTGGCAGGCTTGGGGTCCTTTTGTCTCTGTCTGTGGGTTTGTCTTCCTCTTGCCTCTCATGAGATGGGCTGGAGGGCAAAGAGAGTGGTGTTCCTTGTGGAATGAAGAGGGGCCATACTTCTGCAAAGATGCTGGGGTGGAGGGGGCTGGGTGTGAGGGGGGCCACTCCGGGGGCCCCCTTGGCCTGGGCTACAGCAAGCGAGGCTGGTGGCACAGTGGGGACACATGGCTCAGTGCTCAGCAGCCAGGCTCCTCTCACCCCTTCCGTTTGCTGGTCGAGTGAATAGAGCCTTAAAGTGCCCCCGAGTGGACACCCCTCCGCAAGACAGGACCAGTGGCTGTACGGCCCTGGCAGGATTAGATGAGATGAGACACGTCGGGGGCTTCCCGCAGGCAAGGGTAAGCCCCTGTCATTCTCACAGGGCATCTCTTTCGGGGCTGGGCGTAAGCTTGTACCTCACTGTACGGCCCTGGCTAAGTCCCTTCTTACCCTGAAGCCTCAGTCTTCTCTCCTGTAAAATGGGAGGAGGGTGATGTCCGGGGTCCCTTCCTGCCCAGCTGTTCAGAGTTGAGTTTTTACTGCTTTCAGAGCACGTGGTAGTCACCTGTTTGGAGCAGACAAGGTCAAGACCAACACCTGGCATCTGACCCTGAACCTTTTGGTACAGTCAAGGCCGACAACGCTGACTGTCCTCCATGCAGGATGGGCCGGAGGGAGCACTTTTCCTTGGGCCACAACTTGGAGGCCCAGGCTGGCTCTTCTGCCCCAACTGTGCGGTGTCTTCCTGGCCTGGAGCCTGGTTCTAAAAACCTACCACTTGTCCAGACCTTCTGAAGCTCCTTGCTATGTGTCAGGCCCTGTGATGTGATGTGACTTGTTCCAAGTCTCAGTGGGAGAAAGGAGCCTGACACTGAGGCCTGTGTGGCTCTGAGCTTCCGCACTTGGTCCCACACTGCCTTATTTTGCTAAAATAGTGCTCATGCTACATTTATAGATGTCTCACTGCGCTCCTGGGAGTTTATGGCAGTTGGTTAGAAGCATGGCCCCAGAAGCCAAACTGCCAGGGTTCAAATCCTGGCTATTACCTTTGCTGTGTGACCTGGGGCAAGTTACTCAATCTCTCTGTGCCTCAGATTTTACACCTGTAAAATGGGTTACTGACTTCCTTCAAGGGGGAACAGTATAGAAAGGGAGGGGTCTGAGGATGGGGCGAGTAACTTGACAGTTGAGAAACCTGACAAACAGCTGGTGGTCAAGGTCAATATCGGGGTCATGGGGATAGTATGTGCCTTTTATAGGATGTGATGAAATGGCACTTTACCTCTGTGGTCTTCCTCCTCAATTCGTGTAACTCCAGGCTAATCATGGGAAAAACACGAGAGAAATTCCAACAAAAGGACATTCTACACAATATTTGACCAGCACCTCCCAAAACTGTCAAGGTCATTTTAAAAAAAAGGCGGGGGGGGGGGAGTCTAAG
>NW_024425786.1:18452542-18466695 GCF_017311325.1 Ursus maritimus
CCGTCCGAGCCGAGAGGAGCCTAAGGAGACATGACAGCTAGGTGCAGTGCGGTACCTGGTGGGGTGCTGGACCAGAGAAAGGACGTCAGGTCAAAACTACGGAGTTCTGAACAAGGGATGGGCGTTAGTTAATACCAACTCCTTAGTTGTCACAAATGCTTCATATGAATCACATATTAATAATAGGGGGACCTGGGTGTGTATGTGGGGAGTATGGGAATTCTGTATTATCTTCCCAAGTTTTTCTGTATATCTGAAACGTCTAAACACTAAAGCTTATCTTTTTTTTTTTTTTTAATGGGAGTAATAAGAGTCCCTCCCTCAGAGGGTCGTTGGAAGGATAAAATGAGCGAATGCATGTAGCTTGCTTTGAACAGATTTCGGTACACCCTAGCACTCAAGGACGGCCTGCTGTCATTATCATCCCCGGGTTAGGGTGGGCCTCCCAGCGCACACACCGGAGGCCTGGCGGGTCAGCAGGTCATGTGGCGGCAGCCAAGGTTCGCTCCCCACCGCAGGGAAACCATTTCTCCTATGATTCGGAGAAGGCGGGTCTGGCCTTCTCGGGATTTGCTCACCTACCTGTCGCAGACAGCCTGTGTGTGCTCCCCTGGGGCCCGGGATGGGCAGAGGAGCGGAGGGGGCCGTGCAAGGAGTGGGTACGGACCCAGTCTCAGAGCCGGCGAGCCCGGGGTGAGCCCGATCCCGGCCAGCTGGTGACCAGGAACAAGCGAAGGTCTGAGCCTCCGCTTCCTCGCGCGTCAAATGGGGGTATTGGCCTTAACCTCATACGGCCTGGCTTGGGGGTAAGTGCTCAGGAATGGGAATAGTCTGGACAAGAGCAGAGGTGGTTTCATGTTTCGAAGACTGTCCTGGGTTGGAACGATGCCCACGACAGTCCATTGATCGGCATCCCCATACCCAACCCTGCAGAATAGCCTTTCTCCTGGCCTCCGGATGGTTCCTCTCCTGCTCACATGGGGTGAGATTGGGCTCTGAGCTCAGGTGGACCTAGAACTGGGGGGCAGATGACTCTTCTGGTCCCACAGGAGGCAAGTCAGGAGAGAGGCAGGGCCCGACCACCAGCTGCTTCTCCCCAGAGGAGAGGGGTGGGGTTGTCCTGGGGGAAGGGGAGGAGCCAGACAGTGGGGACGTGAAGGAGGGCTGCATGGTGTGGAGAGCCCCCAGCTCCTGCCTCCAGAGACTCCAGAGCCCTGGTCTGCATACTCGCAGCCTCACCCCTGTCCTAGCCTGTCCTAGCTTCCACAGCCACACCACTGCAACCCTGGTCTAGAGGCTTGAGGTCTGTTTGGTCCTCCATAGTCAATTCATTGCCTTGGAGTCCTCGGCCTTGACCCCAGCCACAAACCAAGCCCTGATTCCTCCTGGCATTTCGCCCTGGCCACACTGAGCCCTGACCCTGCTCTCACATGGTCCCATAACCACAGCCACAGCATCCTGACCCTAAGCAGCCATGTCGGAGATGTAGATGTGGCTTCTGGAAGAGCCCAACGGCATCATCCCCGAATGTGAAGGCCAGCCACACAGCTCTACGACAACCTGGACACGCACTACAAAGCCCTTGGCTGACCCTTGGGAGAAGTGGGCCCCTCACCACCCCCTTGTGACCTGGACACATCCCACCCTCCTTGACCTCAGTTTCCCCTCTGCCCCCTGAGGGATGAATGGATGACTTTTGAGGACCTTCCCAGTTCTGACAGCTGATAATTGAGGAGACATGAAATGCTCTTGTGGGCCTGTTTCCAGACTTTTCCTGGCTTATTTCCCTAGTCTGAATCCCCTCCACTCTGCTCTCCTGGCCTCAGGCTCACAGCCCAGTGGTTAGAAACAGCCCTTGGGGCCACACAGCCCTGGCCTCAAGACCCAGAGGGGACCTCAGCAAGTTTCTTAACCTCTCAGAGCCTCAGTCTGCTCATCTGTGGAATGGGGATTTTGAAAGTTGGGAAGTCTCATGCAGGTGATGGGAAGCTTTCAGCACAGAGCCTGTCATGAGCCAAGAGTATGTCAGAGAGGAACACACTGCCTTTGCATGGCGTTCCTGGGCTTTACTCAGCTCCAATGGTGATTTAAGATACCATAACAACTTTTTCTTCCCCTTCTCAGTGGGGAAACTGAGGCCTAGAGAGGTCAAGCTCCTTGCTGACAGAGTGGGGCCAGCAAGATCCCATGGTCCACCCCCTATCTCTCTTCCTCTGCACACCATGGAAGCCATTACAACCATGGGCAGGTCGCCTCCCCTCTCTGAGACTCAGTTTCCTTCTCTGTGAGAGAAGGGTGTGAGACCAGTGGGACCTCCCCCTCCAGCTCCCAGAGCTTCTCCGGCTCAGCTACTGAAGAGAACAGGAGCGTGCTGGGGTAGGAGGTTATGGCTGGATGGCAGGCCTTGAGAAACCTCTGGAATGTAGGTTTGAAAGTTTGGGGCCCGTTTTTGCTACAATGGCCCCCCCTTCTCCCCTCCTTTCTTTTCATGACTTTTCACCAACTGTTTCTTCCCTTAATCCAAACCATTGTTTTTCCAGGGTGAAATTTAAATCAAAGCCACATGGTTCCCCCAACACACACACCCTTGCCAAATGGAAGCGTGTTCTGGGGGAACAATAACGCCCCTGTTGAGGAGACTCTGATCCCTCTGTGGGGATCACCAGGCAATGGGAAGATGTGAGGGGCTTTGAGTTGGCCTGACTACAGTGGGCTCAGAAGTTTCTAGGCCTTTATGTGGCTCAGACCAGGGGGCCGGGGCTGGGCCACAGTTCCCCCAATGGGAGAGCAAGAGCTCCTTTCCTGAGCCTAGGGTCTCCATCTCAGAAGCCATGGGCATATGGAATGGTGCCCAGACCCCTGAGCCTCATCTGGGGGTGGGTGGGTTCACAAGGTCAGCCCGGCAAGGCTTGTCCATTCAGGTGACTCGAAGCATGGCAGCGCTGTGGTCTCTGGTCTGCGTCTGACTCTCACTTGCTGTGTGCGCCTGTACAAGTTCCTTAACTTCTCTGAGCTTCAGTTTCCTCACCGGGAAAACCGAGCTCTTACCAGACCTCTCTCTCAGGGCTGTGGGGAGACGATGCAGGCAAATGGTCAGGGTAAAGGAGCACCGGCTGCACGGCGCGGCTCACGGAAGTGGCTTGGGGGGGTGTGGAAGTGAAGAGGGTCTCCGAGAGGAAGGAGGGGAGGCCACGCACCATACCAGGAGAGGAGAGAGCAAGCAGGAGGGGCAGGGATGAGGAGCTGGGGACATCTGGATGTGTGAGGGCCCTGGAAGCGAGGCTCACAGGGCTCTGAAGGGGGCAGGCTGCTCTACTTCAGGGAGTGGAGGTGGGGGGCCCCGGGGAGGTGGAGGAGGAGCCCCGGCCAGTCCTCGGGGACCGCTCTCCAGGGGCTTCCCCGGGCCTGGCCTCTGCTTTGCATCGTCTAGCTCCCCCAGGTGTGCCCATAACTTGGAGCCCCTGGGGAAGGGTGAGGTCAGGAGAGCAGGGGCACCCTCCCCCCCCACACACAAAGAGTTAACCACCTGCCCCCAGGCGTCTGTCTGCAGAAGGCCGGACACCTGCGGGGTGAGCACACTCATACGCATAGGGCCCCACGTCCAGGCACACAGACTGAGACATACATGCAAATCGACACACACTAGACTCATATGCAAAATACAGACCCAGACAGGCCCAGGCCCAGAAACACGGGTCCGCACTGCGTCACACCCACCTACAGGAGTGTCCGTGCGTGTGCACGCGTGCAAAACAAGAGCCAAGGAGGCCGTGGACGGCACAGGCTCAGACAGGACAGCCTTTCTCCTCTTTTCTCCTCTCCACAAACACAGACAGCACCCCCCAAGTGTCAAGCCCCGTGTCAGGTCCCGGACACAAAACAGACGCAGTCCCCACTCCTGGAACTTACGTTCTAGCGAGAAAAAAAAAATACCGATAATTCTTGTTGAAATAATTATGATGCTTCACATAGTCACATGATTTTATTCCTTGAATGCTCCCAATGACCTTCTGGAGTGGGGGTATCTGTGTGACAGGTTAGGACAGGGGGGCCCGGAAAGCTGGCATGGCCTCCCAGAGGCCCCAGAGCCGACAAGCAGCAGCCTCACTCAGAGGGGTGGGGACAGAACTCGGCTTCCCTGCGGTGACCTCCACACAGGCCAGAGAGGCTAGGGACACACCCCACCTGGGGGGTGACCTGGGCTTGCAGGAAGGCCCGCCACTGCTCTTCACTCACCTATGACACTGGACCAGGCACGGTCTCCCCACTTTGCTGCATCCACTGGAAGAAATTATTCTGCCCATCACGCAGAAGAGGACACAGCGTTTCTGAGAGGACAGGTGGCCTTATGAGGTGGCAGAGCTGGGCACCACGTGAAGGACCAAGGGCCTCGTCCATCACGGGGCCAGAGATCCAGCTCCAGCACCCCAGACCCCGCAATCAAGCAGTCAAGGAGACCTCCCTTACCCTGGTTTCAGCTGGACACAGCACTGGGGTGAGTGGCAGATCTCAGCCCGTTCCCAGGGGCCTGTCAGCCCCATTGGCTCCAGGCTCAGCCCCTAAAATCCAGCTGGCCCCGCCTGGGGGCTCCACATTGCCTCCCAAATTACCTCGGGCCACCAAGCACAGCCAGGCTGAGAGAACCATGTTCCTTGAGGGCCAGGGCAAGAGGAAGCAAACACTTGGTGCTACAGCCACTGCCCCCCACTTTCCCTGCAGCAGGGAGCTGGGAGGGTGCATCCTTCATTCAGCCCCGCCCCAAGTGCTGCATCATTTCTGGGGGCCTCTTGGAAATCACCCTCTCCTGGGGGCAGCACCTGCCTGCTAGCCACTCAGTCCGTCCCAGAGCTGCTTAGTCACCTAATCAAGTTGGGGAATCTTATAAAATGCACATTCTCGGGCCCTTCCCCATCTACTGAATCATAGTCTCAGGGCTAGAGTCCCAGAATCTGTATTTTTTTTAAAGCCCAGAGATCTAGAGACCTGGAGAAGCCAGCACCAAGGACCCCTGGCCCCAGGGCCCTGAGGACTAGGGTCTCCTGACTTATTAGTCAAAATTATTAGTTTTATTTAATGCTGGGTCACTCCTCAAATGATCTAGTCGGTGCTCAAGAAATGTTCGATCGTGATACCAGTGGGCTGGCCATGGTGGTGCAGCGGAGAGGTACACCGGGATTGCCACTGGCCTGCTGTGTGACCTTGGGCAAGCCACTGCCCTCTCTGAGCCTTGGCTCAGATAGTTTCTAAGGGCTGACAGTGAGCCGCTGCTGGCCCCTAAAGGCTGCTTGGAAATCTAGGAGGTGATCTTAGTCCCAGCCTGGGAAGAAACTAGACTGATTTCCCAGGCATCTCTGGGAGATCCCCTGGTTACTCTCTACAAAATGGGCCCAGGACATTGAGTCACCCTGAACTAAACTGGGCACAGCCTGGACACAGAGGGTGCTATTCCACACCTAAGGGGAGCAGCCTTGTCCAGTCCCAGAACCCCAGGCCGGGCCCGAGGTCTGAACTTGAGAGAGGTGGGGACCCTCCCACCCCTCCCCCACCCCCACCCCCCACCACGGGGAGGCTGAGATGGTGGGTGAGGAGCGGGTGCTCAGGCTTCCACTTCTTAGAATCCCTGCAAGGCCTGGGTGGGTGAGCTCATTTACGGGAAAGGGGGATGGGGGCTCGCGCTTCTCACCTGGCCCTCTTGGGGGGGCAGCAAGTGCGTCAGCAGCCCCGGGTCCTGGCCTGCCTCCGGAAACGCCGCCCAGGGCTCAGTCACGAACCCAGGCGGACAGGGGGGGCAGCCAGAGCACTGAGGGGAGTCAGGTGACCTGCGAGGAAGCTTGGCTGGGGGCCTGGAGGCTGCACCAGGGTGCAGAGTGAGGTCAACTTCCCCCTTCCTGGGCTTGTGCCCCCACACCCGGCTGCCCGGCTGGATGTCTCTTCAGCTGTCTGTCTGGCCTCTGTCCTCTGGCCCACCATAGGCTCAGGACCTCTGCTGGGTCCCCCTGGTGCCTGTGAGGCCTGAGTTGCCATCGACAGCCAGCCTCCAGGGGCCTTCAGGTCAGAGTCCCGCGTGGGGTGGGGTGCAGACCCCAGCCAGGGCCTGGTGGGGAGAGCCCTGCCTCCCCCAGCCCTCCCTCTCCCTCCCTCCTCCACTTCTCTGCAGCTATTTAAAGCAAGTGGTGGCCGTGGGAAACTTCTTCAGATGTGTGGTTTCGTCTTCTTCAGCGCAGGGACTGGGCGTCTGCTCTCTCTCGGTCTGGTGACTCATCCAGAGTGAGAAAAGCCTTTTTGTTGCTTGACGCTCGAGGCTCTGTGGTCTGAGAACCTGGCCTGATGGGACCTTCCCTCACTGGGACTCCTGGAGGGCCTTGGAAGCGCCCGGAGCGGCCCCTTGGTCCTGTCACCGGACCCAGGGAGGCCAGGGGCTGAAACATCCTGCTGGGAGGGTGCCTGTCTTCAAAACTCGTCACAGCCACCACCTTCTCCAAGAAGGTGCCCTGATTCTTCCAAAACCTCAAGCCATCTCCAGCTGAGCAATTCAGTCCTCTGGCCTCAGTCTTCCCCTCCGCGAAGTGGGGCAGTGAATCCAAGCTTACCGATCTGCATGAAGATTAACTGTAGACTGTGTGGCGCGGTGTCTGCCTCGGTAGGGGCTCCGTGGGTGCGGTGTGCGCCAGTGAGAGCTACCGGCATTTACTGAGCACTTATTTTGTACCAAGCCCTTTACATGGATGATCCCATTTACTTCTAGCAATTCTAGGAAGCGCTTACTAGTACCACTCCCATTTTACAGATGAGGAAACTGAGGCACAGGGAGACAAGTAACATATGCTTTATCTCATAGCTAGTAAATGCAAGAGAGATTCAAGCCGAGGTGATGAGGCCTGAGCCATTAACCGCCTGTCCCAGGAGTGTGGCGCATGGTAGCTGAAAAGGTTTGGAGTCTAAGAGCTATGAAGAGAATGCTCCTTCCGCCCAGAGCCTTGTACATGCTGTTCCCTCTGTTCGGAGACTGACTCCAGTCCGCTTGCCTGACCATATCCTCCTCAAGCTTGAGACCTCTGTTGGAAGGTCACTTCCTCCTGGAACCTTCCAGGATTGCCTCTTAGGTGCCCTCATGGTACCTGGCCCCTCTCTGCCTGCTTATAATTGCCCTTGAATCATGACCAGTGCAGTTGTCTGCCTGGGTTCCTACCCAGACTGTGAGTGTCCCTAGGGAAGGCATGGGTCTGGCCCCTCATTTTTACATCCCCAGGGCAAGCACACTTCCTGGCACACAGGGGTTCTTAGGGTTGTGGACTGAGTAAGTGGCACCAGCGTGTCCAAGGGCTGATTGAAGCATGGAGGAGCATTCACCAGGAAAGTTTTCCAGGAACTTCTCTCTTGTAATAGAAACCCCTTTGGGAGAACCAGGCCCTTAGTCCTGCTGCTCCGGAAGGTTTTAGGGGAGACAGGAGGGTCCAAGAGGGGATTTGAAGAAAACCCAGTTTCTCAGGACAGCTGGTGGCCACCCTTCCACGGACGTGGGCATCCTCGGTCATGTGCTTCTGGCCCTGGAACATCGGGGGAGTAAGATGGAGGGGGTGTGTCCTGTGCCCCCACCACTCCCTGCCAGCCCAGGAAGTGGTTGCCGTCCCTTGCGGAAGGAGCCCTGAGTTCTGTCCTTGGGTATCCAGAGGTCACCAGGGCCAGGCCAGATGGTGTTCATTACAGGGCAGGCTGGGGGTCAGAGAGAGGTGCCAGGGAAGAGATGAGCACACAGTCTGGGGTCCCCAGGGTCTGAGGGGGAGCCGGGCCCCCTGAGTGACAGCGCAGAGAGTGAGGCCAGGGGGCCCCCGACCGAAGGAGCTGTAGCTGCTGTCTGCTGATGTCTGGCGGTGCTTCCAGAACTGCCCTGAGCACAGAATGTGGTGGCCTCCGGGTGCACAGTAGCCGTACGGGGTGGGGGTGGGGCAGCTAGCTGCAGGGGAGCGGCTGGGCCCGCCGAGGGGCCACGCTCTCTTCCCCAGGGAAGGGGCCACAGCCACAGCAGCCACACCAACAGGGGCCGTGCAGCGCTCAGCTGGTAGGAGCCGCGCGGAGGACCGGAGGAGCCACACCAGCCAGAGTGGTGCAGCGGACCACGGAAGCAAACGGTCCCCTCTGACACCAAACGCTCTCTGTTGCGTGCAGATGCTGGGGCCTTGGCCACCGCTGTTCCCGCCTTCGTGCCGCACCAGCTGCCTTGCAGGCCTAGCCAGGGGCGGTCCATGAGGACCGGGGACACAGGGGACACTGCGGGCAGGAAGCTGGAGGTGGCAGGAAAGAGGCCCTGGGGGCCTGGGAAGAACAAGGGGGGGCTGGGGCACTGGCGTTGTCTTTCCCAGCCCCAAAGTGCTTCTCGCACCCCCTCCTCCCTCTGGTCCTCACCCCGCCCGGAACAGGGTCTGTTGCTCTCCCGGTGCATAGACGAGCACTCAGGGGCTCAGGACGTTGGCAGACTTGAAAGGTGGGGAGCCAGGACCTGAAGCCCCAGCCGCAGGCTTGTCCCTTGGGTGAGATCGACTCTATCACTCAGATGCTCTTGGACGAGGAAGGAAGAAGGGCGCCTGGGCAGCGGGAAGCTGCAAAGAGAAGCAGGGCATGAGGAGTGGAGATGGCGGGCCCTGAGCGGGCCTCTCCCCTCTCAGGGGTCTCAGGGTCTGTCATCTGGAAAACCGCTTGGCCTCGCCATCCCCAAGGGCGCTCCCAGCTGATGGCTCTACAACAGGGGGGATGGCATGTGACTGAAGGAAGGAAGGGGACTGGGTGGCCAGCGCAGGCTGCTGCTCGCTGAGACCTTTGCAGCTCCGTTACCTCAAATGGAGGCCAGAGATGCGGAGCGACTTGGCCAAGGTCACACAGCAACTTGACCGGGGGTGGGGGGAACAAGTCCTGGGGGGGTTTAGGCGTGTGCAGATGAACAGAAGGCTGTGCAGTTGAGCCTCCCCACCCCCCAACCCCACCCCAGCCTCCCTTCTTGCTGAAACACCCCAACACAGGAAGACCAGTCTTCACCCAGGCCACAGCTACCTACCTCACGCGGAAAGCCACAGATTCACTGAAAACCCAGGCCCCTGCTCTGCCCATTTCCAGCTCCCTGTGCTCAGAATTATAGGTGTCTCCCCATTGTACAGAGCAGAAGGCTGAGGCCAGCAATGGCAAAGGACTTGTCCGAGGCCCCACAGGAGACCATGTCAGAGCAGGGACTAGACTCCAGGTGTCCCAATCTGTGGTTCCCTGACCTGTTGTCCCCCGACCACCACCACCACCAAAACTAAAGATTTATCAAGGGCCCCAGAAACTACCTCTGGTCAGTCTGGGGCTTCCTGCTGCAACCCCACCCTCGCCCTAGAGTTCGGCCTTGCCGGCCCCAGGGGCCTGGGGTAGCCTGCTCCCCTGCCACCAAGCAGCCTCCGGGGGAGTCCTGGAGAGGCCGGGCCAGAGCTGAGCACCCAAACTCTGCAGGCCTCAGCAGGGCCAGCAGCTGCCTTCGGAAATCAACCTGAGGGGGACTCATCTGCACTCAACCCGGCCCTTGACGGTGCGCAGAGTTTCTCCGCCCCGAGCTCCTGCCTCACACCGGCCCGCGGACAGACAAGAAGCCAGAGGCGCCGGCTTGGCTGAAACACCTCTGCGTCCTCAAGTTCTCCTCTTTGGTGCTGGGTTCAGGAGGCTGGGTCCTTTAGAGGCAGAAATGCTTCTGAGAAAGTTCCCTGTGAATCCCAGAAGGGAAGTTCTTAAAAGATTCTGAGGCAGTGCGGGGCTGGGGGTCAGGGGATGAGACCCATCCAGGGTCACACAGCGTGTGTGGGCGGAGCCAGTGGGGAAAGTCCACCTGCTGTCCCCCCAGACAGCTGAGCTGACCAGCCGGGCGGGGTGCATGATCTCGGGATGGTCCAGGCAGGTGAGGCTTGGAAGCCTCCACCCACAGCTTGGAAGCCCACCAGGGCCACAGCACCCCCACCACGCAAGTGAAATCCCAAAGCTGGGCGGTTGTGGAATTGAAGTGCCCACTCCTCGCCCCACTCACACACCCCCTGCCCTTTGCATATGACTGGAAACGCCTGACCTGGGGCCCTGGCCGGATTCTAGTTTGGCCCAGACAAAAAATTTCCACTGTGGTTTGGAATGGACCATGGCCATCACTTCCTGGGCCCCAGGGGACTTGAGGGCCAGGCAGAGGACTAGAAAACGGGGTGAGCCCACCATCAGGCTCACAGAGACAAGTAGGGGGCATTGGCGTGAGCGTCTGCGCACTGAGGGTCCCATCCTGGCTGGACCACGGACTCACTGTGTGACTTCCAGCAAATTCCTCTCTTCTCTGCTCCTCTAGAATGAATGTTGTCTCTTGGCTCTTCCTGTCGGGGCATCTGTGGCTTTGAACACTTTGCTCTCCTAAGGAATAGGAGGGACACAAGGGAGACTGAGGCAGCAGGTGTTGAGAAGGAGTGGGACTTTGAGCCACAGAGATCTAAGACCAAATTCTGGCTCTGCCATTTACTTGCTGTGTGGTCTTGGGCAAGTGACTTGGCCTCTCTGAGCCCCCATCTTTGCACCAGTGACACTAATAATCACATGATTTAAGCCCTTCTCTGCCACCGTTCCAAGCGATTCCTGGTAAGACCCCCAACCACCGGTGGGGTAGGGGCTCTTACTACCCCTTGTGGGAGATGAGGGAATGAATCTTGGCAGGCTGGGGTCTGAATCCCGACTGACTCCAAATCCCGTGGTCTTTAGCACCTGCTGTACAAGAGGGGTCATCGTGAAGACTTAATGGGATCATTCCTCGCTCACTATGCTTAGCCCTGGAAGTTACTGTCATATTATCATTACTGTTTCTCATCTCGCTCTGCTTTCCCTGGTTAATGCCGTGGCCCTGCTCCCTAGGATCAAGTGACTTTCCACTGCATCTCTGAGGAGTGCCCACCTGCCCTCCATCTGGAAAACTCCCACTGCCCTCTCTGCCCTCCAGCCCTCAGGGCTGTGCCCCTCATTGGGCAGGGGGCTGGGAGAGCAGGCCACCTGCCCGGCCCCCACGGCAGCTCTCAGCACGCAGCCCCCGGGCCCCTTCTTGCTGCACGGTCTGTCGGCTGCCGCTCAGCCCTGGGTAGCTGGGACACTGGGAACGGCTGGGTACACTCACTGCTTTGACACGTCTCTGAGACGCGCTTTGTTTGCAAGTGGACCAGTTGGTGGCATACAGCACATGCTCTGGAATATCTGCCCTCCGTGTCAAAAAGTCCAGCATTAGCAGCCATCCTGTGGGGTCGAGTACACCCAGAGGTGCGCAGGATACTTAGCGGGCGTGGGGACTGAGGCAGTGAGCGTCCAGGGCAGGGTCGCAGAGGGGTGTCTGAGGATGAGTGTGGCCACTAGCCTGCTGGGTCTGCATGTCACCTACCTGCTGAGTCCTCTAGGTAGCCCTCGGCTCGACGGTGAACGCTGGGGTTTGCAATGTAGACAGAGACGAGGAAGGTTCTTTTCCCCAAATTCTTCCCATTACCCGCTCCCCCAGCCGGCTTGCTCGCTCGTCCCTCCAGTGGTTCATGCAACAAGTGTTTATGGAGCACTGGCTGTTGGAACCTGGGACCCGCCTGAATCCTGGCCTGTCCCCCAGCTGAGCGTGCCCCATCTCTGTCCCCGGCTCTTCCCCCGTCTCCTCCACTCTCCTGTTCGGCCCTCATCAGGCCAGGGGGTGGGGAAGCTGGCGTGGAACTCAGAGGGGTCGCGGTTGTCACCAAGAGGGAGACTGGCTGGTGGTCTTCAGCTGTGAAGTCGGCTTTGGTTTTTCGGTTGAGAATCACACCCACACTTGCAACCTGCGGGAAGGAAGGTGATTGGGGCCAGATTCTGTGTTTTCTGGAAACACCACAGGGTGGTGAAAGGTTTTCCAGGCCCTAACCTCAAGCCAAACAGGCAAGATTTTAATCACTGAACGGTCATTAGGTGTCTCCCATGACCTGGATCTGGCTTTACAACCTGAGAACACCAGGAAGAGAAAAGCCCTCAGCACAGAGGCCCCCGTTGGCCACAGAGAACACAACAGAACATCTGTCGAGCCTTGACTTTGTGCCAGACGCTTTCCACGTATTTGCCCCTTTAGTTCTCAAACCTGTCCTGTGACAGGTGTGATTCTCACTTAATGCATCGGGGAGACGAGGCCCTGAGATGTCGAGTGACACACCTATGGCCACACAGCCAGCAACTCACATCCGCCCCCTCCGAAGCTCCATTTCTGCATCGCTAGGCCACAAAACCCCATGTCGCTGGTGCCCAGCTTATTCCACCCCTGCAACACCTCGGGAGCACCGCGGGCTGGGCAGCACCTGGTGATGAGCCAAGAAGAGGAGCCTGTGGGCCAGGAGGACCCAGCGCAGCCCCTGCTCAGGAAATGTCTGTTGACAGACGGTCCTGTTTTTGTAAAAACAAAACTGTGGCTACATGTGCATAAAATAGAACTGGAATAAGATACACCCAAATGTTAATATTCTAGTGGAGAGGAGAAGGAATAAATTTTCTTTTTGTTTCTACGTGTATCTGTATTCTCCAAATTTGCTACAGGAAAAAGGAAGGAAGGAAGGAAGGAAGGAAGGAAGGAAGGAAGGAAGGAAGGAAGGAAAAAGATAAGAAGAAAGGAAGAAAGAAATAAAATGGAGATGAGATGCCTATCCCAGAGCTGTCCCGACAACTTGGAACTCAGGGGGCTTCGGGGAGGGGTGGCCCGATCCGGCCATGGTTGGCAGGACGGGCTTCCCAGTGAGTGGCCATTTGGCTCCAGACACGAGAGAGGACAAGGACCAGTGGCCCTGGCCGGCCTCCAAAGTTCTCTCTCAGGGTCAAAAGACCCCATTTTGAGCATCTTGGGGCACAGGTAGATGGGGGAGGCCTGTCCTTTGGGGGCTAGCAGTCAAGAATGAAGACTTCTGGGGCCAGGCAGACCTGGGGGCCCAGCTCCCCTTTGAATTCAGAGCACCACCGAGAGCAAGCCGTTGGCTCTGTGAGCCTCAGTTTCCTCCTCTGCAAAACAGGGCTCCGGAGGCTTGTTGCGAGGACTACGCGAGCTCGCGGATATGGAGGACCGGCCAGTCCCCGCCACGTAGTAGGGAGGTGCTCACCCCATGGCAGCTTTTGCGCCTCGGTCTTGGCTTCCAGGCCCCAGCAGCCTTTGGGCAGAGCCCCGGCGCTCAGGCTGGAAGGTGGCTGGAGGGGCCCTGGGTCTAATCCCCTTGCTCTCAGTGAAGAAGCTGAGGCTCAGGGAGGGGAGAAGGTAAAGGCAGGATAGACCTCCACCCTCCACCACACCCACTGCCTCTTCCAAGCCTCGGTGCACCTGCCCAACAAGTGTGGGGCCTGGCTGCTCCAGGAGATCCGAGACCTGTGTCCGTGCTCCATCACCTTCCCCGCGATGGGCATCTCCCCTCTGCCCACCCCTCCAGCCCTGCCCAGCCTGGGTT
Organism: Ursus maritimus; assembly: GCF_017311325.1. NCBI lineage: Eukaryota > Metazoa > Chordata > Mammalia > Carnivora > Ursidae > Ursus > Ursus maritimus. Next base: position 18,466,012 of record NW_024425786.1, read on the forward strand.
CAGGGGCCGAGGACCCACAAAGTTCTCCTTCTTGCTCTCCTTCTGAGTCAGCCCCACCGCACCACGGAGGTGACTCAGAGGAGACACAGCCCCAGGCCACACCCCATCCATCCCTGGAGAGGGGAGCTTCACCTCAGGGCTGGGGTTCCCAGAGACGGCCCTGCCCCACCTCCACCTCTCAGGCCTAGGAAGAAGAGGCTGGAGGTCGGAGGGATGGAGGGATGGAGGGGTGGAGGAGGAGAAAAAGAAGCGGGAGGGGGCTGGGCCCCAGGCCAGGCCAAGTGCTCCAAACCTCTCTCGGTGACAGCCCCAGCCAGAAAGTCTACTGTGGAGATATCGAGAAACCCGGGGCACCCCGTTATTCACATTTGTGCCATTGCTCATTTGTTCAACAAATGTTTGTGAAGCTCCCACTCTGTGCCGGGCGCTGGGCTGGGCCCCGGGGTCTGAGATGAATCAGACCCGGTGCCCGCTCCCCGGGGGCTCCCAGTCTGCTGGAGGAGACAGACATGGAAATAAAGCATTAAAGACATGAATGAAACTCTTTGAGATAAAAATACACGGGATCTGTGAACACAGAAGGGCCACTGAGATGATAAACTTAGTGTTTTACGCAAATTTTACTGGGGGAGAACTCACGTACCAGCTCTGGGGGGGAGGGGAGAACCGGGGGGGGGGGGCCGA
>NW_024425786.1:18466705-18793989 GCF_017311325.1 Ursus maritimus
GGGGGGGGGGTGCCGAGATCTTGAGGGGTACCGAAGGCTCCGCCCACTGCAGGTGATCTTCCTTCCTGCCGCCAACATTCCAGTGCCCCTCTGGGAAGTGTTACCCCTCTCCAATCCGGGACCAGGGAGAGGCCCTCCAGAAGGCAGGAATCAGGTTCAGATTCAGAGATCCCATTGCTAGGCCTGGAGCTGCAACCCACCTGGTCTGTGACCCTACAAGTTACTCAGCCGCTAAACCTTAGTTTTCTCATCTGCCAAGTGGGGCCCTGGATTGGAATGTGATCTAATAGCCGATATCTGTGGAACATTTGCTGTGTACCAGGCCTGGGGCCAAATGCTTTGCATACATTACCTTGTTCAGGCCTTACATCCGTCCTGTGAGGTAAATGCTATTAATAGAAGGCATCTCTTATCCAATGAGAGCAAAACCAGCGGTTGGTTAATAGAAAAAATATTTAAAGCAGGACATCTTATGATACATAAAATAAGCATTTATTGAACGTAACACGTGTGCATGTACATTTATTAGACAATCTTTTGATGCAGGGCCAAGGCTCTTTGAGACGAGGCCTCTGGCCAAAGTCCTACCTTGTTTTTCTTGCATAAACAAACCTGGACAGCAGCGGTCATGGTCCCCACGTGGGGGTCTTTAAAGCGGCGGGAGACGTGAGAGGCGCTTGTGAAGCGATCGGGAAGCAGAAGCCGTCCGGATCTTTCATGACTTCTCCCCAGTTCTAACCTACACCTAATTCAATTGGACATTTTGGTGGATTTTAACAATTGTTTTCCCCACTCTTTTTTGTCCTTCGTCTTGCCCACACCTAATTCAGCAGCATTTTGTTTTCTTTCTTGGACAACTCTCCTTTATTGGATCTTTCCAAGGCTTTACTTAGTTTCCAGAGACACAAGAATTCTCTGTCCTGCCCTCATTGGTCCTGCTCATTGGCTTAGCAGTGACAGCTGGCAGCTCCAGGTTTGGGGACAGACCTCACTGAGCCAGCAGGAGCACCTTGATGACGCGAGGCTGTAGCCGTAGGGCCTGGAACATTCAGAACCCTGCGGCATCCACTAATTTGCCTTTCAAAGGAACGGAGAGTGTTTATAAATCTAGAGAAGGGAGGCTAGTTAAGGCAGCCTGTACTGTTTTGTCCCCATTTTACAGGTGAGGAAATTGAGGTACATGATGTCATTTCCCCCAAGGCCGCCCTAGGCTTGGCAGGGCTAGGATTTGAACCCCAAATCGCCTGGCTCCACTTTTTTTTTTAAAGATTTTATTTATTTATTCAACAGAGATAGAGACAGCCAGTGAGAGAGGGAGCACAAGCAGGGGGAGTGGGAGAGGAAGAACCAGGCTCATAGCGGAGGAGCCTGATGTGGGGCTCGATCCCATGACACGGGGATCACGCCCTGAGCCGAAGGCAGATGCTTAACCGCTGTGCCACCCAGGCGCCCCTGGCTCCACATTTTTTATCCTCATATTCTGCTGCCTCTTTAATACTCTGAGACCCAGAGAGCCCTTGGCTTCCCTGCTAGAAGGACTGAAGGATGTTGTGATGTCCCACGTGGGACTTGAGGCTTGTTTAAAAAATTCAAGCCCCGGGCGCCTGGGTGGCGCAGTCGTTAAGCGTCTGCCTTCGGCTCAGGACGTGATCCCGGTGTTCCGGGATCGAGTCCCACATCGGGCTCCTCTGCTGGGAGCCTGCTTCTTCCTCTCCCACTCCCCCTGCTTGTGTTCCCTCTCTCACTGGCTGTCTCTCTGTCTGTCAAATAAATAAATAAAATCTTTAAAAAAAAAAAAATTCAAGCCCCAGGCACATACAAGGATGATGATCGCTGCTCTGGGGGTAGGGGCCGTGTGTCCCTCAAGTCTGTGTCCCCAATCCCAGGGCTTACGGGTGTCTGAGAAGTTGGATGGAGCATTAGGTTATCTTCCATCTGTCTGTAAGTGTCCCAAGTACCTGCCCGGACCAGACGCTGGGCTGGGCACCGGCATGTAACCGGGAGGAGAAGCAGGCGTGATCACCACCTTCATTGAGCTCCTTGTCCGGTGGGACCCTTCCCATGCCTCTCACATCCAAGCCTCCTCTGGCTCAGACTCCCTCTGGGGGAACATGGGGGACCGTGAACGTGCATAGGATGCAGATTTGGGGGTCAGAGAGATCTGAGTTCCAAGTTTGAGTCTGCCACTGACTGGCTGTGTGACCCGGGGCCGATGGTGACCTCTCTGAGCCTTGGTGGGAATGATAACATCTTATTACAGGCTCTCAGGGGGCAGACACCCGCGAGTGGCCAGCACACAGCAGGGCCGGGAAGGAGAAGCCCGTGTGAGCCTCTGGGACAGGAGGCCCACTGGCAGGGAGGTGCTCAGCTGTGGTCAGGGGACTGGGCAGGCAGCCCTGAGCAGCTTCCGACAGTTGGTGGCCGTGGAGAAGGACACGGTGAACGGGGGAAATGAAAAGAGGCCAGACGCCGTCCAGGCCACAGCACGCAAGGGGCGCCTCACTCAGCCACCCGTCCCTCCCAGGCTCAGAAAGGGGAAGGCGGCCCAGACCGGGAAGTGGTCGACTTCTGATGACCACCTCACGGGGACCGCGCCAGCCCGAGCAGGAAGTGGTCGGCCCCTTCCCACCCCCCACGCCACCCCAGGCCCTGCCTGAGCTCACACTTGGGAAACAGCTGGGCCCGAAAGTCCCTTTCTCTGGTCTGTTCTAGGGGCAGCACTTTTTTCTTAGAAAACCAGCTCTGGCTGGGGCCCCTGACTTTGCGGCCGGGGGTCTGCAGACCTGGGTTCTCATCCCAGCTCTGCCACTTCCTCGGGCTGAGCTCCTTGCCACGTTGCTTCCCTGTCTGGACCTGTTCCCCATCTGCCAGATGGGGTGATCATCCCCCACCTGCGACCTCAGCGAGAGCATGAAAATGGAGAGTCCTGAAAGGTCAGAGCTGGAAAGTCCCCAGGGGCTCCTCTGGGCCCACGTCTCATGGATGAGGAGCCCGAGGCCGGAGAGGGAAGGACACACATGCGCAATCACAGGGATCTCACGTTGCAGTGACCGTTGAGGTTTTGGGAAGAGCACTGGATTGGGAGCCTTCCTTGCAGTGGGACCTTGGTGAAGTCAACCAGCCTTTCTGAGCCTTATTCTGCAACAAGAGACCAAGCCTTATTTCTCAGGGTTGTTGTGGAGTTCACCTAAAATGATGCGTATGGGGTGCCTTGTAAACTGTAACGTGCTTGACCGTGAATGGCTGCTGAACTGAGCTGGGGCTGGACTGGAACTCAGACCTCCTAGGCCCTGCTCTTTGCTGCCCCCTACCCGAGACTCCATGTACAGGGAGCGGGATCTGGGCTTCCAGAACTGCCTGGTGGAGAGGACTGCTCTTGCTTTGCTCCATCCTCTCCCGTAAGAGGTGACAAATGTCTTTTCCCTGATTCCACTGAGTCACTGGAGGCCATGTTTCTGGGTGGGGGGGGCGAGGGGGCTGGGTGTGAAGAATTCACCTCACCCACGTCAGTAGCCAGAGATGCTTATCACCACTGACGCCCACCCACAGCTTACTCTACCCACCAACCCCACCCTTCCTGCAGGCTACCGGGGCCCTCCTAGGACCCCAGAGCCCTAGCAGCCTTGGTGGTGTGGGTCGGGGGAGTGAAGAGGCTGGACCAGCCGCTCCACACCAGGCCTCCCCGATGCCCCCTGGCACAGGCCTCCCAGGCCTTGGGCTTCGAGAGGGGGCCTCAGACCTCCAGGGAGTCTTGGACGGGGGAGCTGGCAGAGGGGCTAGAGACTAGCTCATCCAGGGGGCGGAACTGGGGTCCACGGGTCCGAAGAAGGGCTGGAAAGGCCCAGACCACACAGACTTGTGGATGTGTGGGATGTGTGCAGTTGCGTGCCTCCACAGTTGTGTGTAGGTGTGACTGTGTGTGAGTGTCTATATTTCCTGAGGGGAGTGTCCAGATTTCATTAAATTGTCAAAGCAAAATGTGAAAGTTTAGGACCAATGTGCTTTCTCCATTGTCCCATTTTACAAATGAAGAAACTGAGGCACAGAGAGATGAAGTGACTCACAGTCTTACAGGCAGGATAAGGGGGGTACTTGGTGCTCCAATTATGACCTCCTTTTCCTGGCTCAAAAATAGTCCCCGGGAATTTCAAAGGAGATCTCTAGCCCATTCCCCCATGCCAGGACTTGGAGGGTGGCTGAGGTTGGGGGAGATTGGGCTCACCCAGGAAAGAGGAACGGTTACGTTAGGTCCCCTGAGGCGGTCCCCGGAGCGCCTACCATGACCATGACCATGACCATCAGCATCGTCATCGCCGCCAGCACCAGCAGCAACATGGGATTTGCCCTACAGTCTGGACCAGCCAGCTTGCTTCCACCAAAGCCGAAGTTGGAATGCTCAGCTCAGGTCTCATCTAGAACCCTGTGGGGCCGGCCCAAGGCTGCGACGAAAACCCGTCTCTGGCTCTAAGGTGGCGAGGGCCTTCTGAACTGAAAATGCCCATTACGAGATGAGCTCAGCTGAGCTGCCCCTCGTAGCGGATCCGCTTAAAGCTAGGTAGGGCAGGCTAGCCCTTAGCCGAGTAAGACTGAGCAAATGTGCATGCTGTTCCGTCCCTGTTTCCACAAATACCTATTTATTATCGTTTTGGCCGACACCTCTCCAGCACCGACTGGACACTCTTTGAAGTACTTCAGATATACGAACTAATTCAGTCCTTGCAGCAACTCTGAGATACGTAGTATTATTATCCCCATTTTATAGTTGGGGAAACAAAAGCACAGAGGTCAAATAACTTGTCCAAGGTCACACACCTAGTAGATGGCTAGGCCAAGGTTGGAACTCATCATCCTCCAGTCCGAGTGCAGGCTCTGAACCATCACACGACACTGTTGGACGGCAGGAGTATGGACAGGCCCAAGAAAATCCCAGATGCGCCACCCCTGCAAATAACCGTGATCTCTTTGAAGGCATGGGCTGTATCATTCTCACTGCTGTGTTCTCGGGGCCTAGCATAGGCCTGGCACAGAGAAGGGGCTCACTAAATGTTGGCTGAGTAAGTGAATCAATTGATTACACTGGCCTGAGCCACACTTGAGGACAATCACTGAAGCTACAGTTCTTCTTCCAGCCAACAGGGGGCAGCATGTGGAATAAGGTGAGACCTCCTTTAACAGCCAGGAAGAAGGAATTAGGAGAAAAAGGAGGAGGTACCTTGTGGCAGGCATGAACAGTTATTGATGAAAAACAACTTGGCACAAGCCCTGGGTCCCACCATGATAGGATACCATGGCTGGTGTTCTTAATCTGACAGCTGAGGAAAGTGAGGTCCAGAGATAGGGGGGTTCTTGCCCAAAGTCACACAAGTGAGTGGCAGAGCCAGGCTTGGGACCCGGGTCTCTTGGGCTCTTTCCTCACCAGAATGGCATAAATAGCTGACACATTAGAGTATGGACCAGGCCTCCCCTTGTTCCTCAGGACAAGGTGGGCCCTGACATGGCAGATGCTAGAAGTTACCGACTAGGGGCAGCCCTTTGTGCACATGGCCAGGTTGCCCCCTGGTGGCTATAACTGGCAGGTACCCAGAAGCATAGTCAAGAGTTTGTCAATGTATCAGCCAATAGGATGCATTTCCTCCTTACTGGTCCAGGTTTGGCCTCAGGCTGTTGGAAAGACAAGGGGCCAAGAGGATCAGGTTGCAGTTCTTCCCAGGACCTGCAGTCCAATGGATGAGGCAGGATGGCCCCTGGAACAGGACAGAGAGCATGTGTGCCTGAGTCCCAAGGATCACAGCCAGTGCCCACCCTGTGCTCCCGCACCGTGCTCGATACTACTGATCGCCCATGGCTTTCAGGCCCACGAGATTCTGTGGGGTAGCCACTCACACTTTCCCCAGTGACTGCTAGGAAACTGAGGTTCAGAAATGAAAACTAATTTTGCTCCAAGTCCCACAGTTAGGAAACAGAGGAGCCCCAACCCAGCAGATCCCCGGTCGAGGGCTTGTTCAACTGCCCCGCGTGATCCCCGCCATGGCTCTGAGCGAGTGTGGTCTTCTTGGACTGGGGTGGTCTTGGAAGGCTCCTGGGGGGAAGCAGGGCTGCACCATCTCAAAGGCCAAGCCAGCTCCTTATGGTGACATCACCCGTTGACAAGGATGACGGCCACCACGACAGCAAGTACCATCAATTAAGTCTTTAGTGCTGCGTGAAGTGGTTTAAGTACTTTTCCATGGGTCATTTATTGATTCATCCACTTAACAAATATTTATCAAGCATCTCCTCTGCTCCTCTGTTTTAGGTGTGGGGGTCACAACAGTGAACAAAACAGACAAAAGTTCCTGCCCTCAAGAAACTTGCATGCTGGACAAAAGAGATAGATAATGAGCAAAATTAATAATTCACATACAGAGTGTGAGGAGTGGTGATAACTTTTGGAGCAAAAGTAGGGAAGAAGGATGGAGTGAGGGGTTTTGGTGGGGATGTATTTTAAACTGTGTGGTCAGAGAAGGTTCCCCTGCGGTAATACATGAGCAGGAAACTGAAAGAGAAGGGAGTAAACCATGTGGATGTCTGAGGGAACAGTGTTCCAGGCGGAGGGAACAGAGTGCAAAGGCTCTGAGACAATTGTCTCGCTGATTCTTCTCAGTCAACCTTGAGTTATAACCACCATTGTTCCCATGTCATAGATCCTCCAGGTTAGGGAACACTTTCTATGTCTGGTGGGGAAGAAGCAGGGCAGATGGAGAACTGAGGCCCAGAAAGGTCATACCCAAATTCACCTCTGAATTCACCCCACCTCTAGAGTGAAGGAGCTCTCCTACGTAGAGGGGCTTTTACCTCAACCCACTGCCAGGGAGGGTGGCTGAGGAACATAATGACTAATCTTAGCCTGACCAGCTACGGCCCGTGAACCAGAGGTCAGTCTGTGGTTGGGGTCAGAGGTCAGCCTGGGTCTGAGGTTTGTGGCTGGATCAGGGGTCAGTCTGTGGCTGGGATCAAAAGTTGGTCTGTGGCCAGGTCAAGAGTCAGTATATGGTTTGGTTCGGGGGTCAGTCTGTGACTAGGAACACCAGCCAGTGTGTATTCAAGTTGGGACTGTGTCCATCATTAGGGTCAAAACCCAGATGGGCCAAGGTCAGCGCTCAGTCATGGTCGGGGCTGGGTGTACATCTGTGGAATACAGGCGGCCGGCTAAGCTGTAGCAGGCTGATCTCAGTCTGATCTCAGAGCCAGGCTGGGACAAATCATCAGGGCTCTAACCCCCGAGCCTCAGTCCTGCCAAGCACAGTGAAGGGCAGAGGGGACAAATCAGTTCCTTCCACCCCCATGCCAGCCTTAAAAAGTCTGGGCAGCCCAGCCCAAAGACTCCCCATTGCTCCAACAGCCTGGGGAACTTAGTTGACCTAATACCCACTTACTCCCATTTAACAGATGGAGAAACTGAGCCCAGAGGGGGCCGGACCGGCCCAACGTCATACTGAAGATGAGGGGACAGCAAGAACAAGAGCACAGCCCTCCTGACACCCACCGATCTCCTAGTCTGAGCACAGCGATGGGCCCACTGCCTGCTCAGTCATTGCTTGCGGCCCAGAGGCTCGAGGGGGCCAGGGCCCCTGCTGGAGGCAGCTGGGCAGAAAAAGGAAAACAAAAGCCTCAAGTAGGAATCAGGGGCTCTTGGATTCTGGTCCTTATTGACTGACTTAGTTCCAGACTCCAGAGAGGCCCGTTCATTTTTGTTGGCTGATGAGTTTATTCAACAAATGCCTTCGTAGGTAATTTCTCTAGACCTCAATCTCCTCATCTGTAAAGTGGGCAGAATGCCTTTTCCGGGACTGTTGTGGGTGTCACATGAGAAAACAGGTGGGCAACTCGTGGTTACTGAGCACAGAGCGTGTGCGAGGCTGTGGCCGATGCCGTCGGTGACCTGCCCACTCCCCTCGCACTTGCCCTTCTGTGCCCATGCCAACCGGGCAGTTTCCAATGGCAGTGCCTGCGACCCCCCACCTGACAGCTTTCCCTGGCCGCAAGGGCGGGCCAAACCAGAGTGCCTGAGAATTACCACTTCCCTGCAGGGGGCGCTCAACCAAGGAGTGGCAGGAACTGGGAATAAATGTCCAGCTCCCTCCCCTCAGCTGGATGAATGCGAGTGCTCTCCTGTTCTCTGCCCACAGCAATAACTTATTCTCTGTCACACTCTTTGCAGGCTCCTTCCCTCCCTCTCACTTCCTCAATAATTTGCAGGAGCTCCCTGGGGTCATGGCTCAAATGAACAGCCTGCAACTCAAGTCCTAATTTTAGGGTCTGCTGTGGATCAGCCCAGCCTAAGGCACAAGTACATCACATGTGTCATCTCGTTTAGTCTTTGCAACAACCCTGAGGGGTAGGTCTCACTGCCCCATTCCACAGAATCCAAAGTTCAGAAGGCTGGAGAGCCTTGTCGAGGGTCACACAGCCAGTAAGTGGCAGATCTAGGATTCCTCCCCAGGACCATCTGTCTCCAGAGCCAACACCCTCAACTATGATGTTATGCGGCTCCCCTCGGGGACCTCCCTCATAGTGGAAGGACAAGCCAGGACTGAGTGTGGAAGGACGTAGGTGCTGGTGGCAGGGTTATTGTGCAGGCAATGGTCCCTCAGCAAGCCAAGAATGCTTCATGGGGACATGAGACTTGACCTGGGTGTTGAAGGATGCATAGCTGTCCAGGTGGTGAAAAATGAGAATGCACTGCAGGCAGAAGGAAGAGGATGTATCCAGGTTCAGAGGCACGAAAGCGGATGTCACATTTACAGAATGGCAAAAAGCAATGGGGCTGTGTGCCACATGATGCATTCAGGGGAGTGATGGGAACCCTTGCGACAGGGGGTGGCCTGGGTGCCACTGAGCACAAGGAGGCACCCGAAGGCCAGCAGAGGCTTGAGCTGGCAGCATGATGCGGTCGGATGGAGTGGCCCTGGTGGCCATATGGAGGGGGGATGGTGCTTGACACATAGTATGTGCTCAACACATATGTATTAAGTCTTAACTGTTAATCCTTTATTTTATGACCTGAGCTTTTGCATATTGTTATGAAAACCTCTACCCCAATGTAAGGAACAAGCATTCTCTTCTAAAAATTTCAAATTTTGTTCTTTCTCATGTAGGGCTTTCAATCATCTGAAATGTATGTCGATGTTTGGTGTGAGGTAGGGATCTCATTTTACCTTTTCACATCTGGGTAACCAGTTGACCTAGCGCCATTTCTTTTATAACTAAGATGCTATGCAAATGCTGATTTGTGCCGTATGCTACATCCCATTTATAAGTGGATATATTTATAGGCTCTCTCTTTTAACTACATTCCCTTAATTACTATAGCTTTATAGTAAGTCATGGTATCTGAAAAGACAAGTTCTTCTTTATTCTTCAAAACCGTGTTAGTGTATTAGTTTCCTATTGCCAATATAACAAATTACCATAAATGCAGTGGTTGTGAACAACACAAGCTTCTTCTCCTACAGTTCTGGAGGTCAGAAGTCTGACGTCAGTTTCCCTGGGCTAAAGCCAACCTGTCAGCAAGACCGTGTTCCTATCTGGAGGGAGAACCCATTTCTCTGCCTTTTTTGGAGTCTAGCAGCCACCTGTGTTCCTTGACTTAGAGCACCTTCCCACATTTTCAACATGCGTCGCCCCTCTCCAGCTATGGACCCGTGAAACTAGAAACAAGTTCTCTGCTTCCCAAAGACAAAGGTGGGACAAGCATAGGGTTCAGGTTATAGACATTCCCATTTGAAAAGGGAGAAATTGAAAGGGAAAAAAACCTCCCCAGTCCAAAGCAATTTCAAAATCCAACAGGGCAAAGTCCACTGCATTTCAAGGCCTGGGAAAAGCTCTCTATGGTTTGCAGTTCTGCACTCCATACACAAAACAGCAACAGCTACAAAAACTGCCAACCTTACCACACGCCATATGTAAAAGTGAACTCAAGGTTATAACTTAGGTTATAGACCTAAACAGTCATTATATATTTTTTAAAGATTTTATTTATTTATGTGACAGAGAGACAGCCGGCGAGAGAGGGAACACAGCAGGGGAGTGGGAGAGGAAGAAGCAGGCTCCCAGCGGAGGAGCCCAATGCGGGACTCAATCCTGGAACGCTGGGATCACGCCCTGAGCCGAAGGCAGACGCTTAACAACTGCGCTACCCAGGCGCCCCTAAACAGTCATTATATTAAGTGAAAAGGACAGACACGGAAGAGCACATAGTGTATCATTCAACGTATATGAAATTCTACAGAAAACCAAGTTACAGTGACAGAAGGCAGATCTCCAGTGGCCAGGAGGTGGAAGGAAGGATCTGACTGACCACAAAAGGTGTGAGGCACATTTTGGGGGGTGATGGGAATGTTCTCTATCTTGATTGGGGTGGTGGTTCACAACTGTGGAAAGAAGAAAAGAGAGAAAGAAAGAAGGGAGGGGGAAGGGAGGAGGGGCAGGAGGAATGGGGACATGAGGAGGGAAGAGTCAAGTCTAGTAGGCCCAGGGTGGGGGTGACCTTTGTCAGCCAGGAGGGTCTGGCAGATGCGGGCCTCAGGCTGCTAGACCCCCAGACAGGTCTACTGGAGTTGTGGCCCCCGACTTCTGGGGAGGACATCTTCTGCTCCTACCTTTCCAGAACAGAAAAACGATGAGAACACTTGGATTTTTCTCAGCAAGCCGTCCTGCCTCTTAGCAAGCTCTCCCCTCCTTGCTGTGCCTCGTGTCCTCTCGAGGGCAGGGATTTCAGGCTGTTCCACTTCCTGCTATGCCCAACTCAAGCAGTGTCGGCGCACAGGGCATACTTGATACGCGGAAGCTGTTTGTGTTAGGCTCGCTGTGCCCCTGAGCAAACTAAGAGTAGGGGGCCTATCCCGCCTCCCGCAGCGGAGGGGAGAACCACCGGCCAGCCCAGTACCATTCGGCCCCAAAGCCCAGCTGTGTAATCATCACACTCCCTGCCCTGTGTGGGGTCCCCGGGGCTGCGCTCAGGCCTCCCCCTACAGAGACAGGCCTTCCGGTGGCCACTAATCCACGTCAGCCTTGGGTGGCCGTGGATTCTCTCTGGTCCGGGAGCAGCCTCCGCCCACCCAAAGAGAGGCTTCTCGCGGGTCCTCATCTTCCCTTAAAGTAGGTACCGAAGCTCCGGCTCTGGAGACTGCCAGCCTGAGTTCAAGTTCTGGCTCTGCCCTGCCTCTCCGTGTGCCCTTGCGTCAGGCGCACAACCCATGCCTCCGTTTCCTCACCTGTAAAGTAGGGCGAATGAATGGCTTTACCTACTCCCACATGGCGAGGATGAAGTAAGTGAACATGAGAGTGCTCAGAGCAGAGTGCAGCCTCATGTACCCTGGTCACGGTCCCCGCTGCCGGCAGCCAAGGGCACCTGGCCCCCTGATTCCCCTGTGCTCCCAAAGACCCCACCTCCTGCCCGGTGACCGGCAGGGCTGAGCAGAGACTCACTGCTTTCCTGGAGGGTTGGCCCAGCCCATCCTGCGCCATCGCAGAGCCCGGCCCATGCAGGGGGCCATGGCAAGGCCCTCAATCAATAGGCCCCACCGACTGTGGCTTTGGGGCCTCAACCACCAGCCCTGGGAGTCCTGCTGGCCCAGACCACAGGTCCAGCGTGGGCTGGGAGGCGGTTGGGGCGAGAGCAGTGGGGAGAGAGGGAGCCAGGCTCCCGGGCATCCTAGGGCCGATGCGGAGCTTTCAGAGGGGGCCTGACGCCAGCCCCCAGGGGGTGAGGGTGGGGTTGGAGCAGGGCCAGGGGCGGCAGAGGGCAGTGGCTCTGTGACCCCTCTAGCTGCACACCTTGCTGGGTGATCTTTCCAAACCACGTCTCTCTGAGCCTCATCTCCCCGCCCCCTCTGTCTCAAGTGCTGTCACAGAGGGAAAGGATCCAGGCTCTGTCTGGTACCGAGGGCCGGGCCCTGTGCTACGGGCTGTACATGCATTGTCTCAGCACAGCCTGTAAATGAGGAAACTGAGGCTTGTATGGTCCTAAGAGCTTTCTCTTTGGGGAGGTCAGTTTCACCACGAAGCTCATTTCACAAATGGGAACACTATGGCTCAAAGCAGTGACCCGTCTGCTCTAGAGGCTTCTTGAAGGAGGCCAAATCCCAGATTCAAGAAGAAATTCTTTTCTTCCCAGCCCAAACGTGAGCAAACACCTTGCCCTGCCCCTCCCAGGCCCTTTTGTTCACCTGGAAGTCAACATGAGGACAATTTTTTTTTTTTTTACTTCCTATTTTTCAAGGGTGACACCAAAGGGCCAACCCAGGGCTTTCCTTGGAGGATGTCGGTCCCACCACGAGCCCACCCCTGCTGCAGCAGCTGGAGCTCTACTCTGATCTGCCCGGTCCCCCGCTCTGGCGCCAGGGAGGCACCGAGAGAAACTTCGCCCAGGGTGGGGGTCCCGCAGAGCAGAAGTCACCACTCCTGCAGCTGACGCCTCGCGCCAGGCTGGAGCAGGAGCCTCAAACATCTCAGCCCCGGTCCAGAGCGAGGCTGGCCCTCCCCCCTCATCCACCTGCTTCCTGCAGACCTCTCCGGTGCGCACCCCCAAACCACGTCCAGGGTGAGGCTGGTGGTGCCCAGACCCAAACCCACAGCGCCACGGGTTTCCTGGGGGAGGCGGCATGTCCTGGGCACTGAGTCTTTAGAGGACACTTTCAAAGTTCCCATCCAGTCCCCTCCCGGCATGAAACTCGGTCATCCCAGCCTAGCCCCTTGTGTGGCCATGCATTTCTGAGACCCTGAGCCCATAACACCAATATGAATAAAGGCTGGTGGGGGAAACAGTCACTGTTATTTATTCAACCCTTCATAAATGTCCAGGGCTGCACTACGCACTTTAAATACATCTCATTTTAATCCCAAACAAGCCTATGAGAGAGGTACTGTGATTATCCCCATGTTATAGATGATGGAAACTGAGGCTCAGAAAGGTTAAGTAACTAACCCAATGTCACCCAGCTAGAAAGTGGGGGGGGGGGCAGGATTAGAACTCACTTCCTATAATACATTGGCCTCCCATACCCACAATCCCTGTTGGTCCCTCTCTGGTGTTTCCCTGGACACAGTCCGTCATACCCCAGGGAGCCACTGTCCTGAGCAGCAAGGTGGCTGCACTAGGCCAGGCCTGTGGCAGGAATGTGTGCTACCCTACTCAGCCCTGCGAGCCCTCCTTACTCCCCTTGCCCTGCTCAGACCAGGACTGCTCAGCCCTAGAGTAGGGCTATTGGGTCGCCTCTCGACCCTCGCATGCCCAGCACCCACCCTGCCATTCAGAGCTGGGAAGTCAGCCCAAAGTTCCCCTCGGGATTCTGTTTGCTTCCAATTCCCCAGGCCACCAGCAGATCTATTACTCATCTCATTTCTATTATTCATTTATTCAGTGGGTTTAGGGGCAATCAGGAGGCCCTAGGGACTCAGGAGTGACCAGATCGGCTGAAGGCCAGGCTCAACCTCTGTGTGGACACTAATGCCTTATCAAAGCTCTGGAAAGGTCAGCATCGTGGAGGCCTCAGGCTGCTGCACGTGGCTGCTGTGGTCAGTGCTGGGGCAGGAGCCAGTGTCCAAGGCCACGCCTCTCTGCCCTGGCATCAGCCCCTGCTTGCCAGAAAAGACTGGAAGGAGAGAAGGAACTGGGAGCAGGTAGGTCTGGGGGGGTCCCCTGGCTCTGTGGCAACCACAGGGACAGGCAGGCCAACCCTCTGGAAGCCTTCACATCGTCCCCCAACCCCACCACATCCACACAGTTTCCCTCCACCTCTCCTTTACTGGCCCCTAAGTTGTGGAGGAGGCAGAAGGACCCCACATATGAATAGTCAGAGCCAAGCATCCCTCCCCCGATGACCATGACCATCACTGAAGCCCTTGGGCACCCACACTCCTCCTTGCCGCCCATTGTCTCCATTTGCCACTCATCACCCCTTCTCAGGGTCCCCATGTCCTGAAAGCACCCCAAGGCTTGGGAGTTAAAGTGACCACTCCCTTCATCCCCTCCCTGCAATTGCTTGCTCCTTTTCAGAGGCAAGCCCTGTTGACAGCCTGGTATCTACCCTACAGATCCTTTTCTGTGCATTTAAAAACTTACATAGATATTATTTAGATCTTCACCTGCAGGGTTTACTTCACATGAATAGGACCATGCTATATCTCTTTTTCTCTAAATTGCCTTTTTTAAAAGCAGCGTGAATATCTTTCTGTATTTGTATGTACCGATCTATCATCACAATTGGTCACTGTTGCAGATTTTATACTGAAAACAAAACAAAACAGAAAGGCTAAATCACCCAGATGCCATAGCTTTGTTTCTTAGCTATGTAAATTAAGAAGGCAAAGCCCCCAATATGGTATTTTTCGTATCCTTTTCCTAAGATTATCAAGACAAAACTGAATAGAAGGTCTATGCTCGTTCAACCACACGCACATTTTCTAACAAAGCAGAACTGTGCTATTTACACTGCTCTATGATTAGCTTCTCCATTTAGCAGTCTGTCCCGGAGATTTCTCCAGATGAGTGCATTCTGGTGTTACTTGATCCTTCCACCGCCGAATGTGACCTCATTGCACGGATATGCCGTACCGTACCCGCCATTCCCCCTTGGACGGACCTTTGAGTTAGTTCTAGGCCTTTGCTCTTGCTGAAATGAACAGCCTTCCATACATGTCTCTGTGCCTTCCTTCTGACGTCTGAAGTCTGAGGGGCTGGGCACGGTTTGGTGAGTGTGTGTGTTGCAGGGAAGGTGGTCAGAATGTAAGGCCGGATCTCCCCCCGAACCATATAAATAAGCCTTATGCCTCAGCACGACTGTTAGCCTGCCAGAGACTGAGAAAGCTTCCAGGGACCAAAAATAAACAAGGGCGCTCCTTTGCCTGCGTTTAGCAAGCACGTTTACAGAGTTGCGTTGCCCACAGTGACCACAGCCCAGGTTTGGGGCGAGGTGGGAAGCAGCCTCCACACCGCTCCTCCCACACCCCCTTGTCCCAGCCACCCTTGCCATTCTCCCTCCAGCTGTGTGGACACCTGACGCAGGCTGCCTGTGTGGCCCTGGCAGGCCTCAAAGGCCAATCGGAATGGGGCAGGGTGGAGCGCTCCCAGGCATGGTCTCTGGGGTCCGGGCGGCCACTCAGCTGCTTTTCTGTCCAATTGCGTCAAACCGATGCGAAGCTCGAAAGCTCTAAGATTGAAGCAGGAAAATTGGGTCCACTATTGATCCTCGTCACTTGGGTGACTTTTGTGACCCACATTAGCGACCACCCAGCCAACAGCTACTGCCCTCAAACAAGGGTGTGTGGTGGGGAGAGGTAAAGGGGTGAAGATAAAGACAGAGGGGTGGGGGTCAGGGTAGAGGGACAAATGACCTCTCCTTTGCCCCCAGAAAACTTTGCAAGAAAAAGATTTCCCAGCAGGAAAAAAGCAATCAGAGAAGGGCAGCCGTGGGAGCCCCTAGGACCTCTGTTCCCATGGGATGTGGGGAAAGAAACTCAGGCCATTTCTGTGCGTGTCTGCCTTCCCGGCAACCAGCCTACTGTGTGTAGGGCCAGGGTGCTCTTTAAAGTCTATACTACCCTAACCACGTTCAAACTCATGTTCTAGAGACAGAATCCTGGACAGTCAAGGCCAGGGCCTTGGAGACTAAATAGACCGGCAGCACCCAAGCTGGCTCCGAGAAGTGGATTCCTGAGTCACCCCAGAGTGTCTGACTCGGCGCGTCTGGGGTGGGGCCCGAGCACAGGGATTGTGCGTAAGTTTTCACTCTCAAGACCCTTAATTTCTAACCCAGTTGTGTTCTCTGGAGTCTTGGGAGTGGCAGAGACTCCTGCAGGGGTGAGGGGGCTGACTGGTGGGATCCCAGGCTCCTTACCTCTTCAACTGGGGTGCTGTCATTCTCGTCGTTCCTATATACTGTATTGCCCCTGGTGGAAGACATCTTCGATTGATTTTAAGACACACCATGGTCTTATGCACCGCAAAGAAAAGTATTGCCAGTTAAACTAAACAAACTATAGATTACAAAGTTCATCTCAATTTCAGAGATGTGAAAGGTGAAATGTGCATTCTAGAAGCCACAAAATAGTGGTATTGCGGTCATGCCCTTCACTGACATCCTACAGCTCTTAGGGAAGTCTTTTCACCTCTTCCGCAGGACCCCAAGGCCCGAGGTCCTCTGGCCCCTGGCCTAGATCTCCAGTCACCTCCCCAAACCACTAACCTCTTCTCTGTGCTCTGCTCTATGGCCATCTTCCTTCAGGCATTTGTATCCTTCTTGTCCCCTCCCACCACAGGGCATTTGCACAGGCGGTGCCTGCTTCCCTTTCTTTCCTTAACCTGATAAACACAGCTCAGTTGCTACTTCCTTAGGAAGACCTTTCCTGACCAACTTTCCCAGGTCACACCCCCACCCCTGGCCACCACCATTCTACTGTCTCGTGTCATGTTCACAATGCTGGTCTCATTGGCAATCTCACCTTGTCGTATGTGATTAGGTGACGAATGGTGGACTTCCCTGACTGTAAACCCCATGCAAGTAGGGACTGTCCTGTTTTGACTTCGAATCTTGCATCAAACACTGCCTGACACATAGTAGGTGTGCTGCGAGCTACACGTGTGGGTCCCCGGCCCCTCCAATAGGGAGCTCTGGGTTTCAGTACCTTGAGAGAGGCCACACCGGCCCGTCCCGGCCTCATTGGCTTGGTCATGGGGATCCAGAGATGGCAGCTGATGCAGGTGACCACACGTAACAGTTGCCCCACCTCTTCCACCCTGGCTTCCAGCCCGTTTGCTCAGCTGCCCCACGGAGCTCAGTTCTGCTTTCCTGCTCCTCCCCACCCACCTCCACCTGCCATTCACTCAGGACCAAACCAGAGACGGACAAAGGAGAGGGGCAGAGACCACCTGCCAGTCTGTCCACCAAAGCTAGCAGGGGAAGGAGATGCTGAGAACCGGACCAAGGAGAGATCGTTCTGGAACAAAGCGCTATCAGGAGTCTAGGAGTCAGGCTTCTGCGTTTGAATCATTGCCCAATATGGGCGAGTTCAATTTCTCTGGGCCTCAGTTTCTTCATCTGTGAAATGAGGACAAGAGTAGCTTCGAACGGGGGTTTTAAGGAACGCAGAAGCCACTGGGCTTGATTGAGTTCCTCTTTGGTGAGCACGGCAGGGAAGTGCTTAGCACGCAGCCCCCCTCGTGCAGCAGTGCTGCTAGCCCCCAGCTCTGCAGCCAAGGTCTGGTCCCTAGGGCCTGCTGAGCTCTCATCGACCTGGCTGCCCACATTGATCTGACCAGGGCCCCCTTGGGAGCCCCTGCTGCATGGACAGGGCACCCTCTGCCCCTGGATGGCTGCCCTTTGCCAAGTTCATGGTCTGGAGCCGCCGACCAGCTGGGTCTCCTGCTAATGAGCCTCTCGCCCTGGCCAGGTCAACCCCCCGCACTCTCCATCAACCCCTGACCTTCCCAGGGAAGCTCCTCCTTCCACTCCTGCTTCTCCGTGGCTGCTGCTGCCCGCTCTGGGCTCTCCCTGTCTCTGGCTGGACTGCAGCTGCAGCCCTTGAACCCCAGCGGCTCCCCCTTTGACATGTGAGTTTCAGGGCCCGGGCTGCGGACTGGACACGTGACCTGGGTTCAGCTCTCAACTTGGTCCCTTCCGAGCTATATGGACTGAACGTTTGTGTCTCCCACCCTCTAATCCATTTGTCGAAGCCCTAATCCCCGGCGTGGCTGTATTTAGAGACTGGGCCTCTAAGGAAGCGATTCAGGCTAAATGAGGCTGTGAAGTTGGGGCCCAATCCAAGAAGTTGGTGCCCTTTCGAGAGGAGACACCAGAAAGCTCATTCTCTCTCTCTCCATGCATGCACAGAGAAGAGGTCACGTGAGCACACACGAGATGGCAGCTGCCTGCAAGCCAAGAGAAGAGGCCTCAGAACCAACTCACCTTGTGGCCATCTTGATCTCGCATTCCCAGCGTCCAGGACTGTGAGATACACATTTCTATTGCTTCTACTGCAATATTGCTTCTATTGCAAAATTGCTTCCATTGCAAAATACCCTGTGGTATTTTGTTATAATGCCCAGGCAGACTAAGGCACTAGCTTTGTGGCCGTGGGCAAGTTCCTTAGCCTCCCTGTGCCTCAGTTTCCTCTATGTAAAGTGGAGATTAGAGCGCTGACACTAGGGCTGCTGTGGGGACTCAACAGGTTGAGACTGTAGGGGTGCATGACTGCTCTCCATCTGGACAGGGCCCCTTGCCAGCAGAGACGGTTACCACGCTATCCCACACCCGGAATGCCCTCCTCCCTCCCTGGTCTGGGATCCAAATTCTTCTCTCCCACCCAGTCCATGGCTGGAGCCCCGTTCCTGGCCTCTCGCCCTGTCCCTTACTCCCCAGAACAACTTGAGACCCTCTGTGTGTATCGGAGCCTGGACCCTTGGCCTGAAGGCCCTAGGATTCTTCTCTTCTTAGATGGGTGCGTCCAATCTCCCCCCACTGCCAGGTGAGGTAAATGGTGGAAAATGGGATAGGAGTGCAGGTGAGGCCCACCCTCCACCAACCACACTCCACCCCCCGCAGCCAGGTGGCCTCTCTCCCAGGCCAGAGCACTGGCAAGGTATCTGCTTGGAGCACAGTCTAGAATCTTCTGAGAGCCAAGCTTCACCAAAAGCCAGGCCAGGAAACAGTCCCCGGGGTTGGTTTGACAACACGGATCCCATGGACTGAGCACTTTGCAGTGTCCGTGCACAAGGGTGGGGACACCCTGCTGCCAGGTCCTCTGGGCAGGTCATGACCCGCTGCATAGCCCTCCGCTGAAACGCCACCTCCCAGCTGCTCTGCGCCGCCTCCCTCCCAGCGTTCATCCACAACTGGCATGAGAAGCTGCCTTGGGAAATCCGTGAGGGCATCCGTGGAAGGATGCCGAAGACACGGGCTGCCCCATCACTCAGCAGCCCTCTCCACAGACAGCTGGACTTCCCCTGAGGAACTGGTGGGCTTCCTCCTTTCCCACACCGACAACGATGTAACTGACCATATCTTCCTTTTTGCCTTGGCGGCTGGGAAGCTCAAAGTCAACTTTGGAGCTCAAACTTCCTTCCTTCCTTCCTTCCTTCCTTCCTTCCTTCCTTCCTTCCTTCCTTCCTTCCATGTCATGTGCTACGTCCCTGCCCTAGGAGCCTGTTCTAGAACAGGGAAGATAGACGCACAAAACAAAGAACCCCAAATATATTCATTATAAGGGGACAAGCAAGAGTGGGTGGCAGGACCACATATACCAGGGGCCTCACCCCATCAGGGTCAGGGGAAGGCTCTCCCAAGGGCATGGCCCTGGAGCTGGAGCTGAGGTCTGAGGAGTGCGTGGAAAGGTAAGGTGTGAGGAGCAGAGGGCGGCAGCAGGGGGACCGGCTAAGGCCCTGCAGGAGGAAAGTGGCACGGGAGGCCCAGAGCACAGAGATCCGGGTCAGAGTGGCTGCCAGGCGGGAGGTCAAATATGGCGGCCGGGCCAGCCTCACAAGGCCTCACAGGCCACACTGATGGGCTTATCGGGGGCCTGGAGGCTAAAATGTTATACGACATATAATAAGGCATGAGCTTTTGCGATACATACAAAGCCCCTGTTGAAATGAGGAATCTAGACAGGCAAAATCATGCCCATGGGAATGAGTCTCCGGATTATCTTCTTCCTGAGAGAGGCAGCAACCTTGTCCCCTTCAAGGGACAATAAGGATGGTGTGTCTGCGTGTGACAGAGGCGCAAGAGAAAATCAGATGCTGTGAGGGATGGGGGTGGGAGTGGAGGGAGGCAACACTGAAAGGGGCAAGGCAGTGAGGAAACTTCTATGCTGGTTCAGCTGTGGACTTCAGCACATCCTGTGGCCCCCACCCCCTACCCCGGGCCTTGGTTTCCCTCTGTAGAGGACACACAGGCTCTACCAGGGCCTGCCCAGTCAAACCTGTATGCCCCGAGAGTGAGACGTGGAGCTGGTCAGACGGAGCCCCTTCACAGAGGGCAGCCAAGTCCAAGATCAGGGTCCCCAGAGTGCTTTCCCCCGCAGCCATCTCCCAGCCCCTGACCCGCCCTCCCCAGAAGTGGAGAATGGCGACAGAGAGTCGTGGAGAAGCCATTAGGGCCTGGACTTCGTCACAGACTTAATGACGTTGTGTGGCTTTAAAAGCCAGGCTGCAGTCCTTCTCTCGTGCTCCCCGGAGAGAACCCTGCACGCGGATCCCAGCAGGACCCCGGGGCAGGAGGCCTCTCAGCCTGCCCCAGCCCCGGGCCACACCTCTCCTGGCTCAGATACCTCCAGAGTCGGCCTTGCTTTCTGTGAGAGAGAGGCTGTCCTGGCTCTTGACTTCCACATTGGATCCAGGGGGTGAAGCAGGGGAGGAAGTGATGGAAGGAAGAAGTCTCGAATGGGCTCTGGCCGTAATTTGCTGTGTGACTTTGGGTAGGTCACTTCCCACTCCTAAGCCTCAGTTTTCCCATCTGTAAAATGAGTGTGTTATTTGGCCCTCTGATAAGAAAACGTCAGGGTGGGATTGGACATGCAAGAGATTTCTTAGGGGAAATGGCTGGGAAGGACAACAGGACAGGACAGGCCCCCAGACGGAAACAGGTTGGACACCTCTGCCATGCTCAGGAATTGGGTAGATGTGGCCTGGCTGGTGGTGGATTTGGAGATGTGGCGTTGGACCACTGGGCCGCCCACGGTAGGATCTCCCGAAGGCGAGCTGAACAGTACATGTCTGTGGCGACCATGGTGGTGACCCAGTTCCCGCCTGGCTGTGCCTGGGACTCTGGCTGAGCTTCTCTGTACCCCGGGAAGTGCCATCTCCATGGAGGGACTGTGCCCGTTATGTCACAGGAGCCGGTGCAGACCCACCCCAGGGGAGAGTCCTCTGGTGAGGATTTGGGACAAAGCTAGGGCGGCCCCCTCAACAATCCGGGAGCGCTCCAGGCCCAGACTGAGCCCCCCGCTGCCCCTCAGGCCACACCATGAAGGCTGAGGGCAAGCTGAAGTCAGACCCATGCAGGCTTGGAAGGTCAGGAGAAGAAGGTGGATGAGGCTTAACTCCGGGGACTCGAGGGAACCATGGAAAGGCCAGACCAGCAGACTGGCTTCGGCTGACCCGGGGATCTGCGCTGGGAAAGCCTGGGACCTGGGGCTATGGGAGTACAGGTGGCCAGGCCTGGGGCCGGCGCTTCCCATCCCCCAGGCCGCTCTGACCAGAGGGTTTTTCCAGCCTTGGTTGGGCCTGTCTGGGCCTCCCCTGGAGACCGCTCTTACTTCCCCATTCCCTGGCGGGCCGGCCAGCGTGCGGTGGGAGAGCAGCCCCCAGGCTGGGCTGTGGGACTCACCATACTGACCACACTCCCCCTGCCAAACCCCAGCCCCGGTTCCCCTTCTTGAAGTCACGGCAGAAAGAAGGCCCAGCTTCCCGAGTGGTCGCCCTTCTCTTGGGCCTTCATTTGACGCCACACCCTGTAATCCCTGCTCAGGCCTCGCCGAGCCCCAGTGCCCCTGGGCGGCTCGTGGCACCTTCTTCCTCATCATGACAACCATTTAGGGAGCCCTCGCCATGTGCCAGGGACCATGTTGAACGCTTTCCTAAATTCCCTCCTTGAATTTCTATGGCAACCCTGTGAATGATATACTTTTATTTCTATTTTACCGGTGAAGAAACGGAGGTCAGAGGTTCACCCTCTTGTCCATAGCCCGTTAGTGGTGGAACTAGAATTCGAATCCAACTCTCTTAGATCCAAAAGTCACGAGTAAAGAGAATTTATAATCGTCCCTCTCATCGTGCCCTTCTTGACCATTCCCAAGTGCATTTCATTTCAATCCCAGACCAAGCTTGGGAAGGACATTATTCCCATTTTGGAGGTGAGAAAGCCGAGACCAAAGAAATGCAAGGCCTGAAACTCGCACAAGTGGTCGGAGTCAGAGTGGAGAGGGCCTGGGAGGGAGTGGGGGGCAGGGAATCCCAGGTAGAGCCTGGCTTTTGGCCCACTGCCCTGACCCCCAGAGGCCAGCAGCTGAAGATGGGGCACCACCACCCCAAGCTCTAAGCAGCCGCGGCCTGGAGGGGAGTTATCCTTGCGACACCTTCGCCTCTCCCCCTGGGTAGGGACGGACCTGAGTTGGCCAGTCCGTCCAGGTGGAGGCCTCCCCACAAGGGTCTGAGAGCCAAAACTTGAGGAGAGGCCCTCAGGACACCTTTAGAAGGTCTTTCCTATCTTTCCTTTCAAAACACATGTTTCCTGTGTGATTACAAAAATAACCTATGCTCGTTGTAACAGTTTCCCACTCGGGCCTAAGCCAGCTCTCTACCCCACCCCCACCCTTCCCCGGAGAAGCCACCTTGTCACGGGCCGCGGTTTGGTCTGGGCCCTTCCAGCTCTTCCAAAACTGAGTGAGATGTATACGGTTCTGTTCTTTCTCTTCTAAATATAGGCTCAAGCACATAGTGGCAAATTACTTTTTTCAGTTAATAGATTGACTCAATAGAAAGCGTACAGTAATGGCATACAGTTTGCCCTCATTCTGTTTAGGCGTCGGAGGGATGGGTGGATTGTTCTGGAGCGTGCATGGTTCTCATCAGTGGGCAGTGACGTGGCTCCCTCTTGGTGAGCCAGCTCAGCCACTTAGCTGCTGAATGACCTTGGACAGGTCAGTCTCTCTGGGGACTCAGTTTCCTCATCTGGAAAATGGGGATAATAACAGTGCACTTACGTAAGAGGGCCCTTGTCATTCAATGAGTTAATATATGTAAAGCACTTAAAGCGGCCTGGCAGGTAGGAAGTCCCAGCAGATATTTCTAGAATTGGGATGGCCAGGTCTTGAGGTTTGTGCCTTTTTAATTTTCACCAGATTCAGCCAGAGTCCTGCCCCTCAGAGGCCTCCAGCCCTCACAGTTCCAAGGACACTGATATTCCCCCAGTCCCCCCCCACCCCCGCCATGCAGGGCAGTCCCCTCCTTCCAGAAAGGCACTAGAATCACAACCCACTCCCCCCAACCCCCACAATGGGCCTCGTGTTGCAGTTGAAACAACGGGCTTTCCCAGCTGTTCCCCTGGCAGAGCCGCAGACTCCTGTGCTTCCAGGCCTCATACCTAACCAGACCCCAACCCCATGCAGACCCACACATCCCACCTTCCTTCTTCCGGGTTCATTTTGCCTGCGAACAAGCCCTCCGTCCTTGCTGTGGTGTAGAGGAAACAGCCCAGTGCGGGGGTCAGGGGAGACCCCCCTCAGTGGCCCACTCTGCCCCTCTGGCCTCGGTTTCAGGGCCAGGACCAGGGTGGGCCAAGCTGGGGACACTCACTCTCAGGCTCCCGCAAGCACCAGGCTAGCTCTGGGCCCCTTGCCTGCCTCACCCTAGTCCTGGCTCGGCTCAATTTGCTTAACCTCAAAGTGGGAATCCTAATGGCAGCCTGGAACCTCAGGAGCTGACTCTGAGAAGCCGTTCAGGGAGCGGAATACGCAAAGAGGCCTTGCAAACTCTCGAGTGCTAGATTAAGGATCGTGGAGCAAGGTGGGTGGGAAGCAGGAGGGCGGGATTCTGGCGGCGGGAACTTAGAGACCCATATCCGGGGCAGCTATCCCAGGAGGGAGGTGTACGACAGAATACCACACTGACAGAGGGCCAGGGACTCACTTGGAACCTCACTCCTTCCTACTCCGGGTGGGTACCCTCTGCCCTTTATCCCCAGGGGAGCAGCAGCCCTCTAGACACAAAGACTTCACAGCAACCACAGCCCCTGGGACTTGCACGAGGTTGGAGACCCAAGGCAGAGAAGTCAGAGAAGAGGTTGGTCTCCACCTCCAGCCGGTGCTGAGTTAAGCAGACTCTGCCTCTGGGGCCCCGGGCAGCCCTGGATGGGCCAGGCTGCAGGACCCTCTTCACCCATCCTGCGCCTGCCTCTCCCTCAGGCCCCTTCCCCCTCCATGGTGACAGCTGGGCCCGGCCCCATTAGCACCATTTTCACTAACAGCTCTGAGCTCTGGGGGCGGGGGTGGGACTGATGGGCTCCCCTGGGGCCCAACCCTCTTTGCTACCCAGCCTCCACCATCCTCACCAGAGAGGCCACAGTCTTCCCTGCCCTTCCACCCTGAGCCCTCGGTGGGCCCCCAAGGCCCTCCTGGGGTAGCCAGGCTCCCACCTCAAAGCTGCCCTAATGGACCTGGCCTTGGGATTGGGGGGTCAGCTCCAATGTCACAACAAGACCAAAAATAATAAAAGCTACCTCCTAATGAGGGAAGGTTTTCGGTGTGCCCGGCAGCTCCTGGGCATTTATGTACGCAGTAACTTGTTTACCCCCACGGCATTTCTGAGGAGAAATTAACTGTACCCATTTGATAGCTGAGTAAACTGAGGTTCTTAGGCTGGGAGCCCCCAGAAGCAGACCTTGAGACACAAGCTTACTGTGAGTAGTTTACTGAAGAGACCAGGAGACACTGGTGAGGAAGAGGGGGAATGAGATGGGGAGGGAAGAGAGACATGAAAGCTTTAGTCTCCAAGCAAATTATCCCCTGGGCAACTAGAGCTTGATCCCCTCGGGGAATCTGGGAGACAGTACAGAATATGCCTCAGAATTATCCCAACCGGAGGGGCGCCTGGGTGGCTCAGTTGGTTGAGCGTCCAACTCTTGGTTTTAGTCTCAGGTCCTGATCTCAGGGTCGTGAGCCTGAGCCCCACATTGGGCTCCCCGCTCTACAGGGAGTCTGCTTGAGATTCTCTCCCTCTCCCTCTGCTCCTCCCTTACTGCATTCTCTCTCGCTCAAATAAATAAATATTTATAAAAACAAAGAATTATCCCAACCAGAGGGTGAAGGAGCTGGGATATTTGTCTCCCAACCCCCTATGTGTCATTGTCAGGGCTGCTTCCGAGGGCATCTGTGCTCCGTGCTGGCCACCTGGCCCACAAGCACCTCTCTCACGCAGCCGGGAAAGTCCTCAGGCGGAGTCACAGGGTTTCAGCAAGCATCTCCGAGCGTGAAGAAGTGCATGCCAACGGGACATGACCAGGTATCCACAGATTCTTCTCCAAGGCTCAGAGAGGGATGGCCACTTGCTCAAGGTCACAGAGTTTGTCAGTGGCAGAGTCAGGATTCAAGCCTAGGCCTCTCAGATCCCAAATTTTAGTCTCTAGGGAAGGACCAGGACCAGGACTAGGGATCGGGTCTATCTGATGTGGGCTCTGCAGCTCAGCGCCACTCTCTGCCATGCCAAGGAAGCCTTGACCCTTGTCCAGGAAGATTCCAAGAGAGGCACCAGCAGACTCCTACGTTATATGAAATTCTTCCTTGCCCCCATCCTGGCTGCTGGGATGTGGGGGACCTCAGGTTCACTCTGCCAAAGGGAAGCCAGCACCCCCCGGGGAAAAAGCAGACAGACGGCAAAGCCCAGACAGAAGGGTGAAGGACTGGAGGGAATAAATACATGAATGCAATAAGCCAACGGGGTCTCACATCCCCCAGCCTCGCATCTTCTCCCAGAGTTCCCCCCACCAAGCCCCAGAAAAAGACGGCCCTACCATCACCACCTGCAGCCCACAGGTGGCCAATGCGTCAGGGCTGCTTCCGAGGGCATCTGTGCTCCGTGCCGGCCACCTGGCCCACAAGCACCTCTCTCACGCAGCCGGGAAAGTCCTCAGGCTCTGAAGATTGTAAAACGTCACACCAAAGCCCACATTCTCAGCTTTGCTTGCAAAAGCAGGCGCTCTGGCCAAATGCGCCCACGCTCCTGCTCCGTGCTGGCTGAGGCACGGCTGTCCCCTGGGACCGGGCCCGGGCTCTCCAGTTTGTCACAGTCTCCAGCACTCCCCCTTGCCTCCCTGATGCTGAAGCCAACGTCTGTTGCCACCCCGCAGCTTGAGCTATGGTTTCAATGCCCCCCGTGGCCCCTGGGAGCACGGAAGTTTGAGAGAAGAGTACTAAGACTGGCAACTTAGGGCCCTGGGTTTTGACTCGCTGTGTGACCTCCAGCAGGTCCCCCCACCCTCCCTGTGCCTCAGTTACTTCTTTTGTGAACTGAGGGGCCCACAACGGCAAAGAGATCACATGCTCGTGGCGCTCCAGAGGTGCACGCAGGCGCCCAGCATGTGGGCTCCTCCGAACACTGCCCAGCAATGGGGACGCCCCCCTCGGACAGACGGCTCGCTGTGCTCGGGTTCCACGAGCTTGTCCAGCAGGTGGGCGACAGGTCTCTGCTTCCACGGGTCATCAGTGGCAGAGCAACAGCTGCAGCACAAGGCAAGCCACTCGCCACAGAAAAACTCTAACCGCCGCCGGTGGTTTGGACGCGCAGGGACTTGGGGAGAGGTTGGGTCCCTGCAGGTCAGCCCCCCGAGGAGCCCCTGGCAGGCAGGGCAGCGCCCGGGCCGTGGACAAGTGGTGGCCGGGCAGGGAGGGGACTCTTCCAGTGGCTCCTCTGCGCCTGGCACTGTGCTCTGAGTCCACCAGGTCACTTCCCGGGCGGGAGCGAACTTTGTCATCATCTCCGCGGTCACTACTGCCACTGCGGTTGACCGAGCGCGCTGGTGAGAGCCTAGCTGTGAGCCTGACCGCCGCCTTCGTGGGATCACCTCCCTGCTGGAGCTGTTGTGAAGATCACACAGTAACAAGTCCAGTCGCGGGCTTTTGATGGGCCCAGCCCGGCCTGGGCTCCTTTCTCATGTGATACTGCGTGTGACCGGGCTCGCTCACCACACGACGCGCCCCTGACTCCTCACACCCACGAGGGCACCCACGCCCATTTCCACACTCACTCACACCCGCCCTCCTCATCACCCCGCCGCCCTGCAGGTGCACGCCGAAGCTCCCGCCTGAGGCCCCAGCCGCCCCTCCTCCCGCTCCCCCCCTTCCCGGTGGCACTCCCAGCATGCCCTGCAGCCAGCCCATGGCTCTCAGTTGGGCTGCCTGAAGCCACAGCCTGCCCTGACTCCCACAGCCAAATCGAGTCAAAGACCAATTAATATTCTGATACCTGTGGCCGGCTGGAGTGATGTAGAGCTGATGATTTCTTTTTCCATTTTACTCCAACTGTGGTTTCATTTTTTTCCCAGCCCTCCTTTGGTCAGTGGTTTTAGGGGCACTAAAGTTCACTTTTGTGGGTAACCTGCACTGTTAGCTGTTGATTTAATTAACTCAGCCTTTCTCTTCCTTGACCAGAACATGGCCAGCCGGGCTGCTTTGCAGACACCCATTTGGACAGCCAACGGCCGGAGGCGTCTGGCGGGAGAAGCGTGTGGTCCCTGGCAGACACTGGCCAGGCCCTTGGTGGCTGTCAGCCACTCCGAGTTTTCTGGAGCACTGCTGAGCCACTATCCCGTGAGGCTCCAAAGAGTTCTGCTCCCATTCGACAGGTGGGGAAACGAAGGCTCAGAAATATGAACCCAATGACCTCGGGTCACAAAGCTAGCACCACGCAGAGCTGGGCTTGCAAGCCAAGTACGTCTGCTTCCACAATCTTCTGTTTTGGGGAGACAGCTGAGTCCCCCAAAAGGTGTCCCATTGAAGGAGAGGTAGGGAGAGGCCGGAAGACACATGGGGGTACCACAGGAGAAACAGGAGGAGGGAGGGATTTTGAGGAAGATGCTAGCGGAAATCACAGTCTCCTGGCCTCACTCCTGAGAGGTCTTCTTTATGATGGAACACACCAGAGTCTTTCATCCTCTGAGTTCTCAGAGTCCTAGCACAAATCTCTCAGTGGTCAAGTGAACGTTCAGCCCTCAACATCCTGCCCAGTGGGCAGCTCCGGCCCCAGAGGACCCTCAGGGGCGGAACCACCTGACGCAGGAGGGGGACCAGCGCAGACATCGGAGCAGGCTTTAGAAAGCGAGCTTGTGACCTGGGAATGTGCGAGCAGCTGAGGCCAGGGAGGGGATGAGAATCACGGGGACTCACCGAGTGACTTGGGGCACGTCCCTCCCCATCTGTGGCCCTCACCGTGCATTCGGGATGCGGTCAGTGAGCAGTGGTGGCCCTTCCAGTCTGTGCAGCTGGTGTTCTAGGGAGCTCTGGCAGTTCGACTTCTCGAAGGGCTCCAGGCTTGCACACAGACCCTCCTTTCTTCTCCCCTTCCCACTCCACCTCCTCCAGGAAGCTCCCCAGCCCTCACCCACACCCATTCCCCAGCTCTCTGTCTAAGACTCTGTGGACTTTGTTGTTGTTGTTGTTGTTGGGTTGTGGGGTTTTGGGGGGGGTTGGGTTTTTTTTTTGTTTTTTTTTTTTGTTTTTGCCACCAGGGTGAATTGTCAATTGATTTGTTATTTATCCCACTGACAACAAAGAGAGTGAAAAGGTAATAATTCTGGGCCCTGGGGTGATTCAATTCCTGTAGCACCGTCAGCTACATTAACTTACTTCCTGGATCTCAATTCAATTAGAGCAACATTCCCCAGCATTAATAAATCAATACTCATGCCATTTGGATATATTTTGAATGTCTTTCATTATACATTGCAGGTCGGGGATGGCTGTTGAATTGGAAGTTAATGGGACAGGACAGGGCAGGTGGGGCTGCCTGGGGAGAAGCTTCCAGCCGCTTGCTCTAATTGCCTCTGCTGCAGAAGAGGGCGTTAGTAAAACAGAGGCCTGGTTAACTGAGCAAGCCCGTTGGAGTTAAGGCGAGTTGCAGCTAGGGTGTGGGTGGGAAGAGCCGCAGTGGGTGAAGGGATTGTGTTCACCCGCTCATGTAGCCACTCATTCATTCATCCTTCATCCCTCCTCCCACTGTTCTCACACTCTTCTCCAATCCCTCCTCATCCTTCCTCCAACCTTTCTCTCATCCTCCTCCTAGACTTCCTGCTGTCCCTCCTCCTGCTTCCTTCCATCCCTTTTATCCCTCCTCCTCCTCCTCCCATCCTTCCTCTCATCCTCTCTCCAAGTCATTCTTCCACCCTTCTTCCCATCCCTCCTCCCACCCCCATCTTTTCTCTATCCCCACTCCCACTCCTCCTCCCATCCCTCCTCCCATCCCCATCTTCTCTCCATCCCTCCTCCCATCCCTCTCTCCTTCTCCTTCTCATCCCTCCTCCCACCCCTCTTCCCATCCCTCTCTTCATCTTCTTCCCAGCCTCCTTCTATCCTTTCTCCTCCAAGTCGTTCTCCCATCCCTCCCCATCTGCTTCCCATCCCTCCTTCTATCCTTTCTCCTCCTTCCAATTTTCTTTCCATCCTTTAATCTTCTATTCAATATAGGCCAGGCCCTATACTGACTTCTGGGCTCATATAGGTGTATGTCTGTCTCAGAGATCCAGACATCTAAACAAATAATTACAGCACATTGTTCGAGAGCCCCAGCACGAGCAATCAATAACACTTCTGCCGGAGAAACCAGAGCAGAACTCAGAAATGAGCCAGAGGCAGGAAGGTCTGCCTCTAGGGACTGGGGAAGGGTGAGGAAAGCCTCCCCAGAGGAGGTGGAACCTGGGACAAGTTTTGAAGCATGAGGAAGTTTTGTCCAGGTGCTCTGAGAGAGATTAGGAACTGCAGCGAGCCCAAGGTAGCTGAGGACTGCCGGGAAGGGCTCTCAATCGTGTGCATGGAACCAAATCCCTGGGAAGTACATAAAAATATGATTTCCCAGGATCCTCCCTGGGGGGTCTGACCCAGGAGGTCTGGGTAGGGAGTCAGGAATCAGGGTCAGTGTCTATGTGTCTATAGCACCAAAAGCGCCTGCTCAGTGAAGAGAGCCAGCATCTCGGGCTGGCCACAGCTGGCTGTGTGGCTGAGCCAGTCCCTGCTTTCTCGGATCAAAGCTCTCATCTGATGATGTCTGTGTATTCACTTTGACAAATGAAAAAACTGAGGACCGAAGAGATAAGTCCGGGGCCGCAGGTGCAGTCTCTCCCTTCCCTGCATGGAGGCACAGGGCCTTTGTACCTGCTGTCCCCTCTGTTTGGGTCACTCTCACCTCCACAGAGCCATATGTTTGGCTCCTCCCCTTCTGTACATGCTATCTGTGGCTGTATAACAAATCACCCCAAAATCCAGGGGCTTAAAACAACCAACGTTTATCATTCTGCAGTTTCCATGAGTCCAGAATCCGGGAGGGGTTGATTTCTGGCTCAGGCTCTCTGAGGAGGTGGAAAGCAGAATGACAGCAGGGGCCGAGTCCTCTGAAGGCTTGACTGGGTCCGCTTCCCGGATGGCGCACTCCTACAGCGGTGGGCAGGAGGGCCCAGCTCCTCGCGGGCCGTCGGCGGAAGGGGCTGGTTCCGCACTGGGTGGGCCTCTCCGCAGAGCTGCTGGGGCGTCCTCGTGCCATGGCGGCAGGTGATCTGAGAACCAGCGAGCAACGTATTTATAATCTATCCGCAAGTCAGGTGCCATCATTTCTGGCACGATCTACTCGCTGGAGGAAAGTCTCCAAGTCCACTCAAAGGGAGGAAATGAAGCTCCATCTCGTCAAAGGAGGAATATCGAAGAATTTGTGGACATATTTTAAAATCCCATTATCTTCCTTCGGGTCTCACTGAAACGTTGCCTATCGGAGACGCTCCCCCTGACAATCGGTCTGGAAGAATCCCCACCTCTCATCACTGTCCTGCTCCTGTTCTGCCGTTGTTTCCTCCGTGGCAGCTGCCATCACCTGACAGCCTTCTTTTTTTTAAGATTTATTTATTTATTTGAGAGAGAGAGAGAGAGAACACACAAGCAGGGGGAGGGGCAGAGGGAGAGAATCTCAAGCAGCCTCGCTGCTGAGCACACAGCCGGATGCGGGGCTCTGTCTCGTGACCCTGATCATGACCTGAGCCAACATCAAGAGGTGACTGCTTAACCCACTGAGCCACCCAGGTGCCCCAACATCCTTCTCTTTTAATTGTTAATCTTGTGTATTATCCGTCCCTTTCACCCCAGGGCAGGCTCCACGGAATCCGACACTTTGTCAGTTTGGGTCACCGCTGTAACCCCAGCACGAGAATGATCCTTGGCACCTAGTGGATACTTGGTAATTACTTGTTGAACGCAAGGATGAAGATGAAGGAAGAGAGAGAGATGCTGACCCGCCCGGGTCTTCCCTGCCTCTGGAATCCAGCCCTGGTTGGGCCCTACAGGACCTGAGACCTCATCCTGGGCCAGGCTGGGGACAGCCCGGCCTGAGGGTCCGTTCTGGTCCCAGCTTGGCCATCAGCCTGCGGTGTGATGCCAGATGTGTCCTTTGCCCCAGCTGAGCCTCGGTCTCTCCCACTGCCGGGAGCGTGCTGGATTCCTTCTTCCACTTAGCAAGTATGTCCCAAGCACCTGCCAGGTGCCACGCAGTGTCCTGGGCATCAGACAAACATGGCACCTGCCTTCAGGGGGTGAGCCTCTTGAGTAAACCTCTGAGGGTCCTTCCAGCTCCCCTGGGCTCCTGTTCTGCCCTCAGTCCTCCGGCAGATGCTGCTACGGACTGAATTATGTCCCCAGAAATACCTTCACATGATAGGTCCTTTGGGAGGTAATTAGGGTTAGATGAGATCATGAGAGTGGGGCCCTCAAGATGGTATTAGTGGCTTTATAAGGAGAAGAAGGGAGAGTGATCACTCTGTCTCTCTCCCTACCGTGTGAGGAGGGATGTGGCAGTCTGCAAGCCAGGAAGAGGGCCCTCATGAGGGATCATTTAATTGGCTGGCACCTTGATCTTGGACTGCCCAGCTTCTAGAACTGTGAGAAAGAAATACATACCGTGTAACCCCCCAGCCTATAGTATTTTGTCACAGCAGCCCAAGCCAACTACTACAGATGCCGATGGCTGAGCACGTGAGTCCGGAAATTGGGCTGGGTATTTAAAAACGCAGACTCTCCTGAGAAGAGGCAGATAGCCACTGGAGGGAGAAATCTCTTTAAAGCCAGTAATGAGGGGACTATGGAGAACAAGCTCATGCCCACCTCCGGGCCTTTGCACATGCTATTTTTCCTGCCTGGAGCTCTTTTTCCCTATTCCACACTCCTATCACTGGCCAGCTCTTCCTTACCCTTTGGTCTTGGCTCCAATGCCAGCTGCACCTGGAAGCCTTCTCTAACACAGAGTCTGGGTTAGGACCCTCTGCTGGTTCCCAGGGCCCCCTGATGTCTTATATGAATACGTTCTCCACACTAGACTGCAAATCTTCCTTTGCTATATTTCCACTCAGCACCTCCCATGAGCACCCCAAGCTCAGATCCTCAGGATGGGGCCCAACCTCACCCAGGTTACTTTTTTTTTTTAAGATTTTATTTATTTATTTGGCAGAAATTTATTTGCACGCTCACACAAGCGGGAAGAGGCAGGCAGAGGGAGAGGCAGGCAGAAGGAGAAGCAGGATCCCCACCGAGCAAGGAGCCTGATGTAGACTCGATCCCGGGACCCTGGAGTCATGACCGGAGCTGAAGGCAGATGCTTAACCGACTGAGCCACCCGGGCGTCCCCGGCCAGGTTAAGTTCTTTAACCAGATGGCACAGCTGGTAATTTTCCAAGCTGTGGCCTAAACCCACGCCTGCCTGGATGTCCAGCGTGTGCTCTTCGCCCCTCTTTGCTCTACGCATGCCCTGAAGCATTTTCTCCAATGCTCACTCCTGTATCTTCATGAAGAACGAGTCTGTTCTCATTTCAAATGGAGGAAGGAGCCAAGGCCCAGAGCTCACCCACATCCAGCCTGCCCTGACCCCAGCCCCGCTCACTTGGAGGGAATCTGCTTTGGCCCAGTGATATATCAGATACATTGCGGGGAGGCCCCCTTCTGTGCTGCACTGAGACCCCCACTTATGTGCTCTTGTTTACTGCGCCCACAGGGGGAGAAGCTGCTATCAGTCCCACCCATTTTCCAGGTAAGAAAACAGAGGCCCAGAGAGGCAAGGTCCCTTGTCTACTCTCACTCAGCTAGTAAGTGGCAGAGCAGGGATTTAAACCCACGTCCATTCTGCTTTTATCCGCTGAGCCACAGAGCTGCTTCGAGGCACTGAGTGGGAGTCAGGGGCTTTAGACTGGGGCTCCTCTCTGAGGCAGCGACACCTGAACTGCGGCCTGAGTGACCAGCTCCCAGACACTAGGGGACAGGCTAAGTGTGAGAAGTACGGCATTTGAAAAAGAGAAGGAGCATTTGGAGGGACAGAGATTGGGGGTGGGGGAGAAAGCCAGGCTGTGTCTCCCAGGAAGAGGGGCCAACAAACTACTGCTACTCCTGGGCAGCTGGCCTGTTAGTGCTGGAGGGGACTCGATCCAGGGGATGGATGGATCCAGGAACCGGGAAGAGAAGGGGTGCACTGGGCTGCTGTGTCCGCCAAGGCTTCAGGGTGAAGTCCTCGGAGTGAAGGCAGCCTGTCAGCGAGATGGAACCGGGCCCCAAGACTGCGCCAGGCACCTGGGCCACTTACAGCTGACTCTCCATCCAGCATACATGTAGCTCTGCTGCCCCTACGGCCTGCCTGGGCCACTTGGGGGCTGTCATTCAGGGAGAAGGGACTTGCTCCCAATGCCCCAGCTCAGGTGGGAGGATTGGGACCAGCTGCAGGGGTCTGAGGACTGACTGTCCCCCTTCCCCATGTCAGGCCTGGGCCAGACCAAGGTTTCTTGGGTCCTCAGTAGGCCCTGGGAGAGAAGCCTGCCCAGGGAAGAAGTAGAGATCCAGAACTGAGGCCCCAGGCCCTCTCCTTCTGCCCATCTTGGCTGCCCCTTGCTAGCTGTATCTCTGCCACCCCTAGATCTTTGGACAGAGACTGAGCAATGTTCTCAGGGCAGAACATAGGACAGGGCCAACCTGGTCCCTTTATGACTTGACACAGGCGTTACCACTCCTGGGTGGTGGTCAGACCCCCTGGGCTAGGTCCCCACAGGGACCACAGAAGGGGCAGTTGTCTTGTGTCTGTCTAAATTTCCCTCAGGGCCCTGAGGGGACAGCACAGGACAATGGGAAGCACATGAGCTTTGAAATTTAAAAAATTAAAAAAAAAATCTGGGTTCAAATCTTGGGTGCCTCTCGTGTGACTTGGGCAAGTCACATGAACTCTAAGTCCTCAGTTCCCTCATTGGCAAAACGCAGGTGCACTGTGTGCTCCCAAGGCTAGTTAGAGATCAATGGAGAAGATGATGAGGAGCCCATCAGACATTAACTTCTTCCACCCATGTCACTGGCCAGCTGTGTGTCACCCAAGATAAGACTCTTACTCCCTTGGGGCTTCACAGAGTCTGGGAGCTGAAGGGACTTGACTTCAAGTTTCATGTAATGAGCCCATGTTTGCATGTAATGATAAACTGAGGCCCACGGTCAATGCCAAGCTGAACGGTGGTCTGCAAGAGGCCGCAGCTGTGCAGTCAGAATCCCAGCCAGGGGCTCATCCCCTAGGTGCTGGCTCTTCCTGTCACCTGGCTGCGAGACCCTGCACAAGTGCCCTTTCCTCTTCTGAGCCTCGCTGTCCATCAGGATCATGAGGGGTCAGACCGGACGTTTTCTGAGGATCCTTCTTATTCTGTGCTTGCCAGTTCTGGGGTTCCATGAGTCAGATCAGTAAGACTGCAGTGTTGGCTCCCTCTGGAGCCACGAGGGTGACTCATCCACGAAGTCAGATGGCTCAACCTCCTCTCTCCAGGCTGGGTCACATCTCCTGCCCTTGCCTGTGTTGCTCTCTCTGCCAAGAACACCCTTCCCACTCTGGCACAGTCCTCCATTCACACCGTAAAATGTCGCCTTTGATATGAAGCTTTTCCTGCCTGCCAGTTCCTCGTGTAAAACTAATCTTCCCATCATGCTTCCCAAGCCCCGAGCATACTCCCAACATTAGACACATACCACTCTATTGCCCTGATTTATGTGTGGGGGTGGGGGTAGGGGGAGCTCCTTGAGGGCAGGGCTGGCTCTGGTCCATTTCTGTGTCCAGCATCGGGCCCCGTGCACAGTGAGCAGAGAACAATCTACTGAATGAATGAATGAATGAATGAATGAATGAATGAACGAAAGAAAGAAAATGAAAGGAAGGAAGGAAGGAAGGAAGGAAGGAAGGAAGGAAGGAAGGAAGGGAGAAAGAAAGGAAGAAAAGAAGAAAGAAAGAGTCACAGTCTAAGGCAAATGGCAGCCAGTAGGCCTTGTCCCTATCTCTTGCCAAGGGCCAGTCCCCAACCCAGCCCGTGTACCGCGGTGAGCAGCCCAGGCCCACCTGGCCACTGGAGTCACTAATGAGCATTGATTCTGATCGGTCCCATCCATCATGCCGCTGGAGCTCCTTTCCTTAACATTAGGGAGCAAATGTATCATTGGTGACTGGAGGCCCAATAAAGCAGGCACCTCGCGAAATTTAGTATTCAACTCGTAAAGGCCTTAAAAGCATTTTTCAATTATGAATGGCCTGGGGGGAGTCGTTCTTTCTTCGCCGGGGGATGAATAAAGGTGGAAAATAATAGCATATCAATATTGTTGCAACTTAGCAGGATTAATCTGGGAGAGTTAGAGTCGTTGCTTCTCCCTGCTGCCTGCTGGCTCAGGTGTGCTGGGAAGGACTTGGCCAAGGTGATCCTCGCCAGGACGCCGTGGGCGGGACTGCCTCCTGGTGGATCAGCACCTCAAGCACCTCCCTTCTCGCCCCCCCGCCCCGGCCTGCCCTGGCCCCAGAGCACTCCCTGGCCCTGAGCCATTCTTCTTACCCACGTGGGGCCTCCAGGGCTGGCCTTCTCATAATGATCTCTAAGCTTCATACCATGCTGAGGGCTTAAAAGGGGTCTTTATCCTGATTGTGGTGATGGCTGCTCAAATCTACACATGTGATAGAATTTCATAGAACTACACACACACACACACACACACACACACACACACACACGACAGAAAGAGTTCATGTAAAAGCCGGGTGAAGAGTACAATTTTGTTCTATTTCTAGAACTTCCTATGCGTTTTAAACTATTTCAAAATAAGAAATTATAATCAAAACACAAAAAATAAGCTAAAAAATGTAAAAGGGGGTTCTCACAGGAGCAAAAGAAATGGACCTCCGTCCATGGAAGGATAAAAAGGCAGGCAGCTGTAGGAAACAACGTTGCATTATCTGGGGTGGTAGTCAGAACAATGCATCCGCTCCAAAGATGTCTGCCTCCTAATGCCCAGAACCTATGGAGAAGTTAGGTTACGTGGCAAAGGGGAATTATGGTTACAGAGGGACTGAAGTTCGCCAATCAGCTGACCCCAAAATGGGGAGATGATCTTGAATTATCCAAGTGGGCCCAATATACTCACAAGATCCTTTTAAGTGAGAGAGGGAAGCCTCAGGGTCAGAGAGAGATTTGAAGATGCTACCGCTGGCTTTGAAAACGGAGGAAGTGGTCATTAGCTAAGGAATGGGGGCTGCTCTAGAAGTCTGAAAAGGTGAAGAAACAGAGTCTTCCCTAGAGCCTCCAAAATGAACTCAGCCCTGACAACACCTCGACGTTAGCCCGGCGAGACCCATTTTGGACTTCCATCTTCAGAACTATAAAATAAATATGTTTCAGCTACTGTTTGTGGTCATTTGTTATAGCCAACAGGAAACAAATACATCTCGTAGATAACATTTTTGAATTCAGTGTGCAGACACCCTAAGATTCAACAATTTCACTCCTAAAGGAAGTCCGATCTGCATTAGGTTGTAGGTGTGGTGTAGTCAGCTACAGGAGTGTTCACAGTAGCATTATTCAAAATACCCTAACTGGAAATGATCCAAATGGCTGTCGATAGGAAATGGATAAATCCAATGCGGTATAGTCCTTCAAAGGAATATTATACAACAGTGAAAATGAATGAATTATAGTTACGTGCAAATGCATGGAAGAATCCATAAGAAATGATAAATGTAAGTCACAGAGCAAGACAGATAGTAGCATTCATTTATATAAAGCTCAAAAAGACAGGGGCGCCTGGGTGGCACAGTCGTTAAGCGTCTGCCTTCGGCTCAGGGCGCAATCCTGGCGTTCTGGGATCGAGCCCCATGTCAGGCTCCTCCGCTGGGAGCCTGCTTCTTCCTCTCCCACTCCCCCTGCTTGTGTTCCCTCTCTCGCTGGCTGTCTCTCTCTCTGTCAAATGAATAAATAAACTCTTAAAAGAAAAAAAAGCTCAAAAAGACAAAGCTAAAAAATATATAACTAAGGGCTGTATTTTTAAATTTTTAATTCCAGTATAGATAACATACAGTGTTATATTAGTTTCAAGTGTACAATATAGTGATTCAACTATTCCATACACTCCTGGTGCTCATCACGACAAGTGTAATCCTTAATCCCCATCACCCATATCACCCACCCCCCTCGCTCACCTCCCCTCTGGTAACCACCAGTTTGTTCTCTAAGGGCTGTCTTTTCAAAAAGTAAAACCAGAAGGAGAAGAAAGAATGATTAATACAAAAATCAGTACGTTAGTTACCTCTTGAGAGAAAGATAAGAAAGGGACCCACAAGGAGTCTCAAAGGTACCGCAATTTCTTGAGCTGGGTGGTATGGACACAGGCATCTGTTGTATTATATTATATTATATTATATTATATTATATTATATATTATGATTACTTAAATTGTATGTATATATTTATATGCCCTTTTGAGTGGATGGTAGAGTTCACAATAAAATATTCTTTAAGTCCTTGCTTTTGAGCATTCATTTGCTCCTTAGTCACTACACTATGAGCAAGGCAGGATAGGGGTCATTACCTTCATTCTGCAAGTGGGGAAATTGAGGCTCTGAGGGGTTAAGTGACTTACTCAAGCTCACTTGCCTACTTCCCAAGCTTCATCTCTATCCATTCACCCCATCTCCTGTGCTCTGGCTTGAGTTCAAGAAAGCAATGAGACAGCAGGAAAACACGAGACTCTTCCTAGCTTTTGAATTTCAAAAAAGGGAGTCAAAACCTCAAACCATGGACTAATTTTGGAGATTATGTAA
The DNA here is from genome assembly GCF_017311325.1 of Ursus maritimus. Classification (NCBI taxonomy): domain Eukaryota; kingdom Metazoa; phylum Chordata; class Mammalia; order Carnivora; family Ursidae; genus Ursus; species Ursus maritimus. The sequence continues at coordinate 18,504,570 of NW_024425786.1, forward strand.
GCAAACTCCCTGTCCCTCAGATGATGTAAAGATTGCTGAGCTGGTGTAAATATAAGCATGTAGATGTGCATAGCAGCACATGGGATCTGGGGAGTCAGAAGTAGTGAATGCTGCTGTAGAGACTATGGCTTTCTGAGAAAGGTGGACCCTATACTATATTTCCTCTGGGCCAAGTATTACCAGCGAACTTCATAGGTTCTGAAAAATCTATAAATCTCACTTCCAAGGAGAAATCCAGGGAGGGAGCAAGACCCCAGAATAAAACTGTTTGGGTGGTGTACAGGCTGGAAAGACCCTGGATACCTCCATCAAGCTTCCTGAAGCTGGTTTTGTGTAGGAGAAGCCATAAATAACCAAAATCTAACAAATAAATAAATAAATAACCAATCAAGATCTGAAAAAAAAGGAGACAACACTATAGAGCTTACAGATATTTAAAAGATTTAAAAATGAATGAGGAGATATTGTGTAAAGTTTTATAAGGACAAATTTGATAATTTAGATGAACTGGACAATTCCTCAAACAACTTAACTAACATAAACTGATAGAAGAGCAGGTAGAAAATCTGCATAGTTCTATATATTTTAAAGAAAACATATCCATTAAAAAAAAACTCACAAAGAAGATTTTAGGCACAGATGGTTTCACTGATGAATTTCTCCAGACATATAAGGAAGTAATGATACCAATTTTATACAAACTGTTCCAAAGAATGTACTTTTAAATAACACTTTCTAACACACTTTTAAGGCCAGAATAATCCTGATACCAAAAATCGCAGAAAATGAAAATTATAGGCCAATCTCTCTCAAGATCAATTAAGCCCTCTAAGGTTCAATTGTTCACTTGTAAAATGGAGATCATAATAGTTACCTTCCTTGGAGAGTTCTTGTAAGGATTAAATGAGGTAGATGTAAAAATCCTTACCAAAATACAGGGAGACCAAATCCATATGTATGGAGATATTTTTTTAGATTTATTTATTTATCTTAGAGAGAGAGAGAGAGCATGTGTGAGAGAGAAAGAGCACAGAAGGGGGTGGGGGTGGAAAGGCAGAGGGAGAAAATCCTCAAGCAGACTCCCTGCTGAGGAGGGAGTCCGACGACATGGGGCTCAATCCCAGGACCCTAAGATCGTGACCTGAGCTGAAACCAAGAGCTGGACGCCCAATCAACTGGGCCACCCAGGCATCCCTGTATGGAGGTTTTTATAGTCACAACTGAGTCGTGTTCAAAAATGAGAAGTTTATTGTAACATTTAAAATTCCATTATTAGGGGCACCTGTCTGGCTCAGTTGGTAGATCATGCAACTCTCGATCTCGGGGTTGTAGGTTCAAACCCCACGCTGGGTGTAGAGATTACTTTAAAAAATAAAATCTTTTTTTATTTTATAAAAATAAAGGCGCTTTGAAGACGGAGGAAGTGGTCGCCTGGGTGGCACAGCGGTTAAGCGTCTGCCTTCGGCTCAGGGCGTGATCCCGGCATTATGGGATCGAGCCCCACATCAGGCTCCTCCGCTATGAGCCTGCTTCTTCCTCTCCCACTCCCCCTGCTGTGTTCCCTCTCTCGCTGGCTGTCTCTATCTCTGTTAAATAAATAAATAAAATCTTTAAAAAAAATAAAATAAAATCTTTTTTAAAAAATCCATTATTATACACAAGTAACAAGTGTTGGCGAAGATGTGGAGAAAAAGGAACCCTCGTGCGTTGCTGGTGGTAATGCAAAAGGGTGCAGTCATTATGGACAACAGTATGGAAGTTCCTCGAAAACTAAAAATTACAATCCAGTAATCACACTCCTGAGTATTTACCCAAAGAATACAAAAACACTATTTGAAAGGATATATGCACCCCTATGTTTATTGCATCATTATTTACAATAGCCAAATTATGGAAGCAGCCCAAGGGTCCATCAGTAGATGAATGGATAAAGAAAATGTGACGTGTGTGTGTGTGTGTGTGTGTGTGTGTGTGTAATGGAACATTATTCAATCATAAAAAAGAATGAAATCTTGTCATTTGCAACTACACAGATGGAGCTACAGAGTGTAATGCTAAGTGAAATAAGTCAGAGAAAGACAAATATCATATGATTTCTTGCATATGTGTAATTTAAGAAACAAAACAAATGAACAAAGGGGGAAAAAAGAGACAAACCAAGAAACAGATTCTTAACTACAGAGAACAAACCAGTAGTTACCAGAAGGGAGGTGGGTAGGGAGATGGGTGAAATAGGTGATGTGTATTAAAGAGTACACTTATCGTGATGAGCACTAAGTAATGTAGAGAATTGCTGAATTACTACATTATACACATAAAACTAACATAACACTGTATGCTACCTATACTGGAATTAAAACTAAAAACTTAATAAAACACCTATGATTATAATTGACCGTATTAATACAAAAAGGAAATAGAGAATAGAAATCATACAATCTTCTCAATCAATGTAAAAATAATCATTTGATAAAATTCAACAAATATTCATGATTTTTAAAACTTTTAGCAAATATATATTTAAAATTTTTTCTTAACCTGGTAAAAGGAATTTACATAAGAGCACAGCAAACAATACCTAATGGCAAAATACTGAGAACCTTCCTAGGAGATTGTTAATGGGGCAATGTGTCTACTATTACCACTTATTTTTTAAGGGGGGAAGGGGCAGAGGGAGAGGGCAAGAGAGAATCCCAAGCAGGCTCCATGCCCAGCAGACCCTGATGTGGGGCTCAATACTACAACCCCAAGATCATGACCTGAGCTGAAATCAAGAATTGGACTCCCAATCTACACAGCCACGCAGGTACCCCTACTATTGCCATTTCTACTCGACATTGTACTGGAGATCCTAGCCAGAGCAGTAAGATAAGAAAAATAAATAAAAGGCATAAAGATTATAAAGGAAGAAGCAGGAGACAACATTGTTGTGTCCATAGAAAATTTAAATTAATTTACAAACAACTAAAATCATTTAGCAAATTTAGCAATTATATTTCTATATATCCATAACAATAATTAGAAAATGAAATTTAAAATGTATAATTTATAATAGAGTAAAAAATCACATGACTAATAATAAGTCTAAAATGAGATGTATAAAGGGGTTCCTGGGCCTTGAGAGTCAGGAATGCTTCCTTGATAAAATAGTGATAGACCTAAAATCTGGAGACAAAACAGAGAGCAAATGTGCAAAGGCCCTGTGGGTGTAGGAAACTTGGCCCATTAAGGAAGTTAGGAGAATGCTCATGAAGCTGGAGTAGAGAGAGAGGAGGGGGTGAGGATTGGAGTTGTGGCCAGAGAAGTCAAAGGTCTGCATGACTTCCAGGGCAACAGTAAGGACCTCATCTCCACTTTCATAAGGTTCTTCATACCTGCTCATGAACTTGCTTCCCATAAGACTGTGAGCCCTACAAGAATGGACACTGCTCTGTGTCTTGGTGGCAGTAGAAGGTGCTCAGAGGTACTTGATGAATGCATGTGAGAGCAGAGCCGGGATAAGAGCTGGCACTAGTGACTCCTTATCCAGGGCTCTTCTATTCACTTTGGTGCCTCAAGGCTTCCAAGCCTTTACTCAAGTCTCCTCCCTCCTTCTCCCCTTAAATACAAAAACAGAAAAACTCTTTGTATTACACACAAGACCTTATCAGTACTGTGTGGTCCTCTTGTTCTCCTCAAGAAAGTGGCCGCCAGAGGCCAGGGTCTGCATCTTGTTTATGTCTGTACCCCAGCTCCTGACATAGAGCCTGGAACCTGGGCAATAATCAGCCGACACTCAATGGAATGTTTTCTGACATACCTGTGCTCAAAACCCAGCTCCACCTTTGACCTTCTTTGTGACTTCAGGCCATTTAATATGACCTCAGAGGACCAGTTGTTCATCTGTAAAATGGGGGTAGGAACAGCTACTTTCCTCCAAGAATTCTTGTGAGGATTACATGAGATAATGTGTGAAAAGTACCTAACAGGGGCGCCTGGGTAGCGCAGTCGTTAAAGCGTCTGCCTTCGGCTCAGGGCGTGATCCCGGCGTTCCGGGTTCGAGTCCCACATCGGGCTCCTCTGCTGGGAGCCTGCTTCTTCCTCTCCCACTCCCCCTGCTTGTGTTCCCTCTCTCGCTGGCTGTCTCTGTCAAATAAATAAATAAACTCTTTAAAAAAAAAAAAAAAGAAAAAAAAGAAAAGTACCTAACAGAATCTGATGCATCCTAAATGCTCAGGGAATGCTAGCTGCTATCATGGTCATTATTCTTCTGAGTCTTAATTTTTTCATCTATAAATTGGTTAAATGAACAGATCCTAGAGTGATATCAGTGGAGACATTCCCAATCTACCTTACATATTTTGGTAATGGTCAAATCTGTCCATCAGGCATATATTGCTTTTGCCACTTTTAGTATGTGTAATTTTTACCTCCTGGGTTGTCATAAAGGTTAAACAAGACAGTGTATTTAAAGCACCTAGCATAGTATCTGGTTTATGGTGATGATTCAATAAATGGTGGATTTGGTTATTACCAACCATAAGCAGAATCCCTTGTCCTAGAATTCGCCTTCTCAGCATGCCAGGTCTTGCCCTATCTCTCCAGCAGGTGACTTCAGAGACATTCCAGGGTTTCCTGGCTGATAGAGAAGCACAGGAGACCCTTCTCCCACTGTGACCTGTGTCACCTCCTCCCCTAATTTTTCCTGTAGAGCATTTACTCCTAGTGTCTTCAGCCTGCCTCCTGGCAGATTAAAAAGGACAACCAAAATTTGGCTGCTCCCTCCAGGCTCCTGGCCATCAACCCAAAGGAAGTAGCTTCAGTCCTAATGCCACACGCAAGCCATCTTTAATGTCAAAGAGACTCTTGTATCTTTTTTTTTTAAGATCTTTTAAATTTATTTGAGAGGGGAGAGAGAGAGAGCATGAGCTCGGGGAGGGGCAGAGGGAGAAGGAGAAGCAGACTCCCTGCTGAGCAGGGAACCCAAAGTGGGGCTCAATTCCAGGACCCCGAGATCATGACCTGAGCCGAAGGCAGACACTTAACCAACCGAGCTACCCAGGCGTCCCAAGATGCTTGTGTCTTTAAGCAAGACAGGCCACATGGGTGTGGAGTTGAGCAGCCAGCAAGCACCTCTGGGTGACAGAGAGAGCACAGGTAAGCCAGAAGGCCAAGGCTCTTGTATCCCAAGAAATAACCTTGGTGGTTCCTGTGGACCCTAAGACAGAGAGGGAATGTCACAGCTTGTCCCTCCTTGAATCCCAGCCAGACTAAACCCCCCTAGGTAATGGAAACACTTCACAGGCTTTGTGGGAGGGAGGAAGGAAGGCCTTGCTTTTCCACCTCCTGCCTGGACCAGCCACCTCATCTCTCACCTTGACCAGTCTGTCTTCTTGGTGGTTTCCCCAGTTCTACCCTCAGTCGCTATATTAGTCAGGCCAGGTTAGGCAGTGCTGCTGTAACAAATAACCCATGTGTCTTGGGGGCCTGCAGGAACAGAGATGTATTTTCCAGCCATGCTGCCTGTTCATGCTGGTCAGATACAGCTCTGATCCATGTCATCTTCTCTTGTAACCTGGGCAGATGAAGCCGCCACCTTCTAGAATATTCCAAAGTTGTTTTTGGAGAAAGGAAATGAGACATTGCAAGTTACACAATGCCTTAAAGCTTCTGCCCAAAAGTGGCACATGGCAGTTCTACTCACATTTCATTGGCCAAAGCATCTTCTGATCAAACCTGATGTCAGTGAGGTAGGAACCATATGAACCTCCCACAGAAAGTAGTGAATAATTGAGAACAGTAACACAATCTACCTCTACCCCCACCTTGCACCAACCTATCTTCAGTTAAGCAGACCGAGCGAACTATAAAAACATAAATCAGACCATCATATTCCCCTGTTTTAAACCCTCCACCCTTATCCTTAGATAAAATCCAAATTCCTGCCAGATCTGGCCCAGCCTCCCTCCTATCTTCTCTTTAATTCCTTTTCTGCTTTCACTCGGGCTCCATCCACACTGGCTTCTGAATTTGCAAGCTCTTTCCCACCACAGGGCCTTTGCACAGGCTGTTCCCTAGGCCCAGGTCAATGCTTAAATCCAGCTCTTCTCAGGCCTGGCTTTTCCCACAAATAGGGCTCAGCTTAACTATCACAGTATAGAAACGTCCTTGACCATCCCACTATTCTCTCCCACATTGCCCCATTTATATCCTTCCAAATCTTTAGCAAGCTGGAATTATTCTGTGTATAATTGTATAACGGGAACATAAGCTTCTTGGGAGTGCACGTGTCTGCCTTGCCCACCATCAAAGCTCTATCTCAGTAGGAATTCAGCCAATAATAGCAGCATGAATGAAAGAATCAGATGGTGACAAGAGGGGCTAGGCCTGGCCTGACAGCTCAGTGCACAGAAGCATCATGACCCTCCCTTCCCATGTTCCCATCCCCAGGACGGTAGACAAGCTACAACCCAAGCCTCATCTACGCCCTGTCCTTGCCCATCCACTGCAGTCCACCCAGAATCAGAAGGGGTGGTATACGCCGTCTAAAAGTTAAGTCAGATGCGGTCATCTACTGAGTAGCTACTCAGATGAGGAAACTGAGGCTCAGAGCAGTTGACAGGTTTGCTTACCATGGCTGTGCAGCTCACAGATGGAAGAACTGGGATTTGAACCCAAGAAAGGCCTGGGCAGGACTTCTGTGCCGTTTGATAGTTTTACAAGCAGGGACTCTCTTGACATTTGTAGTAGGCAGAATAATGGTCCCCAGAGATGCCTGGATCATAATCACCCAAATCTCTGGTGTGGAAAGGGACTTCGCAGGGATGATTAGGTTAAGGGCTTGACAGGCAAGAGTATGCCGGATTCTCCCTTGTGATTACTCTGGGCCCGTCTGGATGAGGGAGGCAGGAGCTAGGCTGATGGCTTTAAATGTGGAGCAAGGAGGTCATGAGCCAAGGAGTATGGGCGGCCTCCAGAAGCTGGGAAAAACACAAGGAAACAGATTCTCCCCTACAGCCTCCAGAAGCAATCAGCCAGGTCGACACCTTGACCGTAGCCCAGTGAAACCTCTGACCTACAGAACCGTAAAATAATAGCGTTGGGTTGTTTAAAGCCAGTATGAGAGAGGTCTTTGTCACAGCAGCCATAGGCCAGTTTCACAACCCCTCATTGTTGGGCACATGTCCTACCCCCTCAACCTCCCCAGTTGAACTGTGGGTTCCCTGATGGCAAGAACCCAGCAAGTGGCAGTGGGGCATACAGTAGGTACTCAATAATGACTCAGAGGGTGTAGTTCAGTGTGGGCACTCACAAGATTAAGAAGGGCTAACGGTGACTCCGGAGGAGGGGCCTGGAGAGGACATGGGGTGACAGTAGACAAGTGTGGGGAACAGGCAGGACATGCCCCTGCAGCACTGCGGAGAACCCAAAGCCCTCCTGGAAGGATCCCCCATGTCGGGCCAATTACTCCCACTCCACACACAGCAACACCAAGATTCAGAGGGAGGACTGAGGTCACTAGGCAGGCTGGTGGCCAAGATGGGCTTAGAAATTCCATCACCTGACCCCTGTCAGTCTGGTTCCCCAAGCCTCTGGCTAGTCCTGTCCCACCTTGGGTCATCAAGATGTTGCCCATCCAGGGACCTGGAATGATAGATCCCCTGAGGGGCTGGAGGCCGGGGGCCAAGTGCAGGCAGGCAGGAAGGGGTGTGGGGAGGAGCCAGGCATGCTCCCACCCAAGAGCTCCACGTGCAGCAGAGAACGGATGTGACAGGGCATCAGAGACGTGGCTTCTAGTCCCAGCTCTGCTACCATGTGACTTTGGCAAGCTCCTCTCCCTCCCTGAGCCTCAGTTTCCCATCAAGGAACTGAATTTTACCTCTGAGGGCTTTTCTGGCTCTTGTGCAGTGGTATCTGCCATCAGGCCTGCCTCTCTCTCAGCCCCATGCCCCCCACTCAGCGGGGGTCCCATGACTTCTCAGCAACTTTATTGACTTCTCAGGCTCTGGCCTAGGACTAGGGGACTGCTGTGGCCTGGCCCCCCACCCAGGCTCAGCAACAGGTGTTTCCCACCCTGTCCTGACCTTTGCTCTTCTCCTCTCCCTTACCTACCACACAGTTGAGCCTCTAGCCTACCCCACTCTGGGGTCCTAACTCCAGAAAGAGGGGAGCTCAGATAATGTGATACCAAAAGGCATCTGGCCCCAATCCCTGCATCTCTCCGGCCCCCAACTCTCTGTCACAGCCACCCTGGCCCCCCTCTCTGACATACTATGACCACTGCCTGCCTAGAACCCCCAACCTTTGGTTCCTGTGCCCTGCAGGCTGGCCTGGACTTTTTCCTCAGGCCTCAGGAGCCTTGAAACTTCCCCAAACCTCAACATCCTGGTATCTCAACTACAGAGACTATGCAGCTCCCCATAGAATAGAATCCCATCCTGTAGGAAAGCCTACGAAGGAGGGAATCCTAGTATGAAAACCAATGCACAGAGAGGGTCAGCAATTGCCTGGAGGACACACAGCAAAGGTATGGAGCCCCCATAGTCAATGCCTTCACCTGGGACCCTTCCCCAACATGCTAACCCTGCCTAGCGACTCCCTCTGACAGCCTGAAGGACAGGGAGAGCAGCCAGCCTGATGACCGATGTCCAAGACCACAGTGATGCTATTCTTTCCTCAAGTGAGCTCCTCCCACCCTGAGCCAGATTTAGCCATTTAATGCAGCCGAGCCTGCTCCGTCCCTGCCTGAGATTAGCTCTGGAACTGGGCTTTGAATGCCTGCCCAGAGACACTCAGCTTAAAACACCGGGTACCAGAAAAAAAAAAAAATCGACCACATTTAATGGAGCCGTCAACAGGCGGGTCTGGGCCGTCCATTATGCAGCCCTGCCCGCCCAGGGAGCCCAGCCACGTGGCCACCTGACCACAGCATTAAGGCGACATTAGCCCACAGGCCAGGCTGGGGGAAGAGCGACCAGAGCCCAGGCCCGGGGCCTGCCTCTCCTGCTCCCCAAAGCCCAGGGCCCCAGGGATTCTTGGTACCCCTCAACAGGATGCAGGGAAGGAGGCCTTACTGGGTAAATCGACCCCTCCTGGTCACAGGGTCCTGTTCTAGAACAAGCCCTGGGATGTCTCTCTGAGGCCTGAGACACCGTAAGGAATGCCTGTCTGAGCTCTACTGCAGGGGCAGAGAGTATCAGTGAGGCACCCCTGGGGACCCCGTTCCCCAAACAGTGTCCTGGATAATGCCTGACATGCCACAATTTTTGCTGATTTCTTTTTGCTATTTAAAAATTACCCTCGGGGCACCTGGGCGGTTCAGTCGATAAGTGTCTGCCTTTGGCTCAGGTCATGATCCCGGGGTCCTGGGATTGAGCCCCATATCAGGCTCCCTGCTCCACGGGGGAGTCTGTTTCTCCCTCTCCCATTGCTCCTCCCCCCCCCACTTGTGCTCTCTCTCTCTCTCATTCTCAAATAAATAAATAAAATCTTTTTTAAAAAATTACCCTCCTTAACATCCAAGTTGCTCTAGAAAGCAGTTTCCCAAAATGTGTTCCAGGAAACATCAGTCTCTCAAGATTCTTCATAGAAAACAAAGCCGGGGGGCGGGGGGAGTGTTTCATTAGTCAAGGAAGCTTGGGAAGCAGTGCAAATGCCAGTTCCCTCTTGGAGAATTACAAGGTTAATAAATGCTCTGAGAAGTCCTGTAATGGAGTTTGATTTTATTTAATTCATTTCCCAGACTTATTTGATTACAGAACCCTTCCTTTACTTTAACAGAACATCAGTATACTGAGGGCCTAGTGTTCCAGGGAACACCCTTTGGGAAATGACACTTTAGGGGTCTGAGTCCCTCTCCTTCCTAAGCCCCAACTGTGGTCAGAGGCTCCAATCATGTGGCTGGTCAAAGCCTATGAAGAGATGAAGGGGGACTCTGGCCTTCAATTACAGGTGAATCTAAGGGCCTGAGTCACAGCCCATGCAGAGTCAAGGGAGGGAACAGAGACGCCTCTCAGTGGAAGGAGGGCCAACGTCACATGTAAGAAGAACATCCCCCCCACCCCTACTCTGCTGGAGCAGGGATGTAGCCACGGAAGGAGGGTCTCTCCCCATCATCAGAGCTACTTCTCGGAAGTGTATCCTCTTAAACTCATGCTCCCTGGGAACTGCTTCTGCAGATTCGTGGGCCCCCGGTGTCCTGGCAGAAGCGCCAAGCCAGACAAGAGGAGACCCGGGTTCTTCTCCCGCTTTTCCAGATGGCATGCTGTGGGACCCAGGGAAGGCCTCTGACCTCTCCACGCTGGGGGCTGCAGGTCTGGGACCCCTCTGCATGGACACACATCTTCTGCACTGCCAGGGATGCTGGGCTATTTGTATAAGACGCTCCGAGATCCCCCAACCAAGGCTTATCAAACACCTTCTCTGTGCCAGTCATGCAAGGTACTGGAGCCTCAGTTTACCCCCATTCCTCAAAGCCATGAGTATCTTACTGCAAGCCTGTCTGGACCACCAGCTGCTATGGTTGTCAATGAAGAAAAGCAATTTGGTAAACACGGATCACCCAGATGTGCGAGAAAAAGCAAATGGAACATCAAAGCTCCTTTTATGTGAACTTTCCAGGGCCACGGAACTCATGCAGTGTGACAGACTGAATTTTCCAAACACGGCCACCATGACAATTTCCATCCCACATGTTCTTCTGACACAGTGACGACGACCCTGTATATTCCCTCCCTTGCTTAGACTGGGCCTGAGGCGATAGTGGAAGTGACACTATGTGACTTTGGAGGCTAGGTCATGAAGGGCAGCACAGCTGCCACTGGCCCCCTTGAGATGCCCCCTCTTGGAGCCCTGAGGAAGCCCAGGACGTGGGGGTCATCCAGCCCACAGGCCCACCGGCTGAGAGCCTAGGACCCCAGCATCAGCCATCAGGCCGATGGCTGAGGAAGCTTTCAGGATGACTCCTGGCCCAGCCACACTCTGTCCGCAGCTCCAGGAGAAGCTGGAGCCAGAACCGTCTAGCTGAGCCCAGTTAGCTCTCAGAATGGAGAGATCACCAAAAAAGGTCATTGCTCTAAGTCACTGAGTTTGGGACGATATTTTATGCAAAAATAGACAACCAGAACACGTGGTGAGTAGCTTCCTTCAGCCCACCCTTGCAGAGGGGAGGAGGGTCTGCCACAGAGTGTCCTTCCGTCCCTCTGTCCTCTGCTGAACCAGGCCCCTGTCGCATCTACCTCTTGCCACCGTCTGACCTGCCTTCCTGCGACCTCAGAACTGCAGCCAGTTAGAGATCTTGAGCCTCATGTTGCAGATGAGGAAACAGGTGCTCAGAGAAGTTGAGTGACTTGTCCAAGGCTGCACAGCCAGTGTGGGGAGGACCAGGATTCGGGGAAGATCTGAGCGGCATCCCCTCCTTAGGCCACCTCCTCTCTCTCTCCTGCGGTGGGCTGAGGAAGGGAGCAGAGCGGCGCACGGAGAGAGGCTAGGCCCGGGTCCCACCCTGACTCTGCCTCTCTGAGTCACAAACGCCTCATGGGCGGGTCAGGATGCAGCGACAGGATCATCATGAAGGGGGAGAGCAGGCAGGCACCGCGCGCAGCGAGAGCATCTGCAGGTGTCTGCTTTAAAAGGAGGAAGTCCAGTGACTGATGCCAGCCCGATGGCTTGTTCGTGGCCTGGCCAGAGGTCTGGCCTCCAGACAAGATCAGGGACCTTGGTGTAGTGAACTCGGCCTCTGTGTCCCCTGGCCAGACTGTCCCCCCCGTCTCAGGATCAAGCCCTCTCCCCACGCACGCGGACCTCCACCAGACGGAAGTGCGGAGCCTGGCTGAGTGGCCTCTGCTGAATGCGCCTGTCGCAGGACCGGGAGGCAGACACTCCCCTCCCCGCCTCCTGATTAACTCGCTTCAACAGACGTTTACCTGTGCTCTTCTAGTTGTCCCTCCAAGTTCAGTTTCTGTCCACCGTGCTCTGGGCCCACGAAGCTGGCCAGCAGGGGCGACGTCATCACATCCCTGAGCCCTGGGGCTTCTCCCTGGGTCCGGCCAGCAGGACCGCCTGCCGGAGCCGGAGGGAGGGAAGGAAGACCACAGACAGGCTCGCGGTGTCCCGGGCTGATAAAGCTGGAAGCGGGCTTGAGCGCCTCTACCCACCACCCCAAACGAGGCCCCTGGCGCCCAGAGAGGGAAGGTGACCTGCCCAAGCGCACACAGAGAGTAAGCGGCTAATTCTCCGTCTAGTCTACATTTGTGGGCAGGGAGGGGGGAGAAATGGCAAGAAAGAGGCCACCCTGGCCTCCATGGGGCTCGAGTCCCAGGGGAGGGGCATGTGCTGAAGGGCACGTGCTCCCCTTATTCCAGGTCCCCTCAGCATTCAAAGCCCCCTCCCCTGACCCCTCCGTTTGAGCTACTCCTTAACAAGGACGCAGACCAAACACCTACCCCAGGCCCGACCCCACGGTGACATTCGGGGGCAAACCTCAGCCGTCAGGGAGGACAACAGTGTTTGGAGTCTAGACTCCAGAGTCAGTCGACCTAGTTCAATTCCTGACTCTACCACAGCCTAGCTGCATGGGAGCTTGGGCGAAGCCACTAGTCTCCCTGTGCCCCCGTTTCCTCCTCCGTAAGGGGGGGAAGATAACAGCATCTGCCTACGGGGCTGTGTGGAGAGTAAGAGAAAATACTTGAAAAACCCCGAAGTAGTATCTGGCCCCCAACAAACGCCAGTCTTTCCCACCCCAGATGACCCACCCCTACCCCCAGGTGACAGCCAAGTGGGCATTTCCAAACTGGAAAGGCTTTGGTGTCTGTCTTGGCCTGTTCAGCTGCCATAACAATATACCACGGACTGGGTGGCTTCCAACAGACATTTATTTCCCACGGTTTGGGAGGCCGGAAGTCCAAGATCAAGGTGCCCAGATGCCTGCATTCTGGAGAGGACCCTCTTCCTGGCTCCCAGCTGGAGCCTTCCCGCTGCATGCTCGCATGGTGGCAGGGACTAGGGTCTCTCTGGAGCCTCTTGGCAAGGGCACTAATCCCATGCGTTAGAGCTCCCCCCTCATACTTCAGCACCTCCCCAAGCCTCCCCTACTGATACGATCATCTTTGGGGATAGAGTTGCAAAGTGCGAATTTGGGGGGTGACATTCAGTCCAATCTGCCAGAACACAGATGAGGAAACAGCCCCTCTCCCAGGCCCCTCACAGCTCCCAGCCCGACCTGTGCACTTGAGTTGGGGGGAGGGTGCAGGGCAGGAGGGAGAGATCTGCTTCCAGGTCCCCAGCCCTGCCTCTTGGCTAGAGTCACCTCCTGAGCCAGCCTTAGCACCTTCTAGAAACCCCCACAGCCTAGAGTTCAGGGTTTGGGCCAGATCCCTCTCCACTTCCATCTGCTTCCCATGCCAAGAGGCCCACCACCCCGCCGCACCTGGGGCCCCGTACATCCATGCATCTATCCAGCACTCACTTAGTGAGCTCCTATGGCATGCAGGCCTGCGCTAGCCCTGAGGGGGCCTCAGAGACCAGAACATGGTAGGGGCACAGACAAGAAAACAGACACTGTTCACCCCAAGAACAGTGCTAGAATGGGGTCCCATGGGGTGCTGAAGAGGCCCCTGACTCACTCTAGAGGGGTGGGGGGCTTGGGGGCAATCGGGAGGGCAAATCAGGAGGGCAAATCAGATTTCCTTGGCAGAGGTGATGGGTGTGCAAAGACATAAAGGATGACTTGGAGGGCGCCCGGGTGGCTCAGTCGGTTATGTGTCTGCCTTCACTTCGGGTCGTGATCTCAGGGTCCTGGGATGGATCCCCAGGTCGGGCTCCATGCTCAGCAGAGAGTCTGCTTCTCCATCTCCCTCTGCCCCTCTCCCCTACTCCTGCTCACACGCTCTCGCTCTCTCTCTCTCTCTCTCCCTCAAATAAATAAATAAAATCTTCTTTAAGAAAGTGTTTATTTTGGGGCGCCTGGGTGGTTCAGTTGGTTACGCAGCTGCCATCAGCTCAGGTCACAATCTTGGGGTCCTGGGATCAAGCCCTGCACTGGGCTCCCTGCTCAGTGGGGAGTCTGCTTCTCCCTCAGCGCCCCCCACCCACTCATGCTCTCTCTCTCTCAAATGAATAAACACAATCTTTAAAAAAAAAAAAATGACTTGGAGTGAACCCGAGTCTTTTATTCTTTCAGTCAACGACTACTAATTGAGCACGTACTATGAGCCAAGCCCTGCTCTAGGCACTGTGGAAACTGCAGGCAGATCGAATGAGGTTCCCGGGCTGACATCATAGTGAGGGGAGACATTCGACAAACCCGCGAGCAGATAAAATGCCGTGTTGATAAGCAGAAAGGAGGAAGGTGAACCAGGGCGAGGATGGGCTGGGGCCGCTTAGGAAAGAATCCTGGGCAGAGACCAGGGAGGGGGAGCCACAGGGTGTCCACCCAGGCAAGCGTGTCCCCGGCAGAGGGAAGGGCCAGGGGAAGGGCCCGGAGAGACGGGAGCACGGCCCGTGGGGCACTGCTGGATTTGGTGCCGCTGGAGCTCAGGGTGCACACGGAACTGAGGCAGGAGACAGAGAGGGAGATGGCGAAGGGCTTTGTAAGGGAAGAAGAGGGCTCTGGGTTTTCTCCTGGGGCAGTGGGAAGCTACGAAAGGGTTGAGTGAGCACACACGCTTGGCTTGTTAATGCCAAACAGAGACCCAGATCTTCAGCCCCCCTCGCAGGGGGGCATCCTCGCCTATCCACCCCCCAAGTCTTCACCATGATCCCCGCCTGAGCCCCAACCTCCACATCGGAGACCAAGCCTCCCTATCTCACTCCCTGGCATGGCCAAACAGCTCGGAGGACCACACGGGACAGAGCCAGGTGCCAGCCCAGGCCAAGGTCAGTGTCTCCAACAGAGAAATAGACACACATCCAGAGGTCTGAGGCCAGGCCAGGGTCCCCCGTCCCAGGGCTCAGAGCAGTTCTGACAAAAGCTGGGAGTCGGGAGCCCAGGGTCCTGTTGTGGCCCTGCCACTGAGTCACTGCGTGGCTCTGGGGAACACCTTTCCCCTCTCTGAGCCTCAGTTTCCCCTCAGGACCCCACCAGCTCTTCAGTGCTACGACCCACCTTGCCCATCTGTCTCAGGGGCGGACTTGCCTCTGCGTTTGACCTCTCCAACACCAGCGCTCCAGTGGCCCCTCCCAGAGCTTCCAGAAGCATCCGCCCACCCCAGGGAGGCCTGAGGCCTCTTTCAGAGAGCCACACTCGGCACTCGGCGCTCCCTAAGGCTCCCAGACCCCAACTCTTCCCACATTCCCCACGGCCCAGGCCGCTAGAGCTCTTTGTCTTCGGCTCCAGATACCAAGAGGGGAGAAGCGCTAATTCCACTGAAGCCTCGACCCCACACTCATTTATTTCAGACGTGACCTTTGATTTCTCGGGGAGAGTGTAAATTACATGTCGCCAGCATAAAATATTAAATCCAATTTATACTTAATTATTGATGCTATTATGTATTCTATAGTAATGGCATCAGAATTTCAGCCCCCGTCCGTGCCCAGTAAATAGCTTTTTTGCATTAGAGGCTCCTTGAGGTAAGAAATCTTGCTCCATTCCTTCTTAACCGTATGATTGATGATTATGGGGAAGTTCGTAAATAGTCTTCCAGAAATATTTCTCTGGTCGCCCGTAGCTCCGAAGGAAGGTGGGGGCCTTGCTAATTACCAGGGCGGCCGGGGCGGATGCAGCCCTCCCCGCCCCCATTTAGAGCTGAGGGTTGAGGGCTGGCGAGATGGGGATGGTTTAAGCGAGGCTCTGCTGAGTGGTTTAAGAGAGCGCGGAGGAGGACCACAGTGGTTTTCTGAAGGCTCGAAGTCACATGTAATCTTCACATGGACATGGGGGTTTTGTTTTTTATTGAAACATTAATAATTCCGGTTTCTTGTAAAATATTCATGGTTCCTGTTGCTGCCTTCAAACCCACTCTTGGCCACTGCTTTTAATTTCCAACTCGGCCCGCGCAGGCCTCTGCCGTCGACCACCCATTGCTCCCATGCAATTTATTAAGTGGAGGTAACGGTGGCCATCGGGTGGTCAGAAAAATCGAGCTCAGGGTTTCTCTGTAGCAACTGGTTGCAAGCCAGAAAGGCCCCGCGGCGGGCAGGGCTGCCGCTGGGCAGGCGGAGCGAGCACTGTGGGACAAGAGCACCCTCCCAGCTAAGTGGACATTGGAGACACTGGCAGAGCTGGGCCTGGAGAGCAGGGAAGACCTGCAGGGGAGGACAGAGGCAGAAGAGGAGGCAAAGGGGAATGAGGAGGGAGAGAAGAGGCGCCCAGATGGGGGGAGGGCGTTGGGACAGGACACAGGGCAGCAAAGCAGGAAAGAGCGCAGGCTCCGGGGACAGGAAACCAGGGTTCGAGCCTCGGCTCTGCCCCCAACGAGCCATGCAACCTTAGGGAGTGGCTTCACCTCTCTGAGCCTAGTCTCCGTCTCTGGATAGTGGGCCCCGAGGCCAGGCAGGTGCCTGGGTGCCTGACACATCGCTCCTTCTCGGAAGACGGCAGCCACGACGACTACTGTGGTGGTCTGGTCAGTGTCACGTGGAAGGCCTGTGGGCAGCCAAGCCTGGGGAGACCTTAGGAGACCTGGAAGTCCTGCCCTTCTCTGAACAGATGCGGGGCAAGGCCCAAGGAGGGAAGGTAACTTGCTCACAGTCCTACAGTCACTCCCCGTGAGAACCATTCAGTGCTGTCCAAGCCTGAGCTCTGAAATTCGGATTCTTTAAGAACAGAGAATCAACGTTCTGGGGATCACAATTGCCTGAGTTCATCCACAGAGTCCTGCCCCCTTCCCCACCCCTACACCACCCCAAAGAGCCATGATTAAAAGGTTTGACTGTCGGCACAGCTGGGGTCCTCCTGTCCCTCCCCCAACTCCCATCAGGGTCTGTCCATCGGGATAGATGTAATTCTGTTCAGGAACACTCCCACATTTCCCTGGGGCTCCAGCTATTAGCACGGCCTGCCAGAGGCCAAACAAAATCCCAGAATGTCAGCCGTGGAAGCGACTCAGCAAATCAGTTTCCTCTGCCCCGTGACTTTGACGGTGAGGAGACTGGGGCCCAGAGAGGTGAAGTGACTTGCCCAGTGTTGCACAGATACAAACAGAACCCCAGCCCTACCGACCCCTTAGCCTGTGGATCTCCATGTTGACTCTGAGGGGTGGGATGGGGAGAATTAGCCTCAAGCCTTTAAACATGAGGGAGCATAAGGCCGAACACACCTGGGGGGTAGAGCCCTCATGGGTCCAGCCAGAGGTGACCCGCACTTGCGGCTGTTTCCTAAGTTAGATCCAGCTCCCCGTGTATCTGCCTGTAATCAGAAATGTGTCCCTCCACAGCTGGGCACGCTCAGATTCAAAAGGCCAGATGGTCTGTGCCCAAATCCAATAAGCAAACCCTTGCAGCCCCATTCTTGAGTGTCGGCGCAGAGGCACCAGGAAGTGCCAGTGTCCCCGGGGGGCAGGGCCTCCCTGGGATTCCAGGAGGCAGGCAGGAACCTGACCGGCCCACCTGCCCCAGACAGATGGCAGAGGGGTGACCGCCCATGCCAGCCACAAGGCGGGAGATGGGACACGAAATGTCCGAAGCACGACTCCCCCAATATTCCTGTTGGCCCTGGAAATGATTTTCTCCCCTTGACCCTAAATACAACTATAACTCGTTATTAGTAACACAAGCACACCTCGGAGATACTGCAGGTTGGGTTCCAGACCACGGCAATAAAACAAATATGACAATAAAGCGAGTCAAATGAATTTTGTGGATTCCCAGTGTGTACAAAACTCACGTTTACACTGTACTATGGTCTACCAGGTGTGCAACCAGTGATATGTCTAAACAATCGTACATACCTTAATTAAAAATACTTTGTTGCTAAATCATCATCTGAGCTTCCAGCAAGTTGTAACCTTTTTGCTGGTGGAGGGAGCCCAACCCAGGGCTCGATCCCAGGACCCTGAGATCATGACCTGAGCCGAAGGCAGACACTTAACCGCCTGAGCCACCCAGGTGCCACTGGGGCAAATTCTTAAGACAGCAAGCAAATTTGCCACACTGATGGACTGACTCTTCCTTTCCCCAACGATTTCTCTGGAACATGCGATGCTGTTTGATAGCATGTTACCCACAAGAGAACTTCTTTCGAAATTGGAGTCAGTCCTCTCAGACCTGCCCCTTCTTTACCAACTCAGTTTCTGTACTATTCGAAATCCTTTGTGGTCATCTCAACAATCTTCACAGCATCTTCACCAGGAGTAGGTTCCGTCTCAAGAAACCACTGACCACTGATCACCGTAACAAATAAAATAATAATGAAAAACTTTGAAATATTGTGAGAATTAATACAATGTGATACAAAGACACAAGCAAAGGCTTTTGGAAAAAATGATGTCGATAGCCTTGCTCCACGCAAGGTTGCCACAAACCTTCTATTTGTAAAAACAAAAACAAAAACAACACACACACACACACACACACACACACACACACCCCACCACAGAATGTCCAAGTGCAATAAAGCCAGCGCAATAAAACGAGGCGTGCCTGTCCAGAAAGCTTGGAAAGGAAAGGAACACAAACCGCACTACAACTCCACTACCAGAGAGAGGCAGTAACAAATGGAAACACGCTCCGATTATTTGTCCACTAAGCTTCAACTCTCCTTTAGCTTTCGTTCCTTCGCGTGAGCAGAAACGGTACCAGCACAGCCCTCCGCCCTGGGCAGCCTCTGGCACGGCACCACTGGCCTTTCAAAAGGAAGCACATCGCCCCTGATGATAAAAGCCAGTCTCTTTCTTTGTGCCTCTGTTTCCCCTCTGGGCCAGGGTAACCTCCACGTACCCTCCATCGTCACAGGAGGACAGTGGCTTCCATACTCTGAGGGAACCCAGCTGAGCTCCTGAGTTTCTTTCTGGTGCTCCGAGGCTGAGCTCGGAGAGCGGCAGGCGTGCTGCGGACCCGGCGGGCAGGCTGGGGGAGCGGGTGTGGAGCTGCAGCAGGCAGACCGGCTGGGATCACGGGATGACTTGAAACCCAGAGTCCAAGCTGCAGCCCAGGGTGGGTTAAGAGTCCTGGAAGAGGCTCTAGCACATCTGAGATCTACTTCAGGTTTTGCGGGTCACCTTCAGCTAGTCTTTGCCCCTCTCTGGGCCTCAGCGACTCGCACCCTTCCACCCCCGCCCAGGGAGCTTATTAAAAATAGGGATTCCCGGCCCCCACGTGGGACATGCGGATTCTGTACATCTACAAAGAAACAGCCCCAACTTGCTAGCCCCAGGGTTTGCTTTGATCAGAGGGAATGGACCTTATCTAAAAATGTGATCCAAGATTAAAGAAAAGGTATAATTTCATGTAATACCACATGTGGACGAAGACCAGGAGCCAGTGGCTCTGCACAGAGGAGGCCCAGGCCCTACCTGCTCTGCACGGGAGGGGAACTGAATGTGGGGGCCGCTGGCTGGCAGCTGGAGATGGGCGGAGAGAAGCAGGAGAAACACAGTTTCTTTGGGGGATCAAAGGAAGACTATTACAAGCAAGAAATAGCTGGTGGGGTGTGGTCAAGACATTTCTAGAAACATGGTATCTGGCATTGATTTTGAAACTGGTCCCTGCTCTGTGCTGCAATGGCCCTCCGCTGCCGGCCCCCCACCCCAAGGGAAATGCCTGCTGTACACAGCAGCCCTGTGCTCGAGCCGCTTTGGGGGAACGAAGGCGGAGGAGCGGTGTCCAGCGTGGGGCAGAGAGGGTCAGGAGCAGGTAGTAGCAGGGACGGCTAAGGCCACACAACAGAAAGATGCAGGATGGGTGAAATAAAATGGCTTTTCCCTAAATGCACCAGAAGATGGAGACCCTTATAAGGGGTGGAGGGGAACATTTGGTGTACCAGTTACGACTGGATTGGACCGCACACTGGAAAACCCGGTGACCTTGCCTTAACTAAAGGAAATGCAGAGTGGGTGTGGTAGTTCTGCAATGCCCTTAATACCTCCAGATCCTTCTTTCCCCTCCACTATCCTTCGCACATGGCTTCCATTCTCGTGGTGTCTTCCTGTTCCAAAACAGCTGCTGGTGCTCCAGCCAGCACGTCTACAATTCTAGATGTGAAGAAGGAAGGGGGGGAAGGGTAAAAATGGCTTGTGCCCACTGTCTGAACCTTCCTTAAGAGCCTTTGCCAAAGTCCCACCCAACAACTTCCACCGGACACAGACTTCATCACATGGTCACACCTGGCTACAAGCAGAGTGGAGAATATGACCTTTTAATGACACGGGGATACCCTGAGCAAAACTGAGGTTCTGTTACTAAAGGACTAGGCAACCAGCAGTCTCTAGCACCAATGGGCTTCACTTCGAGTAAGCCAAAACCTGCTCTCCTCTGACTTCGACCTGAAGGCCCCGGTTCTACTCTTTTTAACAACGTCTATATCTGTAAGGCCTGTCTCCTGAATGACAGCCTTCCTCCGAACCTTCTCTCTTCCAGGTTAACCATCCACGGGACTTTCAACCACGCCTCAGGACACAGGCCCAGCTCAGCTCTAAAGACTTTCTTTTACTCCTACATAGAGCCATCGCGTGCCTGCTACGTGCCCGCCACACACAGCTACATACAAAACGGACGCTTGAACTCACAGTCGGGACGGACATGGGAGCGCCCCTCGCCGGGGTGCTGCATCACACGCAGGAAGAAGGACCCTGAGCAGGCAGAGCCGAGGCCTCCCTGGAGGAGTAAGATCTCAACGGAGTCCGGACGAAGGAGGAGGAGCTGGCGAGGAGACACCCGAGCGGACCAGTATATTCCAGGTGCGAGGGACAACGGGACGAAGGCCCAGAGTGACCGGAAGTGAGAGGGAGAGAGGAGCACACGGAAGTGAGCGGTGGAGGAACGAACACGAACAGGGGTACGGCGAGAGCTCTGGGACCCAGGAAGAAAGGGCTCCGGGTGAGGCGCAGCCACGAGGCCTGTGTTGTTCGGTCACGCTCCACCTGCTCGCGCCAAACCTCACCTGCTCATCAGAGCAAAGGGAAAACCAAGCTCGTGGGGCAAGGCTTTGTCCCCAGCAGTCATCCCTTTCGGCTGCTGCTCCCTGGTCTGTTCTAGGATATCACAGCAGCACAGGACAGGCCTCAGGGTTGGTCAGCGATTTCCCAGAATCCACCTAGTCCCCTTTTTGAAAATGATACAAAGGCCCCCGTGCCACCCTGCCAGCCTTCTAATGCCTCCCTGCTTATCCTTTCTCAGGGGTGACAATGGCTGTCATGGCGTCACTTTGGAGGTTCTTGTGGGACCGGAAGATCTGGATGTACATAAAGCATCCTAGTAGTGTCCTGTGGTGTCCTCACTTACCTTGCGCTGCCTTTTCTTTATAACCATATTTGGTCTCTAAGTTGCCTAGAAGCCGTGTAGAGAAAACCAGTGTGGTTTAGGTTAAGCCCCAGCAAGGTGTAGACAGCAGCCAAACGACTTCCTTCTTCCTCCAAATTTCCTGCTGACGTCTCAGCCCAGAGCAGGCCTGAAAAAAGTTCTCTCGGCGGCCTCCCATAACACCAGCCCCACAAGCTCACCAGAGCCCACCCCCCTCTCTCACCAGGACCCTGTCTCACCTACACTGGGCCCTGGGCTCTTCCTGTGGAAAAGACGAGAGAAACTGAAAGGGGAAGGGGAGGAATAGAGACATCTCCTTGGGAAGACAGCAAGAAACCATCAGCAGAACATGCTGGAATACAGACCAAGGAGACCAGGGAGAGAATATACACCAAGCCCCACAGACAGTGGAGGCCCCAGTCATTTCCATCGTGGGAGGCTAATCATATCTAAAAGTGGAGAAAAATGCCAACACAACGTTGCAAATATCAAGGTCTATTTAAAATATTTACATATAGCAAATTTAACACCCTGAGAATTATACTGTAATTTGCAACATTCCCAGGATTGCTCCCAGATTTACCGTAATGCATGTGCAATTGCAGCATACTGCCGCAGTGAGGTGCGCGAACGGGACACGGGTTCTTCTCTCAGCCCAGTCAAGGGCCCTCTGCGATGGGTGTGTAACCTTATTGGAGAAGAATGTCAAAATGTATCTGAGGCACTTTATTAATGGGAGGTTTTTCCAAATATCTTAAAAACTACCCATTAGAGCAATGGTTCTTAACCAAGAGTGATTTTGCACCCCACCCCCAGCCCTGGAGACATTTGACACCATCTAGAGACATTTTTTTCTGAGGGTGGGGAGGTGCAGAGGGAGAAAGAGAGAATCTTAAGCAGGCTCTATGTCCAGCGCAGAACCCTGACATGGGGCTCGATCTCCCACTTGAGATCACGACCTGAGCTAAAATCGAGAGTCAGACGCCCAACCAACTGAGCCACCCAGGCGTCTCTGGAGACATTTTTAATGGTCATGACTATGGGGGTTGCTACTGGCATCTAGTGGGTAGAGACTGGGGATGCTGCTAAACACCCCCTATAATGCACAGGGTGGCCCCACAACAGAGAATTGCCAGCCCAAAATGTCAACAGTACCAAGGATGAGAAACCCTAACCTTGAGCGCCACCATTCTAGACCCTCTCTGCCAAAACTTAGAACAAGCCTGGACAAAAGTCACAGGGAAGAAAGAATCTGGAGGTTGAGTCCTGGCACATTAGAGGGGCTTGGGAAAGCCCTTTGGCTTCCCCGGGTCCACCCTGACAAAGTGTAAAACCAAGCCCACACAAGTTCAAGGTGATAGGCCAGTTATTGAACTACCTGACCAAACACAAACCAACAACCTGTGGAGGGAGATAAAAGAATACAGAGCCTCTACAAAGAATCATCTGTAATATGTCGTCAAAACTTATCAGACATGCAAAGAAACAAGAAAAGATAACCCAAACTCAGCAGAGAAATTAAAACTAATTTTTAAAAGGCCAAACAGCAGTTCTAGAACTGAAAAGTACAATAACTGAAATGAAAAATTCACTAGATGGGCTTATAAGCAGATTGGAATGGAAGAAGAAAGGGTCTGACCTTGAAGTCGGAACAATAGATGTTACTCATTACGAAGAACAGGGAGACAAAAAGAGACTGGAAAAAGTGAATAGAGCCTCAGGGGCCTTTGGGACAATACCAGACTGTCTAAGGTATGTGTAATTGAAGTCCAAGGACGAAAAATTGGTGAGCATGGGGCAGAAAATAAATGTTAAGACATAATGACTGACATTTCCCCAAGTTTGAAGATACGTATCCAAGGTTCCACAGAGAAGAGCTGAGGTTGGAATCACGTTCTCCTGCCTTGAAGGATGGCCTGTATCCCCTGCTACATGACCCCCAGGGGACAGCCAAGGTCCCATCCAAGCCCCGAATCCAGTGACCCGATGAGCCTCTTGGTAAAAGAGGTAGAGCAGGGGGCTGGTCAGACCACCTAAGACTGAGAAACAGTGGCTGCCACCTGGGGAGCCACGAAAGTGGTGAGGGATGGCCAGGCCAGGGTCAGACGTCACAACTGCCCTCCTTCAAAAGAGGCTAAAGGATCCGGTAAGATCAGACTGCGGGGCTTCCTGAGAATGTTCTCATGTCTCAAAGGGGTTTCTTCTATCTTCATGGCAGGTGGAAGGGCTCCTTCTTGCTGCAGTTCTTCAAGAAATGGGTTTGCTTTTTCCTGGACAGAGTTCTCTGAACACCAACACTCTTCTGAGGCTGGGACTCGGCAGCCTCTGCCAGGAAGCCCACAGCCACCAGAGGCAGGAGGAGCTGGCTTCAGCCCCAGCTGAGGAGGAGACCTTCCCCAAAGGGTGGCTGGACGAGCCTGACACACGCTCCCTGCTTACCACCTGAGATGCCGCCATCACCGTCCTTCTGAGTTCAGGCTATGGTCACTAACGTGGAAGTTACTGAGAGAAGAAGCATACGGAGCCACCATGAGGCAGCCACACCTTAGCTGGAACCTGCAGAGAGCCTGTCACTGGCCCTGCTCGCGTGCTGGCTCTAGGAGAGGCTCCAGAAATACTTGGAAATGGATGGGTCCTTAGCATTTCCCCTTTCTTTCTTCCTTCTCATTTCGAGAACTGCGGGACAGGGCAGTGGCTAAGAATCCAGCTTGGAGACACAGGTGTGTGGCCTTGGAAAGTTACTTTACTTCTTTGTGCCTCGGTTTCCCCATCTGTGGGGTGGAGCTGGAGTGGTAGTTGTGGGGCAGGGCTCTCATCAGGGTCCAATGCGTTGGTGCATGGCACGTGACATTTGTTACCGTGACTTGGGGCAAGTCCCTTCCTCCCTCTCTGGGTCTCAGTGAAATGGCCAGGAAGCTCAGGGACACATTGGGGTTCCTCCAGATTTTCTGGTACAATCATTTCCAAAGTTCTATTTGCTGTTTCTGTTCTTTCGGCCTTGAGTTAATGTTTCTAGTGTTTGCATGTCTTTTCTGGTCATCCTTTCTGGAATCAGAGTGAGTAAAATTTGGTGATAAATATTCATGATCCAAAAAAGGACATCTTCTTCCCAGTTTAAATGGGGAGGGCTCTGTCACTTATGGATGGAGTCCGACCCATCAGGAGTGGGCTGGGGCAGGCAGTCCCTCTCCTGCCCCCTTGCTGATCCTGGCCTGAGCCAGGCAAAGCCCTGGACTCTGCTGGGGGTACAAAGGAAACGCCCCACCCCCAACA
This sequence comes from Ursus maritimus, assembly GCF_017311325.1. NCBI lineage: Eukaryota > Metazoa > Chordata > Mammalia > Carnivora > Ursidae > Ursus > Ursus maritimus. Next base: position 18,529,218 of record NW_024425786.1, read on the forward strand.
ACACGCAGAGCTTCGGATGCAGGTGCAAACAAGGCCACGCGGGCCCTGAGAGGCCATCAGCACACGTAGACCACGAGGGGGTGGAGATGACTTCACAAGGCATCTGGAACATAAGTCTGTCTTTTTATTCATCCTGCATTCACACTTCCCCTTTCAAGACTTCATGAAGCAGCCATGTAGACCAGGCCCTGAAGCACCGGCAGAGTTTGGGTGAGTGGAGGAGAGGAGGACAGAAAAACAGAACACGCATTTCAAACATAACGTAAGGAGTGAGCTGCCTGGCTAGAGAGTGAGGCATTCATTCACGCATTCATTCATTTGCTCGCTCGTCCTGCCGATATTTAGCGGGCACTAGGAGTAGGAGGTACGGGTGGAGAGATCTTGGGCCACAGGAAGGGGGGTCCTAGGCCCCAGGCGAGGACTTTGGGATTTCCCTTGGCTAGGGGCCACAGCAAGTCTCCTGAGCGGCAGAATGGCAGGATCAGGGGGCTGGCCTGGGCTGCACTGAGCAGGGGCCCAGCCAGGGCTTCCCACTCACGGGCAGGGGCTGCCTCAGCCTGGACCTTCTCTGCAGCTCCCACCCAAAGCCCAGCCCCACTGCAGTGCTCTGGGGCTCCAGGTGAGAATAACATCCCTCTGGCTGTCAGGATCATGGGGACCCCCCCATCCACTGCTAGCTTGTTGGGGGTGGGGGTGTTGGCATCAGCTCACAGACCACTCCTCATCCATTCACTCATCATCTCGATTAATCTGGGTTGGTGGGAGCTGCCCCTTCGTTTCCAGCATCTTCTATCTGTATCTGCCTAACCTGAGAGCTGAGCCAAAGACAAAAAGTGGATGGTGAAGCCTTGAGAAGCTGGGGCACTTCGGGGGAGAGCTGTTAAAGGTGGGGGTCCATGGAGGACCTATGGAGGCCCACCTTTGAAACTGGGACCTTGTGTCAGGAGAGAGAACAAAGGCCGGATTAACAGTGTCTGTTTCGGGCAGGCAGAGTTGGATATTCTAAGACAGACAGGAGCTCCACCTTCTCTCCACACGCAGAGGGAAAACAAACACACAAGGAAACAAAAGCAAACCAAAGTTGAGGCCAGCAGGGTCATGCACCAAAGCCATTTTATGAGCGACTTCTTTCTCCTCGGGCTGCTCCTGACAGTGTGGCTTCTTTCTGTTTTGTGGCACAGACCACGGGCCCCAGGAAATCTGGACTCGCTTTGCCCCTGTCCCTTCCAATTGATGTTGACAGGTTCACCACATGCTTCCTGCTCTGCCAGGGCCACTCCAGGGAGGGTGTGACAGGGGAGGCACAGCTCTGGCTGCTCCTGTCAGTACGCCGTCGCAGACCAGAGACAGCCTCCAGTCTCGCCAGCAATGACCCCCTTGCCTCCTGTCACTGGCCCAACTCAAAGGCCACCACCTCCACATGGCCTGCTGTGCACACGGCCATAGGCACACCCAGGACGGTCACCACAGCATTGCCTCCGAGAATTAATCAAGTCAATAGAGTAAGAGAGTACCAGCATTAAACACCGAATTGCCAAAGAATGTTTAATGGCAATGGAAAGTCATAGGTGATACACGAAGTCAGTGGTTCTCAAACTCAAGCCAGCGTCAGAATCACCCGGAAGGCCTATTCAAATGGCTGCTGGGCTCCAACCCCAGAGTCTCTGAGGAAGGGGCAGAAACTTGCATTTCTAACAAGGTCCCAGGGGTTGCTGCCAGTCTAGGATCACGCTTTGAGCACCACCACACTAGGTGATAAAAAAAGAAAATCTGGACAAATACACACATGTCTTTATGTGTAAATACATGGTTAAGACGTTGATAGTAATTATTTTTGTATCATGAGCTTGATTACAGGCTACTTATAATTTTATTTTTTATATGTTATCTTTCAAATTGTCTGCAATAAATACAGCTTCTTAAAAATATATAATTTATTTTAACATTTACCATTTTAGCACTTCCTTCGTGAGGCCTCCCCCGGCCCCCCTGGTGAGAACTGACCGCCCTGCCAGTGTCCCACTGCTGCTGGGGCCTCTGCTAAGTTCTTTCTCCTTCTGCCTTGTGTTTGTGCCCCCACCAAGAGGCAGTCAATGCCTTACATAAAAACTCTGACTCAGGTACCTCCATACCCCCCACCACAGGCCCAGCACAGTGCCCTCCAACCATCTGAAGTCCATGGAAACTCAGCAGGCATGGGGCGCTGCAGAATGAATGTGGGGTGCTGCGGAATGAACATGGGGTCCCCAGTCCAGTGGCCTGGGTCAAGCCGGAGCTCTGCCTGGCTGCTGCCCGGACCCTCTTGTGGGTTCTGAAATGGTCCATCCTGCCCTATCGGCCACCAGATTGGTCCTCTAAGCAGCCAATATCATAGCACGACCCCAGCGGGCAATACAGCAGGTGCCCTTCCCCACCATTAAGCATTCTGGTTACCACAAAGATCACTGGTGGTAGTACCCATGTCCAGAGAGTCCCTGCAGGCCTGGTGATGCAATTTCTTCAGACCCAGAAACACGGCTACCGTATTACACAACGTACATTCTGTTAACTCTGCCGCCTGCCAGCTGCATGGCCTTGTACAGATAAACCTGGCATCTCTGAGTCTTGATTTACTCAACTGTCCAATAATGAGGTTACAACAGAGGAGAGACAGCAAAGACCTGACACTCATCCTTCCCCCTCTTTAACCTCACCTTTACAGACATTGCTAAGCAATCACAGCATTCTATTCCCTTAATCAAGATCAAGCAGCCTCGGAATTTTCCTTAACACTACATGTCAGGCATCGTGCTTCAATGAAAGCAAACTAACGTTCAAGATAGAAGCTAATTCCTATTCCTGACCTATGTCATACTCTATTTCCCTGAAACCTAATACGTTGCTCAGCATAGAGTGGCATACAGTATGTCTTTGTTAAATGAATCCATGTGGATACATACCAGCTGTCACTGATTTTTATGAAAGTGAAATCTTTGGTAGCCACCAACCATTACGTACCAACCCCAGACTAACTACTTCCTCCTTCCCAGGATCCCTGGCCATTCAGTTGGTGCCCTCTGCTGTCCATCAGCCTGTACTGCAAGGACCTTCCATTCCCAGCCCTAAGGAGCTGCGAACATTGAGGACAATGGCGCTGTCACAAACACGCACAAACTTCCCTGTCATGAAAACCTCCTGCATGGCTTTGGACGCAAGCAGGGGCAAGCCCAGCCAGGTACCTGTTTAATCACTTTGAGCTTTGTTTGGTCTCCTCCCCTCTATGTGTCATCTGCAGAGCTGAGAGCCCAATCCTCTCACTTCCAATAAGATTGACGGCAAGAGAGGAGGGGGGACTGATTCAAGATCACATAACCAGTCAGACCACAACTCTGGTCCCCACACTCACAGACCCTGGCACTGCGACGCACCGGGCTGCCTTCCTCTTCTCCAAAGAACAAGACAGGAAAGAAGCTGCCTTGGGCTATCGAGGTATGGGGTTCCTCCAAGGGCCTCATCCATTTAGGAAGGTCGGCCTGGAACTGACCAGCTACGGAGCCCCGGTGAGATCATCCTGCTATCTCCTTATCAAGACCTGCCTGATCTGGCCCCATCTATCTCTCTGAACCCCTCCCCACCCCTGCCTCCCATTCACTCTGCTCCAGCCGCCGTGACCTCATTCCAACTTCAGGGCCTTTGCACTGGCTGTGACCATCTGTGGAATCCTTCGGCCCCAAATTCTCCCGTGACTGATTCCATCCTGTTGTTCTCAAATGTCACTTCCGCTGAGAATATTTCCTCTACCACCTGAATGCAGTCATCTGCAGGAGTCTGGGCTGCTGTGACGAATTACCATCGACAGCAGAGATTCAGCCCTCACAGCTCTGGAGGCCGCAAGTTTGAGATCACGGTGCTGGCGTGGTCAGGTTCTTGATGAAGGCTGCAGCCTGCCCGCTTCTCACTGTGCCCCCCCACGGCGGGAGGGGCCGGAGAGCTCTCTGGGGTCCCTTTCCTAAGGGCACTCGTCCCACTCAGAGGGCCCCACCCTCAGGATCGAATCACCTCCCAAATTCCCCACCTCCTAATACCATCGCATGGGGGGCTAGGATTTCAACACACGAGTTTTGGGACACACAAACATTCCATCTGTAACACCCTGCCGCCACCCCCTCCCCGTCATGCTACGTGTCCCTGTTTTCTCCAGAACACTTACGGCTACCCTCCAACACATATGTACAGAGCCGCTCCTGGGCGCCAGGCACTGTGCTAGGGCTTCTCGTATCTGTTCATTGTTGTCTCTCTCCCCAGATGTACGCCCCGTAGAAACAGGAGCCTTCTCCGTGGAATAGCACCCAGCCCTAGAATGAGCACCCAGGAGGCCTGCAGTCCATATCTGTGGACAAACGAGTAAGTTAGGGACTTTAAAATGAGATAGGAAGAGTCCTGGATGGGGAATCGGTTTAGACAATCTGAGTTTGAGACCACCTCAGCTGCCGGGTGACCTTGGGCCAGTCACAACCCCTCTGAGCCTAGCATTTTCTGATTCTGAAGGCCAGGAAAGTCCAAGGTCCTTTCCCTGCCGGGGAAAGTCCAAGGTCCTCTGACCAGTAAGACTTCAGACCCCACCCGGGATGAAGCTGGATTTAGTGAGGAGAGAAAGGTGGGCCCCTCCTCTCTCCCTTCCCTGGGGCTCCCTCCACTAGTTCCAGGCCCAAGCCCCTCAGCGAAGAGAGGGGTGAAGCCAAGGTGAGCCGGCAGCCCCACTCCCAAAGGACAGCAGCCCACACTCAGCATCCAGAATAATCGTGGCCAGCTGCGTTGCATTTCCCCCGCCGGCTCCCTGCCCCTGGGAAGCTGGAGAAGCTCAGCCGCCGCCCACATGTGGTTGTTTGATCAGGGAGTGGGGAGAGGAAGCTGGCAGCTCAACTGCTGGGCCATGGTGCCAGCCGGGGCCAGCCCTGCCTGATGGCCTCATCCGAGGGCCCGGATGTACAAGGAGGGCCAGGCACAGGGAAGTGTCAGGGTGCTGCTGTCTTCCTCCTAGTCTGGGGGTCGCAGAAGAGGTCCCAGGCCCCAGCTCAGCGCTACGTGTGGCTGTAGGCTAGGATAGGCAGATCCCTTCAAAGCCAGAACGGTTTGGGGAAGGGTAGCTACTGGTCAACCAAATGAGCTAGGAGTGAGCTGCTGACAGACGGGGAGCCCATGCACCCTTAGGCTGAGAAGCAGGAATGGGGACCAGGGCCAGAGGCCTGGAGGGGACCTAGGGAGCTTAGGTGGGGTTTGACCATCAGGCCGGGAGCCAGAGCCACAGCCAGGCTTTCTGCCCATGGAGGAGGAGATGGCGAGATGAACCTCCCCATTCATGAGGGCCTCGCCAGTGACACAGGGCATGCAGGGCACCGAGCTCCTAGATTACCCCCGACAGAAACTGCTTTCAGATACGAATCAAATTGGAAGGGCACCCAGCCTCTAACTCATACTAAGGTGTCGATGACGAGGGTAGAATAACAACACAGAGCTTCAGGCAGGGACAAAGCTCCTTGGGCTCAGGCCTTTCCAGCACATTATTCCAAGACCAGTCAGAAGTGGAATGAGGGGCACCTGGGTGGCACAGTCGTTAAGCGTCTGCCTTCGGCTCAGGGCGTGATCCCGGCGTTATGGGATTGAGCCCCACATCGGGCTCCTCCGCTATGAGCCTGCTTCTTCCTCTCCCACTCCCCCTGCTTATGTTCCCTCTCTCGCTGGCTGTCTCTCTCTGTCAAATAAATAAATAAAAAATCTTTAAAAAAAAAAAGAAGTGGAATGAATTTTAGTTTTGTGTGTGTGGAGAGAGAGACAGAGAGAGAAAATTGCCAATCTGACATCTTTTAACTGTCCCAAGAGATCCTCATTTCAACATGTGCAAATCCAATCAGAATCTCCCTTCCACGCAAGCCAGGTCCTCTCCGTGAGGTGCCTCAGCGACCCCAGGTGTGCAGGCCGAAGCCCACCCTCAGCCTCATCTGTCTGTCACCAACTCCCAGAGATTTCATGTCCCCAACACCTCGAGTCCAACAACTTCTCTCCTGAACGGTGGCAATGGTGGGTTGCCCATACAGGCCTGGCCCTGGCCGGTGTACAAACGGAGGCCAGGAGTCCCTGCCCTTCTCCTCCTGTTGCCAGCCACACTACATCCCACGGTAAGGGCAGGGTGTGGAGGCGGCAGCCACCCCCTTGCACACGACTGCTCTCTGTCACCCTAAGGCCCAAAGTGCGTACACCAGCAGTGGGGTCTTCCCATAAGGGGACTGGCCTGAGGAAGAGGCCCCCACAGCCTTGGAATTGGGCTCTTGGCAGGAAGAATTGGGGGAGAGGCCCTGGGAGACAAGTGCCCTGGGCCCACAGGCTCTTCCCCCCATTGGAAGAGGCGCAGACCGAGAGGGCAAGTGCAGAGCCCTCGAAACTGCAAAGCCCAGAGCGGCAGCCAAGGATGATCCTGGGCCCTCCTCTCCTCTGACCTCTCCTGCCAATCTCTTCTCCAGCAGGCAGCCAAAGGGATCTTTTAAAAATCAATCGGATCATGTTACACACCCCTGCTTTAAATCTTTCAATGGCTCCCGGCTGCTCTCAGGATAAATGCAAAACTCCTCAAGTGCCCTCTATGAGGCCTCAGGGTCCAGGCCCTGCCAACCTCTCCACTCCGGCTTCTTATCGCACGCACCTCACGCTCCACCCCAGCCCGGCTGGCCTTCCGCCGCACCCGCACCGGCCACGGTGCTGCATCCACAGGCCCTGGCCTTTCCCTCTGCCGGCGATGCTCTTCCCTCGTGACTGGTCCTAACTCAGTCTTCCACATCCTTCAGATCTCGGATCAAGCGTCACCACTGCACGTGGCCTTCAGGATTGCCCTGCGCAGGTCAGTCTTCTGCACGCAGGCTCTCGGAGCTCTGGGTCCCTCTCACCATTGTAGCAACTTCACGTTTGCTCCTGTGATCGTTCCATTCGAGTGTTCTCTAGACCAAGGGCCCATGTAGGTGGAGGCCCGTTTTTGTGTGCAGCCTGGCACCGAGAGTCACAGCGGACATGGGCTGAGGGCTTACCAGTACCAGACCCCGTGCTGAGTGGTTTCTGCACATCACCCGGCTGAATCCTCTTGACAACCCTACGAGGCAGATACTCCGGGACATCCATTTTGCAGACGAAGAAACGAGGGCACGTGGGGTGAAGAAACCGGCCAAGGTCACGTCTAGTCCGCGGGAGGCCTGGGATCCACCCCGGGCGGTGTCGTACCAGGGCGCACGGCGCCACCACGCACCCGCCGTCTTCACGGCCCCGGCTTCCCCACGGCACACGCTCCGCGAACCGTTTTGCGATGAACAGAATGACGCACGCACGCCCGCACGCACACGGTCCGACAGCGCGCGCGCCAGCTTGAGAACACGTGTGGCTTCTGGTGGGTGGGATTACGGATGTTTATTTTCATCTCTCACTTACTCGTATGTTCCCGTTTTTCTATACGAAACAAGTATTTGCTGATGCCTTTAAATTATGAAAGAAAACCTTACAATGTCTTTAATCTTTTAAAAGGAGAGAAGAACGAACCAAAATCAAGATGTCCAAAGAAACGTTCCCGTCCGTTCCACGCCGAGCCCGACCTTGGTAGAAGACACAAAGCGTTTTCAAGACAGAAAGGCCTGGTGACGACGTGCCCCAAACACGTAGCTGCTGGCTTCCAACAGACCAGGGTCGGAATCTCTGCTCCTGTAGGGTGGCTTCAAGCCAGTTTCTTAACCTCTTTGACCCCAGGTGACCTCGCGACCTCTGCCCTCCTCGGTGACACAGGGCACTACCGCCCGACGCTCTGCAGGACCGCTGGGAAGACCGGAGAGAAAGGACGTAAGTGACTCAGCACGGGGCGTGGCGCCTAATAGATGCGCGGTGAACGGCGGCCACCAGACTTAGCCCAACTCTCATGGACAGACGGGGGGCGGCACCCACACCCAGAAGCAGCCACGTCCAGTCACTCCGCGGCGCCTCTTGGGAGCTACGTGCCCGCCTGCTGGCCCCGCTGCAGCCCTCTCCAGGTCTCCCTGCTCGGCTGGCCGGCCAAGGACACTGGGCCACCTTAGGTGACCTCAGGGCAAGCTATGCGTGGACACCCCAGGACACAGGCCACCCAGATGGCTGTTTTGATGCCTGCAGGCCCCTCCAGTGGGGTGGAGGACGTGACGCCCCCACCACCACATCCTTGCCACCCCTCAGAAGAACAGAAGGAACATTTTTTTCACCTAGGTGGAAACCCCAGTTCAGCTTCTGGGGCTGCGGTTTGGAGATCATCTAGGGGGATTCTCTTGTGAGGCCTCGGGAAGAAACGAAGAGGGAGAGAGACAGAGACAGAGATGGAGAATGGGCTGCCCAGAGGCCCCTGTGGCTCTGCTGGTATTTACTTTCTGCCACAGCCTTGAATACCATCGGGCTCTGAAGGAATTTCCAAGAAGATCGAAATTTGAGGAAATCAAAGTTTAATTAGTCACAGCTGCTGTAATGTATTCCAGGTGATGGCTGGTACGGCCGTGTCCCCCTCCAGGCCCCCTGACGCCTCTCACCCTCCGCGGGGGCAAGTAAACAGTGGGGTGTTTGCGGTGGGAGCCCTTCCCCTGGGTCAGCTGAGCAGGGGAGGGGAAGCGGGAAGGGTGCGTGCCGCCTCCTGCCACCTAGACTTACGTCTCTGCAGGAGAGGGGCCAGAGTGCGGTTTACACACCACGGAGCCATGTTCCCTCCTCTCTGCTCCCTGCTCGGTTCCCACTGGCTCTTTGCAAATGACAGCAGAAGTCACAGGAATGCTGCAGAGCACAGACGAAGAGTTAGGAGTTAGGTCTCCGCTCCTGTTTCTCCTCCCCTCACACTCCTAAGTTACAGCGTCACCTTGGACAAGTCATTTTGCTGCGAGGTTGCCAAAACATCCAGGAGTCGGAGGGCCTGGGTAGGACATCCCAGCTCTGCCGTTCAGCGTTGTGCCCTGGGGAATGTGGCTGAACGTCTCAGAGTCTCGGCTGCCCCATCCGTAAAATGGAATTAGGAACAGCACTGGCTCATAGGACTGTTAAGAGTTAAGCAAAGTCACATACATCCAAGTAACATATATAAAGGATGTTAGCACAAAGCTAACACATCATAAGAACTCAGTTAGTATGACCAGTGGGCCTCAGTTTCCCTATCACCAAACTGAAATGGGTTCCAACACTGTAACAGAGGAAAAAGAACTTGAGCTCCTCAAAATAAAACCAAGCCTACAGACATGTGAGGCTTTATCCGTCAGAACAGTATTCCTCAAACAAGGGTCTGTTGAGGCTCCCAGAGGGGCTGACAGGTAGCCCCAGGGATCCTGTCACAGGGTCCAACTGGACCATGAGGGATCCAGTTTCCATGAGGAAACTGGAAAGTGTGGGCGGTGGGCTCACCCTTCTCTGGGTCGATGCTAAGCTGTACCATGCCACTGTGACCCCTTCTGGGTGGTGATGCCTTACTGACGTACTGACACCAGCACCCCCTCCCCCCACCATCACAGCAGAAGGAGTGTCCGCATTCCCAGCTCGGGGGCTGATCACAAGCTGGTTCTGGGGACAAGGACAGGGCCTGGGGCTTGACTTTCACCCCACTCTGCCCCCACCAAGCCCTATGTTTGGGGGCTTGAATGTCCTAGAATGTCAAAAAGGGCAGGACCCAAGGACACAGGCACCCTGCCAGCTGGCTGGTCAGTGGGCAAGACTCCTGCTGCTGTCCATGGGAGGACCTCATGGGACACCACTCCAGCCACGGGGGGCTCACGGACACTGGGCCATCTGCAGGTGTGAGCTCGGCTCCAATCAGCTCTCTGGGATCCGCTCAGCTCTCTGGGCTCTGCAGCAGTTTCCTTGGGGCCTGCGGCTGGACCTGAATCCTCTCACATCCACATGGTCTCTCCAGGGCCTGCCCCTTGCCCCACTCACCACCGACCTCTAATTTTTTTCCCAGCCCTGGGAGTCATTTCTAGTCTAAGTTTTTGAAATTCAAAGCCAAGAATCCATCCTTTTTCTTTCTACATTTTTGCTGTGTCACCCTTTCCCTGAGGCAATGAACAGAAAAGTCCAGCCAGCTGCAGGGAAGGGTCAAGGGGTGGAAAGAAGGAAACACCAGAAACCAAAACCTGTCAGTGAACAGTTCAAAACAGTATCCTGCTTCACGGCGGAGGCACCGTGTGTAGTTCCAAAAACACAGTCGCCGGGAAGCCGAGGCAGCCATGTTTTTGAGTGGAAGGCTTTCCCTGAATGAATGTTATTACTCACAAGGACTGTTATCTGTCCCGCGCATATCTTCCCCTTACCTTGCAGCCGTGATTAAGAGGTGAGAGGGAGAGTGCAGAGTGGTGTCTACCAACACTGGTCTGTCTGCAGCCACCCTTCCTGCTTGCCTCGTCCGCAGACGCTGAAAATGCCAGCCAGTCACTTTTCTAGCCTCTTTTGCAGCTATACGTGGTCATGTGACCCAATTCTAGCCAATGGGAATGGAGACGACATTGGCCAAGGTGACTTGTGGGAAAACAAAATGATAGGTGCAGAGAAAGCCTCCTTCCTGCCCACGGCAGATGTGCGTGCATCAGGACTGTAGCTGTGGTGGCCATCTTGTCCAAGAAGTCCCGTCTAGGACCAAAGGCAACCCTTGAGGTTGGCAGAGAGAGAATGAAAAGCACCAGGGTCCCTGATGATGTCATTGCGCCTTGTATAATCAACAATCATAACAGAGTTTCTGTTAAGTGAGCTAAGTACTATCCTCATAGCGTGAAACCTCATTGAGTTTTTGTTCAGTCAGTTGCCGCCAAAAGCAGCCCAATTGTCCTGAGAGAATGTTTTAGAATCCTTCCGGGTCTCTGTTAGTTTCAGGGCTGTTTGGTTGCAGGTGGCCACAGGAATCCAACTTCAATTTGCTTAGCCAAACAAGGCAATTTTTACAATTAATATACATGGGTGTTTTGTGAAACTCAGCAGAAATACGACCGGTTCTCAGAACAGTTGGAACCATCAGGATTTTCTCTCTGACTCCCTTATTGTGTCTCACCATTTTGAGGTAATAAATCCTTGGGTGTTTGTCACAAAAAGCCTGGCTGTCCAGAATTGATTATTTTTTAATTTAATTTTGATTTGTCTTGAAAAAAAAAGATGAATACATTTCTTTAGCTTTAAAACTTTATATTGTGGAAGGATTTTGTTTTATAACTGATTCATGTTGTCAGTAATTCACCTCTGGAGTTCTAAATGTGTGCCCAGAAGACCTCAAGGATCTGGAAAAATACTTTCCTGTTTTGAATGTTCACCATTTTCTGGGTGCGTTGCGTATAGCTAACGGTGAGAAACCTTATTTTGATGATAACTTGGCAGACTAGAGCTCCCTCACCAATGTCTGTGTGATGAAGACAGACTCAGACACCAGCGGGGCTCACTTCCCTGGAGGGGACATTGTCTTCTGGTAAGTGGAAACCTTCTCTCCACAGAGAAACAGCTGGTTCGCTTTCCTAAAATGAGCTCAATATTTCGTTCTTAATCCTCTGTCAGATGCCAACGCAGGAAATACGTACAATGCCATGGGAACATCATGAATCTATAAACACACTTTGAGTGTGGTGTCAGTAAAAAGTAAAGGTTATGGAATTTTTATGAAGTCTACCTTTCGCATGTTTAGAAGCAGAAGTTCAGTTTTTGAAAAATAGAAATTTGAGGGGTGCCTGGGTTGCTCAGTTGGTTAAGAGACTCTAAAGCAGTTAATCTGACTCTTGATTTCAGCTCAGGTCTTGTCTCAGGGTTGTGAGTTCAAGCCCCATGTTGGGCTCCACGCTGGGCATGGAGCCTACTTAAAAATATATAGAGAGAAATTTAATAAGAATAGCACAACCTGATGTGAAACATGAGATAGAAGTTAGACGGCCACGAGTGGATGTCCTCCAGGTCACACATGGATCATTCGGGGATTTGTGTGTTTAGAAAGCTTGTCTGGTGATTCTCTGGCAGAAGGAACCACCGCACAGAACGTGAGGCTTTTAGAGACCTGGCCCATGTCTTATGTGTCATCGAGTCCCTGCCTCTAGCATATACATGACTGGCACATAGTAGGTGCTTAATAAATGTCCCCTGAATCAATGAGTGAGGAAGAGGAAAAACGGAAGTACAGAAGTTGAGAAAGATGCTTTTTTTTTTTTAAGATTTTATTCATTTATTTGAGAGCAAGAGAGAGCACAAGCCAGGGGAGAAGCACAGGGAGAGGGAGAACAGGATCCCCACTGATCCAGAGAACCCAACTCGAGGCTCCATCCCAGGACCCCGGGATCATGACCTGAGCTGAAGGCAGACGCTTAACCGACTGAGCCACCCAGGCGCCCCGAGAAAGGTTTTTATGTAGGGTCTTCCCCAGCCATAAAATACCGAGAAGCTGCTTCTACTCCCGTGTCTTTGGGCACCGGTCCCTCGAGGTGGGCTGGGGATGAGGAGGTGGGGGTGGGGTGGACAGGAGTTCAGTGGGAGCCAAGGCCCCACAGAGGGTGCTGACCTGAAGCCAGGGTTCGGCCCAGACAGAGCAGCTTCTCGGAACCCCCCGCCTGTGGGGAGCCCCAGCTGCCCCTGCACCAGGCCCCACGGAGAAAACACATTTGTTTACTTGACCTGAAGGACACGCTCATTGATTTTCCTGGAGCAGTTCATTCATAAAGGCAAATTGAGCCCCACTCCTGGGGCTGCCAACGGCCTTTTAACAAGCTCCCCGAGGGATGACTTCTGAAAATGAGTCGCTGATGAGCCAGAAATGGAGTTCGCCTGCCTAGCCCGGCCCTGCCGGCCCACGGCTGCTGAGCTGGGCAGAAGGTGCCATCTTGTGACTCGGGGGCTCTGGCCTGGTGTGGTAGGCAGGCCCAGGGCCCAGGGCAGAGTCGGACCGCGCCCGGCTGCTTCACCCTCGAGAGCATCCGGGCAACTAGGACAAAAGCGATTTGTTGCTCACATGTCCTGGCTCAATCTTCCACCGCAGTTTGCTCGAGTAGATGACGGAAATGTGGGAAGTGGACTGAGGGAGTTGCTTGAATGGAAACACCATGTTTTCTTTCTCTTTGGTCCCCACAAGTTCAGTTCTTGCCAACACCAGCTACTCTCAGAGAGCGTTGTCACTCCTTCGGTGCGACCGTCTCGTGTGACAGTTCAGTAAACAGAGGCCCAGTGAGGAGAAATGACCTGCCTGAGGTCAGACAGCCTGAGGTTGGGTTTTTTTATAGGATTTAGAGGTCACAGGCACATTAACATCTTTGATCTCACTCCGTCCTTCCGTGTAAACAGACATGCGGGATAGGTGTTGGTGCCCATCATTTTATCTTTTTATTATAACGTTACTTTTTATTAAGTAGTGTTTTATTAAAACATTACCTTTATTTTTAACCTTGTCCTTTTCCCCCCTCCTCACATTCTATTTTAGGAGATACTTTATTTGTTTATTTTACCAGATGACACGGTTTTAGCTAGTCCTCAGACGGCATCTGGGATCTACTTTTTCTAGAGAATTCTTGCCGCTTTGTCTTTCATTGTGCATTTCTCCCTTCGCCTCTTCCTTTTTCTCCCTTAGCCCCTTCTTTCTCCCCCATATCTACCTTTTAATTCTCCCTCCCCTCTGTACTTTTTTTCTTAAGGGGTGGCCCAAGAAAAGTGAGTTCTAATTCCGGTCCTGCTCCCACTTGCTGGCTGATCTGGGACAAGTCCCTCCTCTCTGGGCTTCAGTTTCTCCATCTGGAAAATAAGGGGTTGGTCTTCAGTTCTTTGAAATTGCTTCCATTCAGAGAGCCTGATATAGCTACAACTTTCTGCTACCCTGTTGACTTACCCCTGAAGCAAAAGCATCTTTCACTTTCTGATCTGCTGACTAGGGTCTTAAGCAGAAATTGGGGTACATTAGTAAGAAGTCATACCGATGGGGACAGCCCGCCACTCATCCCCACTGGAGAGGCCACCTCCATATCTCACTCATGATTTTCCCTGTGATGAATGACCAGTGCATTCCCACTGGTGAGAGGGACACGTCCATGCACTCTCTTTCAAGATGATGGGCCATCTCACTTTGTTCTCTGTTTATTGTGCGTGACACGGCTGTCACTATTGATTCGGCATTATTGAGAGAGAAGCTTCTTATTTCCTCTCAGGGACTTTGCCAGCAATTAAGATGTGTAGCCAGCAGGTGAGCGATGGAAACTTGGTAATGGTCTAAACCTTTTATACTCCATGAGTCCTTTGGAAAAAAAATTGTCATTAAAATTATTACACAAATAGTACAATAGTCCTAAAAGATCAACATCTTTAAGGAAAACAGCTCGTAAATATAATATGGTACCTTTCTCAAAACACTTACTCAGCTCTGCTCATCCTAACTCTGGTTTGACCTGCAGACTTGTCAAAACGCTTCCTCCCCCTTCCCCTTCAATGGGTTCTTTAAGAAGAAAGCTTTCCCAGGGTGTTGTTTCTGTTGTAGGATTTGAGGACTTTAAGAGGTGGTGTTTAAAAAGACCTCCTCTTTGTTCTAATAAAAGGGATGTGAATACCTGCCTTTGACTAATCACAAAACAGGTATTGATCTTGACATAAAGGTCAAATGGGTGTAAGGTGTTGTGTTCATTTCCTATTGAGGCTGGGACAGATGACCACAAATTTAATGGCCTAAACAATACAAATTTATCATGTTATAGCTCTGAGGGCCAGAAGTCTCACTGGACTAAAAAATTGAGGCGTTGGCAGGGCTGTCTGTGTTCCTGCTGGGGGCTCTAGCGGAGGGCTCGTTCTTTGCTTTCTCCAGCTTCCAGAGGCTGCCCCGGCCTCCCTTGCTTCAGAGCTCTTGTCCATCCTCAAAGCCAGCAATCACATGGCTCCGACCTCTCCTTCTAGATTCATGTCTCCTTCTCTAATCGGACCCTCCTGCCTCCATCTTTCCCTTAGAACACCTTTGTTGTCACATCAAGTGCACCCAGATAATCTAGGATACCCTGTCCATCTAAAGATATTTAAATTAATAGTTTAAATAATTTATTTTAGTAAAATAATTTTAACCATCAAATAGTTAATTATTTGCTATTTAAATGAGTGATTTAATTAGTCTGCAGGGTCCCTTTTGCCACAGAATGGAACGTCACAGTCATAGATGATGGGACTAGAACGTGGGCATCTTTGGAGGGGGGCCATTATTCTTTTTTTTTTTTTTAAGATTTTATTTATTTATTTGACAGAGAGAGAGAGAGACAGCCAGCGAGAGAGGGAACACAAGCAGTGGGAGTGGGAGAGGAAGAAGCAGGCTCCCAGCAGAGCAGGGAGCCCGATGCGGGGCTCGATCCCAGGACCCTGGGATCACGCCCTAGGCCTAAGGCAGACGCTTAATAACTGAGCCACCCAGGCGCTGGAGGGGGGCCATTATTCTGCTTACCTGCAGGTATCTTTTGACTTCAGGAAAACCAATATGATAGATACAAAAGTAGCCATCGATTTCCCTCATCTCTATACTCATGCCCCTTCTCAACATGACTTTACTACTCCTTCCATCAAGAAGTTGAGGCTGTTTCTCTCCTTTCTGAATTCAGGCTTGGTCATGTGTCTCTCTCTGGTCAACGGGACATTGGCAAATGCGATGCAAACGAAAGCATTAAGGATGGCCTCCTCTTGCTGCTCTCAGGACCCCCTTGACCAAACCTATGTTAACAAGCCCTACGCAGCCTGCTGGATAATGAGACAGAGTCAGTTACCTCTGTCAGCCCAGCCAACAGCCAACCACACGCCGGACTAGTAAGTGAGACTATCGTCCATCAGCTGACTACGAACACATGACTGAGCTCAGCTGAGACTAACAGAAGAACGGCCCAGTTATTCGCAGTTCAAATTGCTAAACCATAGACTCCTGAGCAAATACATGTGTTCTAAGCCACTACCTTTTAGTGTGGCTTGTTACGCAACACACGGCACATGTTAACTGATCCAACGAGTGACCCACTTTTGTCCAATCAGATAAAGGCTTTTCAATTATGACATCTCACTTCAAACATTTCTCTTGGTTCTGATGGATAAGTCAGGACGAATTCTTGTGGACTGAAATTTATATCCTACCATTATTCCAGAGAGGCAGCTCCTTCTCCACTAACTGGCAAAATATGACAGAATTGCTTCCTGAGCAAAGGTTTAACAAAATTTGACAAAGTATTTCAAGTCTTTTTTTCTCTTTCAGACTCAGTTTCCTTGAAGGCAGAAACAATGTCCCAGGGCTCAGGTCTTCCTCACAGGGTAGGACATGGATGGCCTAGAGCTAAGAGCATGGGCTCTGGAGTCAGACCTGAGTTCAAATCCTGGTTTTGCCTGCTAATTACAGGAACTCAGGCAAGTTGCTTAAACTCTCTGTGACTCATTCTTCTCACTTGTGAAAAATAGGGATAATGGAAGTGCCTGCCACATAGGGTCATTCTGAGAGTTGTGTCCAACAATAACAACAACAATGTGTAAGCACTTAGCAGAATGTCAAGAACAAGCCCTCAAAAGTATTAGCGAGCATTACTACACAGGACTGGGCACATCGGAGGGACTTAATAAAGACGTCCATTTGACTTGAGTGAAAGTTGGGGGATTTGGCTCTGGAAGAACCAGGAATCAAA
Organism: Ursus maritimus; assembly: GCF_017311325.1. Lineage (NCBI taxonomy): Eukaryota > Metazoa > Chordata > Mammalia > Carnivora > Ursidae > Ursus > Ursus maritimus. Next base: position 18,545,861 of record NW_024425786.1, read on the forward strand.
ACTTCCAGGCCCCAATTTAGACAAACTCCAGTTCTTTGGAGGAGCTTGCAGAAGCCTGAGACAGTATGGGTCCAAGAAATGTCAGTTCTCCTCATTCAGAAGTTCGCCTCCGTATTAACACTTGACTCTAGACTCCGGATCTTGATTCACAGCCCTGCCAGAGAGACCGAAGCCCTTGGGAACTTCATGAGTCAGTGCTGCTTCAGTGGTAACTAGTCTCTAAAGATGTCCTCTCCCCCGAACCAATGAACCACACCTCCCAGTACTCACTGCACCGAGGTGATGGCATGTGACTTCCAAAGCTTCCACCTGGGCCTCTTGGAATGCTTGCCTGGGATGAAGCCCGACGCCATGTAAGAACTCCTGCTAGCTCGAGTCCGCCAGGCTGTAAGAATTAATCAAATGGAGATGCCATGTGGCAAAAGATAGCCAAGCAGCTTCCTGCTGTTGCAGCCATCCGCGCCAGCCTCTTGAGCAAAGAAGCCATCCTGGTTGCCCAGCCCAGGCGAGCCTTCGGATGCCTCCAGCATCGCTGTCCTCTGACTGTAACCCCAGGAGAGACCTCAAGCCAGAGCCACTCAGCTGAGCCCCGTCAAATCCACAGAACCATGAGAGATGATAGCCAACAGTTTAAACCCCTAGGTTTTAAGGTGGTTTGTTATACAGTAGTAGATAACTGGAAAATCTCCCGAAACCTACCATGAGATCATTCCACCAGCCTTTTTTTTTTTTTTTTGATTGATTGATTCAATCCACAAACTTTGGAAATAAGTAAGTCAAAGTCCAGTATTGGGCCCTGTGGAGGGTTCACGTTCAAGTAGCATTTGGGAATCTGCGGCTACAGGCCAGGCACTTCGACACATGTTATTTAAACTTGTAGTTACGAGCTTGGAGTCTGCTATTAAACTGCTTGGATTCAAGTTCTGTCTTTACTACTTACCAGGTGATGACTTTAGACAATTAGCTGAATCTCTATTTGCCTCGGTTCCTTCATCTGTAAAATATGGATAGTAATAACACCAACCTCACAGAGTTTTGTGAGGATTAAATGAAACAACTCACAAAGTGCTATGTGCCTAGTCACAGAGTAAGCATTCAGCAACTGGAAAATACTATTAGAATTATTAGTATAATTACAACCAGCTTCTGCCTTTGAGGAACCTAGAGCAGAGACAAGACACGGGCAGAATAACATTCCAGAAATAAAGCAAGTATCTGTAAGTGTTTTGAATGAATGAGTGACTCAACTGCCAGATTAAAAGTAATGAGAGAGGGGAGATAAAGTATAGTGGGTGCTCCAAGGGGGGAGAATTACTTCTGGCTGAGCTGCTCAGGGAAGGCTTCCTGGAGGAGGTGGCTTTTGAGTCAGCTAGTGAGAAGTAGAGAGGACTTCAACATCGGCTATGGGGGAGTAGCCTTTCCAGGTGGTGCGAACACCTATGCAAACCCAAGCCACCAAGCAACCGGCATGTTGACTGACTCAGTTGGAGCATGGAGTGTGGGAGAGGAGACAAAAGTAGGTTGGGGCCAGATCATGATTTGAAGATTTCCTGTGTTTATTTACTCATTGGAGCCTCCAAAGAGCCAAGCATGTCATTCAGAGATGCTGTCCAAAGCAGCCCCTGATGTAGACGAGGGAACAGCAGAAATCAGGACCTGGCCTCCCCACAGCCTGGCTCAACACCCAGAAGATCACAGGGTTTCCAGCCAGCCAAGGGCCTCACTCCTTTCTGTTCCTGGCTCATGGAACCCTGAGGAGGGAACGCTGGTGTCCGATCCAGACTCCAGGGCCCCTGATTCTCCTTCCGGGCCTTCCTCAGCACCTACCACTTCTCTCCCTCTAGAACCACTTTCAAACTCTAGCCATTATTCCTCCATACCCTCCTCCACCCTCAGACACTACAGCGGCTCAATCACAGAGGGTGGGCCATCCTGCTTCAAAGGGACACCATCCTCACCTCCCTCTGGGGCCTTGCGGAGAAAAGGCAGGCACAGTCCCTCGGTCCTGCGGTGACATGCAGCCTTCTTCTCTGGCTTTCTTGAGTCAGACAGCCCTGGGTCGGATCATTCAGGTCCCAGCTCCACCACCTTCCAGCTGTGATTCTGAGCAAATCACCCCAATTTCTCTGGGTTTCAGCTTCCCGATCAGAAAAATGGGGAACACAGCCTGCCCAATTGTTCTGTGGACATTGAATGGGAAAATAACGGTAAAAGGCTGGGACATAATAAATGCACAATGAACACCGCGGATTAGGACAGTCAGTGTGGTTCTGCTTCCCTGACGCTCCGCGTCTGAGCCCCTGCCTCACGCCTGGAAGCCAGCGTCCTGCTGTCCTGCCCGGGAGGCCCCGAGCGCATCCTCCCTGGTCTCCCCACCCTGACTGGCCGGCGCATTGCTTTGGGGGCTGCCTGGTCAGGAGGCCCACTTCTTTCCTGCTGCCAGAGGGGCCCTGAGTGTTGAAATCCTTCCATTCCACGAGGCCAGAAAGTTGATTATGTTATTAATTAAAGCAAGATGCCGGGGCCGGGAGATTTATTTTCTTTTCCATATCTGTGGCCATAAATGCCACTCAGGGAGCTCAAAGGCCCGTGTCAGCCTGAATTAGGCCCCTGAACAGACGTTTTGTTCCCAGTTCAGTCTCCTCGGCCCCTCCTCCTCAGTGCCAGGAAGGAAGTGTGTGTTGTGATACCCGCCCCTCACCCCAATTTCCCTTGCTCCATCTGCACGAGGCAGAAAGGGGGGGAAATACCTGGGCAGCGTGGCATGGGGAGGGAATTTTCCAAGAAATTTGTTTTAAGTTTCTGCCTCATCATTATAGGACTTGCGCGTTTCTATTTTTAGCTGCACAAACGAGCCAGGCCCACATTCCCCTCATCTCCCCTGCCCCAACCTTTGTTTATACAAAGCACATGCTGAAATCATTATTTAAAAACCTCCAAACCCATAATTGCTCAGGTAGGTGAAGAATGCAGTCTTTATGGATGGAGCTTACAGAGGGGGCCAGAGTATTTCTGGGGAACTATGGCTTATTCATATTTGCATCCCCCTGCACCTAGCCCGCGCCGAACCCCTGGAAAGCCCAGAAAAATCAAGTAGAACTTACAGCCAGAACAGGCACGATCAATAACAGAGCCCAAGCACCATACACATTTTAGAAGAGGAAACAGAGTCTTAGAACACAGATGAGACGTGTCCAAATGGCCATAGACTATGTTGCTGCTCAGATTCGACCCCAGGTGTCCTGACGCCCAGTATGGCACTGTTTTAGTCCACTCCACTATGGAAACCAGTCTAAGGTTGGACCGCCTGAGTCCCAATCCCACCACACCAGTTACTAGCTGTAAGACCTTGAATAAGTTACCAAACTCCTCTGTACCTCAGTTTCTTTATCTGTAAAAGGGGAGTGACAAAAATGCCCACAGCATAAGATCGGTGTGAGGATTCAATGAGCGCCTGGAAGAAAGCAAGCCCTATGTTTTCGTTCTGCTTTCCCCAGAAAGGAGAGCCAAGCCGTTGGCAGCTGGGCGTTGGGTTTTCCCATCCTCGGTCCCTTTACTCTCCATGCAGTGTGGATCACAGTGTATTTCTCAGAGCTCTGCCCATCAAGGAGGATTTCCCTCTAGTGCTGTCTTTTAGAGTTCCCGCTGAGTGGGGCGGCGACAGTCCGTGTTTGGCCAGACCATATATTGCTTCAGCTCCCCCGTGAACCAGGCCAAGTTCTTCCTTCACTTGATCTTAAATAACATCATCTGAGGCCACACGTGTGAGCCGAGAAAGAGGTGTCAGTTTGAAAAAGGTCATTTTTGCCTCTGTGGGCCCTTTCTTTCATTAAAAAAAAAAAGAAAGAAATTATATTTTATGACTCCATTGGTAGGAAAATGGATATAATCTAAGATTCATTATATTCATGTTTTCTCTTGACTTTAAAATAAAGTAAAATTAGGGGCGCCTGGGTGGCACAGCGGTTAAGCGTCTCTCTCTGTCAAATAAATAAATAAATAAATAAATAAATAAATAAATAAATAAATAAAATCTTTAAAAAAAATTTAAAAAAATAAAATAAAGTAAAATTAAAATATTTCTGTGAATCCCTCAAAGCATTGTGGGCCGTAGGCACTGTGCCTAATGGATAAGCTGGCCCCGCTCGCACCTCGGTCTAGACCCACTGCAGAGCCCTCACTTGCTTTGGATCCGCTCAAAGCTGGCAGCCTCCTGGGTCATCTAATAAGTGAACCAGAGCAGGTGTCAGCAAGGGGGGTAAACGCTGCCTCCAAAATGCAAAGGAGTCCACCGAGCCTGAGGTCTGTTTCCTAGTGGTGAGATGTATAAGGTACAACAATTTGTCCTTTACTTGAGACGGACCAGCATTCCCCAGACCACTACGTCCCTGCAAATTTCACCTGCAAACACCTTGATTTCGGACTTCTAGCCACCAGAACTGCAAGCCACGAATTTCTTGCGTGTAAGCCAGCTAGCTCGGGCACTGGGCTGCAGCAGCTCCAGGAAAGTGACCACCCAGCGCTCTCTTCCCCTTGGACATGCTCGCCTTCGCTAGTCTCCCCCAGACCCGCAGTCCCGAGTGCCATCTATGTGCTAATAACTCTCCGTGTCTCCGGTCTTGACCTTCTCTCTGAATTTCAGACTCTCGTGCGCGGTGGTCTTGTCAGCTCCATCTGAGAGGCTATAGGCGTCTCAAACTTCCGATGTCCAACAAAGAACTCTTGATTTTCCCACCAAAATCTGTTCCCCTTCCTGCTCCATCTCGGTCCGTGGCAACTACAACCTGGCAGTGGCTCAAGTCAAGGCTTGGAAGTTACCTCTAATTCTTTTCTTTCCCTCATCCTCCATACCCGATCCATCCACAACTCTCTTGACATTATGCCCAGTATGTCAGTGACGTCTGTCTACCTCTCCTTTCCCCCACCATGCCCTCTGATCTCGTCCCACGCACCACAGCCTCTCATCTGGACTCTGCACCCCGTTCCCAACTGGCCTCAGTTTCCCCTGTCCCGTTGCCCCACACACAATCCATTTCCACCCAGTGGACAGAGTGTTCGGTGTTTTAAATATATTTTTAAAATATAAATCAAACCATGCTCAAGCTCTCCAGCAGCTTCCCATGTTACAAACACTTGGACTCCACATTTCTAAGTCATCCCCCCTCCCCAGCCTCTCTGACCTCTACAGCCTCATGCTATTTTGGGTGCTCTCATTACACCCCAGGCCCATTGGGGTTTTTTTCTTTTCTTTGAGCACTTCAAATCCTTTCCTGCCCCAGGGCCTTGGCATGTGCTTGGAAGACACCTTCCTTTGGCGCTTCAGCCTCCTCAGCCTTCTAGTTCCTTCCTCCTCATTCAGCCTCCCCTCAGAGGGGCCTTCCAGACACGCCAGCTTCTCTGTTGACACCCTAATCCCTTGTCTGCACACCTCACAGTACTGTATCCTACATGGAATGACTTGATTATTTATTTCTATGTCAATTATCTACCCCCCCCCAAAACACACGCATGTGTGTTCACATACACACATGCAAATCTGAACTCCATGAAGGCGGGGACTTTGTCCCTCTTGTTCACCATTATTCATCTGGTACATAGCACGTGCTCAAATAAACATACGTTGAGTAAATGAATGAAGAATGAATATCCTCAAACCATGGCACTGACATGCAGGGACAGCCCCGTTTGAAGTCAGTCAACACCCAGTTCAAGTCTAGGCTCCCTGCACCCCCACTCTGTAGCAGGCCAGACTTTGGCACATTCACAAAAGGAGGGCGATTGTTAAGTTCTTGTGACCCCTGCTTTCTATGCCTCAATCCCCCTCTCTGTGCCTCAGTTTCCCATATGTAAAGTGAGGGAATTAATTTAAAAGGTGATATCCTCCCTCTCCAGATCTGTGATTCATGCCCAATATACGCCAAGTGACTTTGACCTAGACCAGCCACTGCAGAGGCAGGGGAGTCTTAGGGTTGAGCAGACAGCTCCAAGTACAGAAGCAGGTGGAGAGACAGTGGACACATAGGTGGGTAGAGAGGAAGAGGAGGCCTCATGGCTTCGGATACATAACCTTCAAAATAGTTGCCAACGTTGCAATTTTACTGCTATTTGGTTCCTATTTCTCTCCTCCGTTAGATTTTGAGTTCTAGGAGGGCAGGTGCCATAAATGATCTGCTCACCAGGGTATCCCCTACATCAATGGTGCTCAAACTTTCAGTCTCCCCTTTCCACTCTTAAAAATTATTGAAGACCCCAAAGGTTATAGCTATAGATCAGAGATTCTCCACAAAGGACCATTTGGCTCTGTCTGGAGGCAGCTCTGGTTGTCACAACTTGTGGGAAGAGGGAGGAGTGATACTGGCATCCTGTGGTTTACGTAAAGGCCAGAGATGCTGCTAAAATCCTACTCTGCACAGGTCAGCCCCTGATGAAGAATTTTCAGCCTAAAATGTCAAGAGTACCAAGGTTGAGAAATCTTGCTATAGATCTTAACCATATTAGAAAATAAAACTGAGAGAATCTGAAATATTAATTCATTTAAAATAATAATAAACCCATCATGTTACCATAAATACATTTTTAAACAACTAAATTTTTTCAAGTAGAATATTCGTGTGAAGAATGCATTGCATTATTTTGTTAATTTCTTTATTGTCTGGCTTAATAGAAGACAGCTGAATTTCCATATATGTTTCTGCATTCAAGCTGTTCCAGTCCGCTGCTTTTGCTGAAGTGCATGAAGAAAATCCGCCTCACACAATATGTAGTTGGAAAGTGGGAGAGTGTTTTCAAAGCCCTTTCCGATAACTATACATATTCTTCTTTGTTACTACACCAAAACTCAACGATGATGGTCTCTTAGTAAGGAGGGCACGTATTGCATGGTGCACTGGGTGTTATACGCAACTAATGAATCATCGAACTTTGCATCAGAAACCAGGGATGTACTGTATGGTGACTAACATAATATAATAAAAAAAACATTAAAAAAAAAGAATCTGAAACCACATTCATGAATTTTTTTTCTATTGAGTTATTTTCAGATCTATCGGTCTGTTTTGAATTTTCAATGAATCTCTGACCAGGCATGATTTTATGACATCATGTGTGGTGGATTGAATTATATCCCCACCCCCGCACTCATGTTGAAGTCTTAATCCCCAGACTTCAGAATGTGGCCTTATTTCGAAATAGGGTCCTTGGGGATGTTATTAGTTAAGAGGTCATACTGGAGTAGGATGGACCCTAATCCAAAATGACTGATATCCTCATAAAAAGGGGAAATTTTGACATACGTACATTCAAAGGGATCGCCACGTAAGATGAAGGCGGAGATTGGGTGATGTGTCCACAAGCCAAGGAATGCCAAAGATTGTCAGCAACCTACCAGGAATTAGGAGAGAGGCATGAAGCAGATTCTCACTCGCAGTCCTTAGAAGGAACCAACCCTGCTGACACCTTCTTGGATGTCTAGCCTCTAGGGCTGTAAGAGGATAATTTTGTTATTGGAGCCTAAGCACCAGCTTGTGGTACTTTGGTAAGGCAGCCCTAGGAAACTAATACTTCATCCACTGGTTATGTTGAAAACAGTGGTTCATTGAATTACACTGATCTTCCAAATGCTAACCCATTCTGTCATAGGATACCAAAAATCACATTCATTACTACCATCACAGATCTCATCAGAAGAGTCTTTAAATATTCAGAAGATGTCAAGTTCCCAGTGGCAGATACAAGCTTTCCAAAATTCCAATTTTCACTCGAAAGCCCAAATTTTATCATTGACAACAAATACTGTCAGTGGTTTCCCTTGAAGGAAAAGGCTCATTTGGTTCATAGTCAAGAAAATATCCACCATACCCAAGTCTGAATCACCATAGTTAGTCAGTCATTCCTTCAAGTAAGAATGGTGATCCATGAAAGCAGCAGCTGGTTCACCCACCACTCAAATAACCACGCCAGTGTTTGTTCTCAAGGCAACCTTCTGACTTCGCATGCAGACTTCTGTATATGTCTCCCCAGTTCCTCACACAGAATGCTAATGAGATGTGTTCTCAAGGATCGAGATTTAATGAAACTAATTTTCTTTTGTTTTGTTCTGTCTTTAACGTGAGTGCATGGCCATGAAGAACCCAAGGACCTACTACGTTGGGTACCACTGCCTCCACGCGAGTGAGCGTGCCAGCAGCTTCCCCCACCATTATTGCCAGTGTCACCACAGCGGTGAAGGCAAATCATGTCTTCGTGTGATTGCTGAAATAGGGTTGGCCTCGCAGACACCCCACCGCACTTTGAGAACCACGGCTCTGCATCAAGCGTAGTGAGAAGAGACAAACAAATCTTTGCTGAAAGAATGATTGAATCAATTGATGGACTTAATAAGGACGAGAGAAAGAGAGGAAAGAAGGAGGGCCTAGGTTGCTCCTGCTTTTGACTTTCTGTGTCATATGAAAGATTGAGCCCTATGTAACTCGATTTTCAGCTGAAGAGGGCTCTGCAGTCGTTTTGCCCCAAGACCGGGAGACAGTTCTGTGCATGTGTTGCTTTTGACTTGTGTCTTTGGAGGGGCTCAGTGAGATGTGTCTTGAGTGCACACCCCGAAGCACCCTGGCTCAAAGAGCCCCATAGTCTTGGTGACATTATTATGATGAAAAGAAGACTGGAGAGAAAGATTGTTTTTGTCTTCAAAGTATAAGGGAAAACAGTCGTTATCATTTACCATCTGGGTCTAATGACCTACTTTTAAATAATTTTAAGTCTTTTTTTTTGGAAAAGTTTATGGAATTAAGAATAACGAGAGTGAAGAACAACTTTATAAGAGTCTACTAAGAATTTAAAAATAGCAAACCTAAATTTTTATTCCATATTTTCCTGGTTTAAGGTACCTGATATGGGCAACATCATTTGAATACAAACAATGTCTTATTAACTATCCTCAACTGTCATGTCACGCACAGACGAGGTCCACACACATAAATACTGATTTCAGATTCAAAGTATCTCTCTCCTGGATTCTGCCTTCTCATCATTTCTGATTTCCCTTCTTACACTTACAATTGAAAACGCAATACTTGAGGGAATTTTAGAAACTTCTGATGGCTCATAATTTTGCTGAAGAGTCAACTTCTTTGCCCCATAATTGCAAAAGAATTATATTTTTAGGTTTCTAGGCACCAATCAGAACAAGCCATCCAATGAAGTTTTTTATTTCGACACTAAGTATTTCCTTCTGGTCACCGCTAGCTGACACCTGCCTCTGCATCTGTCCCCCTATGAACTGTATCCAGTAGATGTTGGTTCACGCATCACAAAAGAGGAAAGACTACTGTGACCCAATCTTTAAGTAAAACAGTATAATCCAGGTCTTTCTCCTTCCTGTTGAGTGACTAACTGGATGAGAATACCACATTTCCTTTTTTTTTTAACCTTAGAAATACATTGTTTATTTACTGATTCCTGAGTTTGAGAAAATCCATCTAGGCCATGGTCCTGTGAAGACTCATAACCTGAGATTTCACTTATGTGATAATTTCACCATCCTCGTTAACTCGCGTCTAGAGTGATGCTATCTGTCTCTCTGCATTCATCTTCTGAATCATATAATTATTTTGAAACACCTTCCTCTGCCAATTTTCTTCTCTTGGTCATTATAGATGGAAAAGGAAAAATTTCTGATTTCTCAATTGTGTTCAATGAAAATGAAAATCAGACTATAAGACGGTGTCTCCAGTCTTCTCTTTACATCTTCTGATGATGTAATATTTTGGGTAACTATATTAGTTCCCTATTGCCGCTGTAAAAAAAAAAAAAATCACCACAGGGGCGCCTGGGTGGCGCAGTTGTTAAGCGTCTGCCTTCGGCTCAGGGCGTGATCCCAGCATTCTGGGAGCGAGCCCCACATCAGGCTTCTACATTGGGAGCCTGCTTCTTCCTCTCCCACTCCCTCTGCTTGTGTTCCCTCTCTCGCTGGCTGTCTCTGTCAAATAAATAAATAAAATCTTTAAAAAAAAATCACCACAAATTTGGTGACTTGACACAAATATATTACCTTACAGTCCTGGAGGTCAGAAGTCCAAAATGGGTCTCACCAGGCTAAAACCAAGTTGTCGGCAAGGCTGTGTTCCTCTGGAGACTCTCTGGGGAAGAGTGGGGACCGTCTCCTTGTCTTTGCCAGGCTGCCCACATTCCCTGGCTCATGGCCCCATGCCCCCATCTTCAAAGCCAGCCATAGCTAGTCCATCTTTCTCGTGCTCCATCACTCTGGTTCTCTGCTTTCATCGTCACATCTCCTTCTGGGACTCTTTTAGAGACACTTATGATTATGCTGGGACCAGAAAATCCAGAATAATCTTCCATCTCAAAGTCCTTAACTTAGTCACATCTTCAAAGTCCCTTTTTGCCATATAAGGTGACGTAGTCACAGGTTCCAGGAATTAGGATGCGGACATCTTTGGGGGGAGGGCGCATTATTCTGCCTACCACAGCGACACAGTAAGAAAACACAACACAATAAGAAAAACAGATGATACAACAGTGATGATGATTTATGTTCCTATTACAGTATCCTTCTAGATCATTCCATCATTGTTCCATTTTCTTATTTTAGTCTTTTTAACATAATTAAGGATAGTTGGTAAGCAAAATATAGCAAAATTTTTCAAGAGATAGGAAAAAAAAATCATGAAAATCCCTAAATATATCTTAGGTTTACAAATACATCAAATGGACCTGTGTGGTAATTCCAAGATAGAATATTTTTCTATTTAAAAATAAGAATTACAGTTTATGTTTATTCTTTGGAAGTTCTGTACGGAAGAATAAAAGCTATGGAATATCAAGCCTTACAGATATAACTGCTCAAAAAGGAAATTAAATTAGAATCAGATGCAAAAGATCCTGTTTATATACTGACGTTCAGGCTGTACTAAGCAAAAAGCCTTATCTTCTTCCAAATAAGAACGTTAGTGCAGTGGCATAAAGCTAAAATTTGAATTCTGAACATCGAGGTAAAAATGTGTTGAGGGAAAAAAAGTGGGGCAGAGAGGGCTGGGTTAGTTAAGCTAAAGGCAAGCTGCTGTAACACAAGTAAACTCCCAAATTCTATAACTTTAAGAACAACAACAGGGGCGCCTGGGTGGCTCAGTCGGTGAAGCATCTGCCTTTGGCTCAGGTCATGATCTCGGGGTCCTGGGATCTAGCCCCTCACTGGGCTTCCAACTCAGTGGGGAGTCTGCTTCCTCCCCAGTCATGCTCTCTCTCTCTCTCGTGCTGTCTTGTGCTCCCTCAAGTAAATAAATAAAATCTTAAAAAAAAAAAAAAAGCATCTTTCTGTCTCTCATGCATAGCCACAATGAATGTCACCAGGTAGCAGGTGTCTCAGCTCCATGTGGTGATTCAGGGACCAAGGTTCCTTCCATCTTGTGGCTCTGCCATCCTTTGGGAACTCCTTGCCACCTGCATGGTTGAGGTCTCAGCTGGCCAGAATGGGGGGAACCATGCAGAAGACAAAGCCACTTTCTCTAGGCTCAGCCCCAAGAGGCGTGCATCACATTCTGTTAGCAAAAACATAGTCACACGACCACGCTGAACTCCAAGGAGACTGGGACTTGCGGTCAGCCATGTGCCCAGGAAGAAGACAATGAATTTCAGTGCCCAGCAGGCAGTCCCCACCCCAGGGAATGACCCGATCCTTTGATCATTAGAAACAAGCCGGTCTCTGCTCCTGAGAAACCAGAAATGATTGTGCCGCCTTACAAATCAGGAGTTCTTCGCAGGCTGAAATTGAGTCAGAAGCGCCCATGGAAGGTTTTTCTGATTCAGCCTCACTGAGTCAGACACCCTGAGGAGAGACCCAGGCAAATACATTTTGAACAGATTTCCCAGACAATTCTTCTGATTAAACTCCACTGTGGATTAAGGTAAGAGACAGACCTGGGGTCTCAGGAAGCCCTTCCTACAGTCAGAAGCCATGTATGGGGAGAGACCTGGCTGCTGTTGGCGTCCCCAGCTGCTGCCTGACTACGCGGTACTCAGGCCTGGGATCCCCTCCCCTGACCCTACGTCCCGGGCCCAGATTCGGGCCCATAGCAGGCATTTGTTGAATTTATTGTTTTTACTCTCACAGTAGAAAGAGTAGCGTGGGGAAGTCCTTTGAAATGCCTCTAAACCAACAGGCGGAAGTGTCCTGTGACTCAGCCTGGTTTCAAAAATAAGCATAAGATAAACCACCTCAGAGAACAGGTGTTTCCCAAGCATGCGCTTCTCCAACCTGAGCAGTGAAGTGCGGGTTCCGCTCCGGCAGGTGTGTGTAGGGCCCAGACACTGCTCCACAGCCCAGGCTTCGAGTACCCAAGCGCTAGGCCGCCAATGAGCTGGCCAAGGCAGCACGTGTTAGAGTAAACCAGAGACCCCTACCTGGCAGCTGCACCCACAGTTCCCTCCTCCCCATTTGGCTCCACCCCTCTCCCTTTGCCAGCCTCTCCCTCTTTGGGGCGCAGCGGTGGGGGGGGGTGGCGCAGATTCCTGTCCCAAAGTTAGACATCTTATGGCAGGGGCCAAAGATGTGCCCTGGGCTAGAAGGTCTGGGGCTTAGGCCTCAGAGCTTTATCTTCCAAAAGTCCTTTAGATGGAGCAGAAGCCAGAGGAAGGCTTTTCTCAATGATCCCCAAAGCCAAGAATCTCAGAGAGAAGATTGCCCTCTCCAGCTGGGAAAGAAAACCAGGAGTGGCCCGCACGATGAGTTGCCCCAGTCCTGCTCGTTTGTGGCTCTTAACAGACTCGCTACTGGACCACACGTATCCCCAGGTTCATGCTGAAGGCTCTGAAGCCTGCGGCTGGGAAGGACCTTGGTATCCTTGTCAAGGATCTGTTTTCCCAACTGAGGCAGATGGGCAAAAAATAGCTTGCCTGAGGCCACAAAGTGGATACTATTTCCATGTTTCTGGGCTTCTAGCCTAGAGGTTTTCCACACTGCCCCCCCAACTTGGAGGGACTGAGGATGCGATCTGCGTGCCCAGCCATCTCCCTGCTTGGCAGCCGGGGAAAGGGGACCACTGGCCATGGGCCACACTGGGTCACCGGACTTGACCTCCCAGCTGCTTGCCTTGCAGAACGGCCTGTTTAATGCTTTATTCCTCGCGGTGTCTCATTATTGATTCAGCCGCTCGCTGCCGGGTCTGACCAAATAAACCCCGAGCGTTTGTATAATGTCGACTTCATCAAAAATGCAGGAGTTGGGGTTTTACTCGTCTGCGCGCTACCTAGACAGTTTAAGTCGATGATTGGTGGTTTCTGTGAGCCAAGGAGGGTGCTGGCAGCCCGCAGGCTAGCTACTGGCTTCTCTGAAGTGATGCTGGGCCCCAGGCTCCAGGGAACCCAGCATCCCCCAGCTGCGGCAGGCGGGGAAGAGTCTGGGATGGGAGGCTGAATGAGGTGGGGAGTTCGGAAGTGGGGAGTGATTTTTTAAAACAAGCACCAGCCACACCTTTAGAAACAAAATCAACCATACATTATTATGCTGCTGTTAAATATTACAGGTGAAGATCTGATCAGAGGAAGAAATGTTTGTTCATCCATTTGTTCAAAAAATAATGAGCACCTACTGTGCGCTAAGCACTAGATTGCAGAGATGAATAAGGCATACACCTGATTCACATGGGGGTAAAACTCTGTTCAAGAGAGACATTCAGGGGCGCCTGGGTGGCGTAGTCGCCTGGATGGTGCAGTCGTTGGGCGTCTGCCTTCGGCTCAGGCCGTGATCCCGGTGCTCTGGGATCGAGCCCCACATCAGGCTCCTCCACTAGGAGCCTGCTTCTTCCTCTCCCACTCCCCCTGCTTGTGTTCCCTCTCTCGCTGGCTGTCTCTGTCAAATGAATAAATAAAATCTTAAAAAAAAAAAAGAGAGAGAGACATTCAGGGGGACACCTGCGTGGCTCAGTCAGTTAAGTGTCCGACTTTTGGTTTCGGCTCAGGTCATGATCTCAGGGTTGTGGAATTGACCCCTGCATCAGGCTCTGCACTCAGTGGGGAGTCTGCTTGAGATTCTCTCTCTCCCTCTGCCCCTCCCCCTGCTCGTACACTCTCTCTCAAATAAATAAATAAATAAATAAAATCCTTTTTAAAAAGAGAAAATCAAGCTATAAAATGGAAGCAATAATAATAACATGACATTTATTCAACGTTTACTATGTGCCAGGTACTGTTCTGAGCACTCTACATAGAGAAATGATTCTATTTCCCAGGTTTTTTTTTTTGAAAGTCTATACATATATCTGCCCATGGGGCAAAGACAGGGAAAACATGCACCAAAACATTCACAGACTGAAGTTCATGGAGGACTTTTATTTTCTTCTTTTTACTAACCTGGATCATCTGAATTTTCCTTATGTCTAGAGCAACAAGGAAGGAGAATGAAAGCAGGAGGGGAAGCATGTGCTTCTGCCCCTGCCTCAAAGAAATCAGGCAGAGAGCCTCCACATGCTTCTCATTCGCTGTCCGATGTCTTCAGGCTGGAGTAGATGAGGCGCTGATCTGCCCCAGCCGCTCTGGATTCCGTCCCAGCTCAGAAATCCAGCGCCTCTCCCTCCCTGGAGAACAGAGTCGCTGGAGAGCCCCGAGGCTGCAGCCCAGAGCCTATGGCTTGTGGTCGAGGCTGAGGAGGACCGGGCATCTGAAGATTGAGCCTTTGAAGTGGAATCTTTTAATGCAGTGTTCCCAGATGGGCATGGAGAGCCTGGCCCCCTCCTGCCTGGCGTGCCAGCACCAGGATCCGACCTCTCCTGCTGACCAAACTCCAACCTAGCCCGGACAGCTGGGGCTGCTGGCGAGCCCTCCTGGACCCCTGCCCTGGCCAGAGAACTGGAGACAACAGCTTTGCCACTCCTGAAAGTCCTCACGCCCCTGAAGGCCCCACGGGGCAGCTCTCGGCCTCTGAAGGCTTCCTGGGGAGCCCCTTCAGGTGGATGCACCCTGAGAACTCCAACACGGAGCTCTAGACACACAGGGAGGCCAGGCGTCAAGCACTAATATATTTAATCCTCATTATCATCATCAACCTCATTTTCCCAATAAAGAGACAGAGGCCCAAAGAGGTGAAGTTACTTGACCAAAGTCACACAGCCAGGGAGCATGAGGCTGGCAGGCTGACTCCCGATCTATACTCCTAACCACTCTGCTACACTGTCACCCACTCTCTGGCTGGGATCTTTGGGGATCGCCTTCCAGGCTTCCACAAGACTTGTCACGTGACAAGAACAGCAGCCCTGGTCACTGAGGAAGCAGCAGAATACGAAGCAAAGGGAGCAGGGGGCAGGTGTCTGCCGGTCTGGCTCTAAATCCTGGCCAAGCCATCTACTTACTCTGTGACCTCAGTCAAGTCATGTTACCTCCCTGGGTCTCTGTTTCCTTGTCTCTCACACACGCGCAATGCCTAAATATTCAGGTTGCCTGGCAGACGATTTTCCATCCAGATAATTGGCCGTGTTATTTGAACACCTGCTAAGCGTGCCAGATCCTGTGCCGAGAGCATCACACGCATTGCTTAATCTTTATAACAGCCTGGGACACTATGATCTCTTCCCCCGACAGAGGGAGAAGCAGACCTAAATGGGTTAAGTGACTTCCCAAGTTGGTCAGAAAGAAGCAAAGCCAAGATTCGAAACTATGGCCTCTGACGGAGAAGCCCCAGTCTTCGCCCGCCGTCGTCCGTGTCCCATCTGCATCACATGAAACGAGACCTGTCAAGGGCCTGGCGTGGTGCCCGGCTCATGTGAGCCCTCCAGTAACTCAGCTGCTGTGCTGACGGGCCAATGTGTGTGCGCCTAGCACAGTGCCTGGCACACACGAGGCGTCGGCTCCCCCGCAGGCATTACAGGGGACCTCCGTCTCGGGCACGTCCGCGCTGCCCGCAGGGGCCTCCTCGCTCAGCCCAGGGAGCGCTCCAGCACAAGCAAGCAGCTCCCTTTTTCTGGTGAGCGAAGCAGATCGGCAGCTTCTCGAGGAGGACCAGGGCTCCTCCCTCCCCCCCCCAGGATGGAGGGACATGCTTGGTGCACTCCAGTGGCCCTGTGACCTTGGCTGAGTCATTTCCCTTCTGTGAGCCTCTGTTCTTCTGCAAAATAGGGAGGAGAAAGCCCTCCTTTAAAGGCTGGTTAAGAAGAATCAGAGAAATAACACGTAAGGTGTGGAGCACAGTGCCGGGCTCAGGAGGAGCTCGGTAAGGTTGACAAGATCTGGGTCCCAACATAGTGAAGTCTGTGTCAGAAGATGGGAAAAAGGATCAAAATCCATCAAATCTAAGACAACATCCACCGTAGAACACACTGTGAACTTCTGTACCACTAAGAACGCAAAGTGCTGCTGGGTGATCCATGACCCGACGCGTTCTTACTCAGAATTGTGTCATGCTTGGAGAAAAGGCCTTTTCGACTTAGACCGAGATTTTATTTTATTTTATTTTATTTTATTTTATTTTTAGATTTTATTTATTTATTCGACAGAGATAGAGACAGCCAGTGAGAGAGGGAACACAAGCAGGGGGAGTGGGAGAGGAAGAAGCAGGCTCATAGTGGAGGAGCCTGATGCGGGGCTCGATCCCATAACGCCGGGATCACGCCCTGAGCCGAAGCCAGACGCTTAACCGCTGTGCCACCCAGGCGCCCCTAGACCGAGATTTTAATTATACATCACTCTGTGCACACTTATAATGAAAAAATAAAGAACATAAATTGGTTACAGCGTCCCTAAAACCTCTTCACATTCACAGCCCACATCTTCGGAAGTCCTTTCAATGTGGAGTCCTTGGAGGCCATATTTTCCCACGTAATATTGTCCTCTTGCCTCAGGAGCCCTGGTCACGTGGCATTTTCTGAAAGAATCCACGACGGAAAGCAAGGCATGGGTGCTGGGTGCCTGGGCTGGCCTCGCCATGATGTAGCAGTGGCACACTTGGACCCCGTGTGGGCAACGTCACCCAACACGGACAGTTTGCCGTGTCCCCCCCGCCACCCCCCACAACCAGTTTGTTCTTAACCTCCCTCTGGATTTTCTACAAGTGCTGATGCTGAAGCTTTCGGTGTTCGCTCAGACAACAGCAGCCATAAAACACCAATCACAAGATGTAGAGTCCAGAGATGTAATACTGAAACAATGTTTGCTTTAGAGAATGGATAGTTCGGGTAATGACATGTAAGGTCCCACTGTGGACCCGGCCCGGCGCTGGGTGTTCCAACGGCCATCCTTGCTCCATTTCACTCTCTTTCATTTGAGTGTATTCTTATCATTCCTTTATTGACAAAGACACTGAAGCTCAGAGAGGGAAAGCAACTTGTCCAAGGCCACACAGCTAATAAGTGGCGAAGTCAGGACTTGACCTGTGGTCTCTTTGATCTTCTCACAGTATCAGAGATAGATCCTCTCCTGAGCGTTTCCTCACACTGGCTTTGAGCCCAATGTGTTCGTGCAAAATTAAGTCAGTCCTGACCTTCGGAAGCCATCTTTCTATGTCCTTCCTTTGGAAAGTAATAATAATAGTCCCTCTGTGCCAGGTGCTGTTCTAGCCACTGTATATGTTCTGGTACATTCAGTGTTCCCAACTGCCTTATGGGATGGGTTCTCTCATTAGCCCGTTTCACAGATAAGGAAACTGAGGTGTGGAGAGGTAATGCCACGTCCGCAGGGTCACACGGCTGGGAAAGGGAAGGGCCGGGATTCAGACCCAGTGCAGCTCCAGATTTCACTCACCAAACCACCCCCCACCATCTCACCAAACTGGCACAGGAAGCCCTCTGCCACCCCAGAACCCCTCCCTCCCCACTCCCCACCCCTGCCACCCTAAATCTTATTGACTTTCATGGTGGTCAGGCCCCTCTCCTGCTGGGAGCAGGATCTGGGCTGTCAGGCTTGAGTCAGACGGATGGCCTTCCCCAGCCAGGCCTGGCTCCCAAGTTTCTTCATGCTGGACCCAAACATAACACAATCTAGCGGCCCTGGCTGCTCTTCACAAAAAAAGCGCGAGGGGGTGTGGAAAGAAATCTAATTAGAGTCCCTCAGAGCCCCAGCTCTTCTTATTATTAAATTAGCCCCCTTTGAAGTGGAACTCAACTCATTATAATAATTTGAATGCCAAGGAATTGTCTTATATGATCCTGATCTGAGAAAAACTGCTTTCACAATTGCATTTATCCATGTCCTAGTGTCTCCCCACGGGACAAAGGATAACTCTGGATGCCAAACAGTTCTTGCTTCAGAGAAGAGCTTGGGAAGGTCCAGTGCGCCCGCTTCCCTGTGGGCCGGAGCTGCTGAGATGCAGTGTTGGGGACCCCACACAAATGTGGGGAGAGGGCCGCCCACATTTCCTACAACATCACAGCCCTAGGCCCAAATCAGAGGCTCACGCCGGGACAGGGAGGCTGCGGGAGAAATGTAGAAGGTCCAGGTCACACGCTTCCCAATGGTGAGTGGCCCAGAAGAGGGATCCCCGAATTCAGACCCCACCCTGGGCCCGCTTCAGAATTAGCTAGTCACAGATTCCAGGGTCCTACTCCCAGAGACTCCAATCCTTCATGTCTGCAGGGGGGTCCCAGCTGGAAGCTCCCCAGAGTGATTGTGAGGTGCAGCCAGGTTTGGGCTCCTGGCTTGGCACCTCTGGGGATCCTTTCGAGTACTTTGGATCCAATGTGGATCCACCACACCCAAATTTCATTACTGTTACAGAAGATTCCAGTACCCCTGGGCTGACTTCATGCTGAAAGGGCCAATCCTGATGGACAGTTTCCTTTCCTTCCTGAGGATCTCAGAGGACAGGATCTATGGCTGCCAGTCCCAAAGTCCTCAGAGAACTCCTGCCTGATACAGTGAACTGCTTCCAGACACTTCCATGTCACCAAAGATATTTTTGTACTCTTTATTGAGGGCACAAATAAGAGGCAATATTTGCCTTGCACGTTTTTAAAGGAATGTGGTTTTTAGGGGAGGATCCTGATTTCTTCCCATCTTTCCTAACCTAGTTCAAGTCTTGCCTTCTCTAAAAAAATCCTTTGCCAAATACCCAGCCCTCCACAGGTACCCCTTTTCTGGCCTCCCGTGGCCCTTATTCTGTGGACTGGAGAGCCACCAAGTACCCGGCTCCTTGCTGCTTCTTGTTCCCCCTGATCTTTACACATTCATGGTGCTGTGGAGGTCTGGAGCCAGCCATTGGTTTTAGAAAGTGCCCCAGATATAGTGAACGGAGCCCAAAAATGGATCTTCTCAGAAGCAAGACCAGGCCAGGTTCTCAATGAAAGATCTGAGCAGTCATCCCTTGGGAGATACTGTTGGGGCAAAGGGAGTTCGGAGACCAGGACCCACCTTCCCCTCTGAGCCCTAACCAAGATCACACCACCGAGGGTCCCTACTCTTGCTCCCATTCTTCATCCACCCAGAAGGTTGGCTTCTTGTTCTCTCTGAGTAAGCAAGTTAATGCTGAGGCATTCTTTCCTCCTGAGCAACTCTTTCCTGCCCAACAACACACCCACGTGACTCCCTGCCTCCCCACGGAGGACTGGAGCAGTGGTGCCAGTGACAGCTCCAACCCCCCTGGGTCGGCCCCAGAGAATGTGGCTGGATGAGGCTCCACGCATCGGCTGGTCTTAAGAAAGAGCCACACTGTTCTTAAAGAGAATTGTGGTCAGAGAAATGACTTGGTCTCAACGGTCCTTTTTACTCAATAGAGCTTCTCTCTGGTGTCTCCAAGTCACATCCGTTTGCCTTCCTGACCCAAGGGCAGGGTCTCCACAGCTTGGGACATGAAGGGCTAATAGCAACAATGCTTTTCCAGTGACTGTTTATCCCTTACCTCCCCTTTTCAGAGACCCTAAAAAGAAGAACAAATCCAAATATCTGATTCCCAGAAAATGTTTTCACCAACAGCCATTAGTCTAACCCTGAAATGGAATAAATCCAACGCTTGCATTAGCTTGCGAAGAATAACCCCGCCGCCACAGCACAGATGATGTCAAATGTGGCAAACCCAACAGCTTGCAGCGAAACGACCACAGGGTACAATCTTTCAGACTTCCCTGCTTCCTTCTTCTGGTCTCTCATTCATACTCTTAATTAATATCTATCTACATGGTACTCTGCTGTAGGACACAAGTCCCGCGGTGCCAAAGACTCACGACTCAGAACTGCTTCTTCCAGTCTTCCAGATCCTTGTCACGGATCTTTAGCTGCAGAGTTACAAAGCAGGCACAGGCACTTGCGACCCCCCCCCTCCCCGCAGAGCAACATTAGAGCAGAATATTATGTGGGCTTTGGGACCACAACGGACTTGAGTGCAAGTCCTGACTTTGCCATTCTATGACCTTGGACAATTCAGGCAACCTCTCGGCCTCAGTTTCTGTGTCTATAAAATGGGAATGCTCATGCCAGCAGGTTTACTGTAAGGATTTGCTGAGGTCACTCTGCAAAAGACTTACCCCAGTGTCTGGCGGAGAGTGAATACAATGAATGTTAGGTATTATTTTTTTCCACTTTACATATGAGGAAACTGAGGCTCAGAAGGCTTCCTGAGTAACACACAGCCGCGTGAGAGGCAAACTCATCTCTCCGATTCTACACTCTGGGCCTTTTTTTTGGGGGGGGGGTCCTTTTTTATTTGACAGTTCTGCAGAGTTCAGCCTTTAGATTGAATTTGGGAACAAAAGTACCTAATGAAGGCTCAGAGAAGATCAAATAGGACAAGCTGGAGGAGGAGAATAGCACAAAGGACAGTGAAGGGGAAGATCCCCACTGATTCCTGCCACCTCTCCTTATTGATGTCAAAAACACAACAAATGCCGAAGAACATTAGGGAAAAAAGATGGGGGGGGGTGGCGGCATAGAAGGAGAGGAGCCTCAGAGTCTGAAGAAGGGAACTGGAAAATTAAATGCCAAACACCTCACAAATTTGCCACCCCCCCCCAATATTCCCTAAGCCAGGTGAGCACCCAGGGCTGGCCCCTTTCTGAATGGAGAAATGGCTGACTACCAAGGCAAAGGACTCAGCCCTGCTGCCAGAAACGGTCCGCCCCAGAGACAACAAAGCTCCCAAATTCCTGGTCTCCGATCTCTGCCTCAGAACATTCTTGGGCCAAAATAAATGTGGGAACTCCATGGTGGAGTCTTGGAGCTGGAAGAAAATCCAAGATGTCGCCCAACACAGCCCAGTCCTTCCAGGCAAAACCACACCAAAACCATCCCGACAGATGCTAATTAGATGAATGGTTTTAAATTAAATAATGGGGAATAGGGGGAGGAGAGAAGGGTGCCAAGGATAATTGGAACAGAAACTCAGTCCAGAGAAAACAGTGATGAAGCCCAGGAATTACTTAAGCACACACAAAAGAGGCCGGGACACAGGTAGGGGCTTGTTTCCACCCAAGAGGCTGATGGCGAAGATGCAGCCACGGAGCCCCACATGGCCCCAGAGAGCTTTGGTCTGGGCTCCTCCGCTTCTCAGCCAGGCTGCTGGTCTCCCTCCAGTAAGGGTTCATGGGGGACAGCCTGGTGACCTCCCAGAACTCCTGTGAGAGGTCTCTCCAGCCTCATGGCCCTCCCCTCGGGCTTTCAGGTCCTAGAACACACTGCATTCGCCTCTCCCTTCTCAGCCTTTGCCACTGCAGTTCCCTTTGCCTGGAACACTGTTCCCTTACCTGGCTTCCCACCCCGATCCCAGCTCACCAATGCCGACCACTCTAGGAGGCCTGGGCTTGGTTCTCACCACCCTCACTCCAAAAAGGTCTGAGTCCCTGCGGCTCAGTGCCTAGGAAGCTCCCTGTGCCCTCCCATCCCAGCCCAGGACATGTCGCTTCTGTCCCCCACTAAGCTGAGCCTCCAGCCAGCAGGGACTATGGCCACCTGGTCACAGCTCTGTCCCCTGCACTGAGCCTGGAGTGGAAACGCTTCATAAATGTTTGGTGGATTAAAAAATAATAATAAAGGAAATAAATGCTAACTTCCCATAACATGGCCCCACCACTTCAATTTTTGAGGCTGAAAATAATAAGAAGTGGGTATCTACTGTGTCCTTAAGGTCTCTAAATAATAATAAAACGGACATGTATTAAGTGCTTCTAATGTGTGGGTCCCATGCTGGATGCCTTGCACTCCTGCCTCAGTCAAGTGCACGCAAGCTCATGAGCCCGGGGCTGCTGTCACTACCCCCAACTCCAGGGTGGGGAAATGATCAGAGAGGCCGAGTAGCCTGCCAGAGATCACAGTCTTGACTTACTCATCTGTGGGTCTGGTTAGTCCTGGAGCCCACACAGTCTCAAAGGCGCCAGCCGCTCTGGCCTGAAACCCACCTCAGAAAGCCCCTCGTGTGTAACTCGAAACCCCGCCTGTGACCGTCAGCCCATTTCCTCTTCTCACATCTCAAGCCCAGATGGGGTCTGACACTTATCTCAACCCCCCATCACAGAGTGGGAGCCCAGCAGAGCCCTGGGAACGGGAAACTTGCCGTGGAGAGAGGACAGGAGGAAGTGACCGCTAAGGGGATGCTAAGGGGTTTAGTCTCCCGGGTCCGAAGGGGCCACCTGGCCCTGGCTGCCACGCGCCTCATGTTGGCAAAGCAGAGGTCTCAGAGGCAGGGAAGGAAGCCAGTGGCAAGCCAATTGTCATCACAGGTTAGGTGTCTCCTGTCCAAGGACAGCAGGGACTAGCCTAGGCTGCCTCCTCCATGCAGTCTTTCTTGATTCCACATGTGTGACTTGTGAGTGCTGCTGGAGCCCTCAGGGCCTTCTGCGGGCACCTGTGCTATGGCCCTGCCCTAACCTGTGTGCACCTTGTGGCCCAGCCGCAAGAGCTCTGCCACGTCCCTAACCTCTCAAGGGCTCACCTACTTATCTGGAAAATGGCGATGTTAATAGCCTCCACCCCACAGGGTTCTTGGAAGGAGTCTACGTGTTTGTATACTCACGTAGATGACTCACGCAGATGACTCTAGATACTGTGATTATATACAAGCACAGGTACTGTGTATAGGGTGTAAATGCTTACACTAGCTCTTGACATAGAGGAAATAATAAACATCGCTCGTTCTTATTAATGCCTACATGATCATGGTAATACGCCGGGGAGGGATACCGCTCGGGAATGACAGGGGATGACGCCTTTTACAAAATCAAGCTGAGGTTCCCAAACACTGGTCGGCGATACAGCCTCCAGAGGGGAACTCTCCCTGGGGCACCTGTTAACAACAGAGTCCCAGGTCCCACCACTGGACCTACTGACTTTGAGTGTCTGAGACGGAGCCTAGGAATGTTTATTCTTACAACCCGCCCAGATGATTACAGTGATCAGCCAGATTTGTACCCACTGGGCTAGCCGAGCTGTTTCTTCTGCAAATGGAGGAGCGGGCTCTGCTGGGGATTCTACCGTGAGAAGGGGTATCTCCCTCCTCCCACTCCCTCCCGTCCTCCCTTTGGTTCATCAGCATCTGGAGTTTTTCTCTGCAGCAGTTCCTCCAGAAGAGCTCCGGGCAGACCTTCTCCGGACCATGAGAACCCTGAGGAGCTAAGTCTGGTTTTCCACCCGCTGAATGTCTGGGAGCAGTTTGGTTTCCATCCCCTGAGCAGATGAAGATTTGCTACAAATGTAACTTGTCTACACTGCACCCTTTCCACCATGACCAGCCCCTGCTCCCAATACCACGGGCCCACTCATTTATACCCCTGTGACGCGGCTAGGTGCTACAAAGTCTTCCTTCGTGAGTCCTCCCTACCAGTGGGCCCAGGGCTCAGGGCTGCACCTACGTTCTCTCCTTCAAGTCTCAGGAACTGTCTTCACTGTGGGCATTCTTATCCTACTTTTGCCTCGAGGACAACTGAGCCTCAGAGAGGTAACATGACCTGCTCGAAGCCATTCAGCTTCAACGGAAATTCACGATGGCAGTCCAGGCCTGTCTGTTTCCAGAACCTGGACCCTTGGTTCTGAGGCCAGTCATTCCTGCATCAGTCCTGCTCAGAGGCACCAGAACAGCTTTACTGTACCTCTTCCTTCAAAGTTGGGGCCCAGGCCCAGGGTCCCCAACTCTGTGACCTCACCCCAGCTGAGGTCCAAGTGTCAGCTCTTGGGGCCTCCTCTGAGTTCCTAAATCTTAATCCTTCCAACCTCTTCCTTTTGTGGTCCTGGCTTTAGGGGTCAGGACTCCTGGGAGACCTCAGTGCCTTCATGTGACCCTTCCAGTTACCTAAGTAAGAACTCTCTATCCAGTTACCGATTTTTTTTTCTATTGAATTTTGTCTGTTTAAATACTGAGGTGGCTTCCGTCTCCTGACAGGACTTGACTGATCCGGGAGTGGTCCCAAGAAACAGAGCCCCAAAGGTGGAATCCAGAGATCTGCTCTGCTCCTGCGAGGTCACCCTGACAGCAGTCGTTCCTTCCTGGAGCAGAAACCGAATCCACGTTGCAGCTTTTCTGACACAGCAGAACAGTTCCACAACAGTTCCTACCTCACCCCCAGATTCCAACACTAGCCTCCTCAGAGGTCTGGGTCCAGGTCCCATGGGGCCTGTGAGCCCAGGGACACCCGCCCCAGCCAGGGTGCTCCTGATGGATGCAACCATCGTACTACACAGAACGGTTTGACTTCCTGGAGAGACTGAGGATAACGAAAGGACTTGAGTCAGTGGGCAGACGGTACAGTCCCAAGGCCTCGGGGTCACCTAAGCAGGAACTGTTCATTAACAAGTAAGACTTCCAGAGGGTGAGAGCCCTGGGCAGAGAAGTCAGTCACCAGGCCTCATGGGTGACCAGTGCTGCCCAGCAAAACTGCCCGAAGTTTCACCAAAGAGCATAGACAGGTGGCCAATCAACACCTGGAAAGATTGTCAGCATCGCTAACCGTCAGGGAAACACAACTTACAAACCACAACGAGAGATCACTGCACCCCTGTCAGAAGAGCTAAAATCAAAAATATTGACATTAAACATTGACGAGGGTGCCGTCATACATCACTGGTGGGAACGTGACAGGGCATAGCCTCTGTGGAACACAGGTTAGCAGTTTCTTTAAAAACCAAACATACAGGGCGCCTGGGTGGCTCAGTCGGTTAAGCGTCTGCCTTCAGCTCAGGTCATGATCCCAGGGTCCTGGGATCGAGTCCTGCATCCGGCTCCCTGCTCGGTGGGGAGCCTGCTTCTCCCTCTCCCACTCCCCCTTGCTTGTGCTCTCTCGCTCTCTCAAATAAATAAATAAAATCTTAAAAAAATAAAAATAATAAAAAAAAACCTGAACATACAATTGCCATATGACCCAGCAATTGCACTCTGGGCCTTTATCCCAGAGAAATGAAAACCTGCATTCACACCCGAAGAAGTTATACGTGAATGTCAATAGCGGTTTTACTTAGAACAGCCCCAAACCGGAAATAATCCACTGTCCTTTAAGAGGGCGATGGTTAAACAAACAGTGGTATGTCCATACTGTGGACTACGCAGCAGTAAAAAGGAACTATTGATACACGTTAGTATGCACAGCTATCGATACAAGCTAACTACCGATACATACAACTCGACCTCCAGACACTGGTGCTCATTGAAACAATTCGATCCCAAAAGGTTAAATACTGCATGATTCCATGTAAATAATAGCCTTGACATGAAAAAACTACAGACATGGAGACCAGAGTAGTGGTCGACGGGGACAAGGATGGGGTGGGGGCAGGAGGGAAGTGAGGGTGGCTGGAAACGGGCAGTGTGAGCGATCCTTGTGGGGATGGAGAGAAATGTTCTGCCTCTTGACTGTGTCAATGTCAGGGTTCTGGTTCTGATACTACGCTACAGTCTTACAAGAGGTTCCTGCTGGGGGGAGCTGGGTGAAGGGTACAAGGGATCGCTCTGTATCATTTCTTACAACTGAATGTGAATCTGCAACTCAAAATTAAAATTTCAATTAAAAACCAAACCAACAGATACTAGCAAGACCTTTTCAAAGCACCCACCTGAGTTGGGAGACTGAGTCGACCGGGCTGGGTAAGGCCCAAGCATGTATGTGTGTTTTTGAAAGTCTCCCTAAGAGTTGAAAGCCACACAATTAAATGACTTCTAAAGTCCCTTCACCTAAAAATTTAACGTGTGAAAATAGATCTTAATCCAAACATCTCACGGGTTCGAGCTGGAGCTATCCCCCTCTATCACCCCCTTCCAGTGTCCCCAGCAGAAAGGAAGAGGAAGTCCCGAGAGAGAATCAGGACATGAGTGCGGTGACTGGAGAGGGAGCAACTCTCTCCTTCATGGTCCAAGGACTTCTAACCATAAGGCTCTCAATTAAGCATAGCTAATGGCCACACTGGCTGAGGGCGGGACTAGAACTCAGCTTTCTGGCTCTGCCCTCGGCAACTCGGCTGAGGGTGGGCAGCCCCCCAGTACATGTCAAAACAGTTAGAAATGGTTCTAATTATAACCAGGAAGTTTTTAAGCCTGTGGGTGGAAAGGAGTGCCAATTCATGTAATAGCCATTACTACACACAATAACCCCCCCCCACATTCTTGGCCCAGATTTTGAGGGTGACAAATGGTGTCCGCACCGGCACAGATAGGAAGGAGTCTTTATCACATAGGGGAGAAACCCTGAGTCTCTGGAGAAGAAAAAGAGCGGGAAAGGTCTTAGGGAGGACAGCGGTTCTGTGTCCCCGGATGTACTGGATAGCTTGAGGGGGGGGTTCTTTCCCCCTTCATAATGAACCAATTAATTAGGCTCTCAGTTCTCTGTGTTCCTGGGCATACTGGATAGCTGGGAATGCGGGGTCGTTCCCCCTTCATAATTAGCTGACAATCATCCTCTTTCCATGCTAATGAATCACCCAAGACTCTTCAATGGAGAGGAGTAATCGGAGATGTTTCACTGCTTAGGGCCCCATAGCTTCCCTCCTCCTCCCCCCTCACTCCCACCAGACGGTTCCCCTGCCACCCTGAGCACAGAGCTGCAAGCTTATGATCCCAAGCCAGTTAACTTCACAGCTAACACGCTGGGCAGGGAGGTGGTGGCCCCAGGAGTTGTTGGGCAGGAAGTGGAAGCTCCAGACTGAGCAGGGGTCCAATACCCCCTCCCAGGGTGGTCAGCTCGGCCCCAGCAGCAGCCCAGCCACAGGGGCTACTGCTTCAAGATGCCACTCTTGGCTTCCCCCTGGTGTGCCAGCAGGGCTGTCCAGATCACTGCAGGAGGCCGGGAAGTAGGCATCTTCTTCTACCATTCGCTAGCTGGCTGACTCACAGCAAGTCACCTCACCTCCCTGAGCCTTCCAGAATTTCTGTCTCCACAGAACCCTCCTCTCAGAGTTGCTAGTTGGGGGGAGGGGGCGGATTAGAGGAGCAGCTGCCAGTGCCTGGACCCGCAGTGGGTACCCCGTGAATGGCAGTCAGGGAGGTGATAGACATGGTCTACTTCCAAGCTCCCAGAATCACGAGCCTCTGAGTAGGTCCTCTGCACGGCTCAGCTCCTCACAGCTGGGACCTCAACAGGTTTGAAACACCCACCAGTCATTCAATACCATGTTCTCAAAGAACATTGAAGGATATGGGGAAGGTCTCCCAAAGCCTCCTGAGTGATAAGCAGCAAACTACCTCTGCAGCAGGAAGCCAGTATGGTCACAGGGAGAAGAAAGATGGGAATGAAATCACCAGGCCATTGACAATGGCTCTCCTTGGGTGATGGGATGAAGGGGGCAGAGGGGACTGCAAGGACGTTCTTCTCATCAGTACACTTCTCACATTTATGAAATTTCTACCACAAACATCTAAAATCCAGAGAAATACTATTTTATGTTTATATGTTATAAAAATATTTTTTTTACATCATATATAATATAGAAAAGCTACCCATCTTTAAAGTCTTTCAGTGAAATTATTTAGGACAAAAGAACCAATTTCCTGTCACTCACACATTCATCAGGAATTGCTCTGAATGCCGGGGTGGGGGTGGTGGGGTAAGATGGGGTACAGGGGTGCAGGAGACCGGTCCTGACCCTCAGGGAATTTGACAGTCTAGCAAGAAAGAGTCCCAGCAACATGTTCTGGGAATCTCAGAGCAGGAAGATCAAGGAAGGCCACTTAGAAGAGGCATTATACAGGCTAATGTGGGAAGGATGGGGTTGTGGCATTGAGACACGTGGTGTTATTTCACCTGACTGTACCTAAAACTGGGACATCGATTGGGGACAGGAAAAGATAGGTCTCCTGCTCTCTAACTTTCTACCACCTGCTCTTCCCTGAACACAGCACAGAAAAGGCTCAGTCTCTGGGCATCTCACAGATTCACTGGGCCATAGTGTACAGAGGTGGAAAGGTCGAATGTCCTCATTATATGAGGATATCGAGGTCAAGTGAGGGGAAGGGTCTTGCCCCCAAAGTCTCCTGATTTTTTTTAATCCAGGAAACCAGGTAGCCTCACATTCCAAAAAGGGCTAGGCTGCTGACACCACTGCTATGCAGGGTGTGTTTTCCAGAAGTGAGTGACAACAGGAGCACCACAGCCCCGTGATGGTATTAATTCCTTCTTCCTGGTTGTCTTCCGCATCTGGCAGCAGTGTTATGGTGTGACACAAAGAGCTGCAGAGGTCCTGGAAATGAACTTTCAACTGCCTCACTCCCATATCTTGGAACTCCAAACTCTGACCATGGGTTGGCCTGACTTAAATTCATCCTAAGAAAACAATGTTCTGAGCACTTCGGATGCATATACTCTTCATAATAACCCTATGAAGCAGCAACTATTATCCCATCTTACAGAAGAAAATAAAGAGAAGAAATTTCTCTTCTGAGTCCGTGTTAAGAGGGAGCATGATAGAATACAGTAGTTTTCAAACATTTTTGACCCCAAAATGTCATTGAACACTACATCAAAAACTAATGATGTACTATGTTAACTAATTGAATTTAAATTTAAAAAAAGATTAACAAAAAGAAAGAAAGAAAGAAAGAAAGAAAGAAAGAGAAAGAAGAAAGAAAGAAAGAAAGAAAGAAAGAAAGAAAGAAAGAAAGAAAGAAAGGAAGGAAGAAAGAAAAGAAAAACTAACAATGGCTCTACTTGCGTATCCCTCCACACGCTAAGCAAAAAAGGCCCTTTCTTTCTGGCATACCCAACAGTGCCCTCTCTTGGCATAACAAAGAGCAGAAAAATGGTTAAGGACAAAGGCTTTGTAGCCAGACAGACCTAGGTTCAAGTCTCTGATCCACCTCTTATTAGCTGTCTGACCTTAGGTGATTTATATAATTTTTCTGTGCCTTCTTTTCCTAATTTGTAAAATGGTTATACACAACCCACAGGGTTGTTATGAGGATTACATGAAATAATGTATGTAAAGTGCTTACTACTGTAAATTCAAGTCACCAGACTGTGAGCCTGGTGAGGGCAGGCAGGGGTCAAGTCTGCTTTGTACCCCCTGAATCCCCAGGACCTAACAAAAAGCCTGGCCTTTAACACAGGCTCAGTAAAATTTGATGAACAGATCATAAGTGAATGAATGAATGAATGAATGAATGAATGAAAGAAATTCAGACTAAATTAAAGGTTCGGTGCTATGATAATTATATCTGACAGTGTCCCCAAATTGAATATCCAAAAACAATAACATATTAACAAGAGAAAACCACCCAGAAGCTGGTTGCACAGGCTTCTACTAAAGAATTGCTAATAGGGTAAAGGGGGTCTTGGGGTTCCAACACAATGCCATACTAAACACTCTTTAGGCCCTCCAACCAAACATGCTAGCTAGAAAAAAATACTTAAATTGCATCAATTAACTGTCAAAAAAGTAAGGCGCATTCATAACAAAAGCTAAGTAAACACCGGGACTCAGACATATTAATGATGCTCTCAAGCTCCGTGAAATGAAGATCAGAGACAAAACCCAGGGCCCAGCCCACCCAAGGTGAGAACTCTAAGAGAACACCCTCTCCACATAAGGCCGAGACCCCAACAAATGACACACTGGTGTCAAGGTGAACTAGAACAAAAATGTCCTACCCTCTACTCCCTGGGGACTACAAGGCAAATTGCTTGTACCGAACATGGGCAATGAATGGAAGGGGGAAAAAGCCTCTCTTAGAATTTGTAGCTACAAGCCAAGCTTATTAAGAGGGCTTGCAGCCTGAATTCACTCTACTTGGGTGGCCCGGAAATACCAAGCTAAGAATGTAGTTTAAAGTGGTCTCAGGGGGGGCGCCTGGGTGGCACAGCGGTTAAGCGTCTGCCTTCGGCTCAGGGCGTGATCCCGGCGTTATGGGATCGAGCCCCACATCAGGCTCTTCCGCTATGAGCCTGCTTCTTCCTCTCCCACTCCCCCTGCTTGTGTTCCCTCTCTCGCTGGCTGTCTCTATCTCTGTCAAATAATTAAATAAAATCTTAAAAAATAAAAATAAATAAATAAATAAAGTGGTCTCAGGGGTGCCTGGGTGGCTCAGTCAGTTAAGCGTCTGCTTTCGGCTCAGGTCATGATCCAAGGGTCCTGGGATTAAGCCCTACATCGGCTCCCCACACAGTGGGGAGTCTGCTTCTCCCTCTGCTCCTCCCACACCCCCACTTGAGCTCGCTCGCTCTCTCAAATAAATAAAATCTTTCTAAAAATCAATCAATAAATAAAGTGGTCTCAACTTGGTAATGACCACAGGCTCCTGGCAGAAGTCAATGCAAATCCCTTCTGTACGAATCCACCTTTAACATAGTCTCAAAGATCACCCAAAGGTAAAATTCTGATATATGAGCTCACAGTCACAATTACAAAACACACAAGGAAATCAGGCATCATGAGTAAGAGTCAACAGAAACAACACGTAGTAGATTCAGACCCACAAAGGCCTCAAACACTGGAATTATCAGATATAGAATTTAAAATAATTTTATATATTTAATAACATTTTTTAAAGATTTTATTTATTTATTTGACACGGAGAGAGAGAGAGCACAAGCAGGAGAAGCAGCAGAGGGAGAGGGAAAAGCAGACTCCCTGCTGAATGGGGAGCCCAATGTGGGGCTCAATCCCAGGACCCTGGGATCATGACCTAAGGCGAGAGCAGATGCTTAACCCACTGAGCCACCAGGTGTCCCTATATTTAATAACATTTTTAAAGGGTATTGAAAATTTAAGTAAAGAGTATCTATAAAAGTGGCTTTGTGGATTTGAAAAAAAAAGATTAAAAATGAAAAATATAGGGGCACCTGGCTGACTCAGTTGGCAGAGCATGCAACTCTTGATCTCAGGATTGTGAGTTTGAGCACCCTGTTGGGTGTAGAGATTACTTAAAAATAAAATCTTTTTTTAAAAAAAGGAAAAATATAATGACCAAAATTTAACACTCAGTATATGAGTTTAACAGCAAATTAGACATAGTTGAAGAAGAATGAAACAGAAATCAGAGGTAGAAAATACCAAAGAGAGATTAAGAACCATGGAGATTAGTACGAAAAGTTTTAACATATACCTAATCATAGTTACAGAAAGAAAAGTGAGAAAGAATGGTGAAGAGACAAGATTTGAAGGGATAGTAGTCATTGATCAGTCATTATATCTGAGAAATGTCCATAAACAATGAAAATAAATAGCTACAGACTTAAGAACCTAAGAAGCCCAAGAAGGGTAAATAAAAAGAAACTAGCACCAACCAGTGTGACTAGATTTAGCACATAAAAATAGAAGACTCTTAGCTAAATTTGAATTTCAGATAAACAATGAAGAATTTTTTTAGTGTATGTCCCATATAATATTTGGAACATACTTACACTAAAAATGTTTGCTGTTTATCTGAAACTTAAATTTAACTGGGTATCCTGTATTTTTTCTGGCAACACTAACATTTAGATATATTACAATAAAACTGCAAAATACCAGAGAAAAAGAGTTCATAAAAGTAGCCAAAGAGAGAAGACAGATGGCCTCTAGGTCAACAGCAAGGAGACTGACAGCTGACTTCTCAACAACAAGAGATACCAGGAGTCAGTAGAATAATATCTTTGATGTAATGGAAAAACAAAACTATAATCTATATCTAGAGAAAATCTTTTAAAATGAGACTAAAACAAAGACATTTTCAAACAAAAACTGAACAACTTTGCCAGAAACAAATTTTCATTTAAAAAATGCTAAAGCATTCCTTAAGGCAGGAGAAAAGAAATCCCAGATGGAAGGTCACAGAAGCAAGAAGAAATGAAAAGCAAGGGAAACAGTGAATATGTGGGTAAATCTAAACAACAAATCTGACCAAACCATTAATACCATGTGGGATTAAAAAAACCAAAGTAGAATTAAAATACATCACAATAATAGACTAGAAGAAGGATGATGATGTTTTAGCTTGCACTTGGGGAAAAAGGATAATGGCAATTAATATTTCAATTTGACTAATTAAGTGCATGTGTTAACATTTCTAGAGTAATGACGAAAATCATAGCAATAAAGTATATAACTTTCAAGGAGATGATTAGGATAAAATGAGAAATATAATCTCCCCCAAAATGACTAGAAAATACAAGGAAAAAAACAGAAAGGCAAAATGAATAAAAAGAAAAAAATCAAATAATCATTAATTACCTAAAATTCCAATTATCAGGGAGAATTTTTTAAAATACAGGTAAGTACCATTTATGAGTTACATAAGCACTCATAAGGATTTAAAGTAAAAAATTGGAAAAAGGCAAATACTAACTAAATGAGAAAGATGGGGCAATTATATTAACATCAGAAAAATAAACTTTAATGCAAAAGGTATTATTAGGAATGAAGAAGGTCACTAAATAATGGGGGAAAGGTCCAATTCACCAAAAGATAAAACACTTCAAACTTGTATGCTACCAATAACATGAACTAAAAACATTTGAGGAAAAACTGACAGACCTAAGGGAGAAATTGACAAATACACCATATAATAGGAATTTTAACACACTTTTCTCAGTAACTGATGGATAGCACAGACCAAAAAATCAGTAAGCATACAGAAAATTTGACACACTTAATAAGCTTGATCTGATGATCATATATAGAACATTGCAGTCAGTATATGCTCAAGCGTACACAAATCAATTTTCATTAACATTTCAAAGATTTTTGTGTCCTATAGATCACATTCTCTAAGCATGATGCAAATAAATTATAAACCAATAACAATAAAATAATGGAGAAACCCCATACATTTCCAAATTTAAAACCATTTCTAAATGACTCGTGGATCAAAAAAAGAAATCACAATGGAAATTAGAAAATATTTAGAATTGAATGGTAATGAAAATATTTCATATTTAAACTTGTGGGATACCTCTATAAGGATATTAAGAAGGAAATTTGTACCCTTAAATGGTTATACTACAAAAAATGAAGGATGAAACTAATGGGTTAAATATTCTACTTAAGTAACTTCAAAGCCAGTAGAATGAAGGAAACAATAAAGATAAGAATAGAGATTAATGAAATAGAGAACATACATTTTAGAGGATCAATAAGCCCAAAAAGTGATTATTTGAAAAGACCAATAAACTTGAATCTAATCATGAAGAAGCAATCAAACAAATCCAAATTAAGCTTTCTATGACTGTTGTAACAAATTATCACAAACTTAGTGGTTTAACACAACACAAATTTATTATTTTATAATTACGTAAGTCAATAGTATGATACGGATCTCACTGGGCTAAAACAAGGTGTTGGCAGGGCCGCATTCCTTTTTGGAGGCTCTAGGACAGATCCACTTTCTTGCTCATTCAGGTGGTTGGCAGAATTCAGTTCCTTGTGGTGGTAAGACTGAGATCTCTATTTCCTATTTCCTTGAGATCCCTATTTCCTTGCTAGTTATCACCTTAGGACCACTTCCAGTTTAAGACCATTTCCCACATCCCTTGGCTCATATCCCCTTCCTCCATCTTCAAAACTAGCCATAGCAGGTCAAGTCTCTCTCATGCTTTGAATCTCTCCTCATTCTTCCATCTCATCTCATTCTGACTCAGCCAGTAAATGTTCTTCTCTAACTTTCAAGGACTTAGGTGATTAGATTAGGCCCACCTGGATGATCTAGCATACTGTGACCATCTCAAGATCCTTTAATCACATCTCCAAAGTCTTTTTTGCCATATAAGGTGATATGTTCACAGCTCTCAAAGATTAGGACATGGACATCTTTGGGAGACATTATTCTACCTACAAAGGAATATTCTGTAATTGTTATGAACCCTTCAAAAATGTCAATGTCATAAAAGGGTTTGTTTGTTTTAAGTCTGGAGAACTGTTGTAGATTAAAGGAGAGTAAAGAGGACAACTAAATATATTTTAGTAGTACAATGTGCAATACATGATTGAATCCTAAATTTATATGAGATAAAACAGCTATAAAGTTAATTATTGTGACAGTGGGGAAATTTGATCATGGGCTATATACTAATAATAGTATTTTATCAACATTAAATTTCCCAAGATTGATCATTGTATTGTGATTATGTAGGAGAATATCCTTGTCCTTAAGAAATATGTGCTTAATTGTTTCATGGTAAAACGTCATGATATCTCTAACTTACCCTAAAATTGTGCTGAAAAAAACAATGAGAGAAAAAGAGCACAGATGGGGCAAACTGTTAATATTTGATGAAGCTAAATAAAGGATGAATATGCATTCATTGTACTAGTCCTGCAACTTTTGGTAGGTTTGAAATTATTTAAAAGAAAAAGTTGTGACAAAATTAATGCTGAAAGAGAAACAAGATTGACAAAACTGAAAAGAATTCTGGCAAAACTGATGAAAAGATAAAAGAAGAAAAGCACAAATAAATGATAATAGAAAACTACAGACGTTGTGGAGATTTAAAAAAATAGCAAGCAGATATTATAAACAATTATGCCAGGAAATTCGAAAGCTTAAATGAATTGGACATGTTCCAAGAAAAAAGTATAGATTCCCAAAACTGACTCAGGAGGAAATAGAAACTCTTAATAATTTTAAAACCACTAAAGAATTTTTGCTTCAGCAGAAACTCCCACAATGGAAAGATCAACACAGGTGGTTTTATCAACAAAATCTTTAAAATAAGTATTTCCAAATTCACACAAACTATTCCCAGAGTAATGAAAAAGAAGCAACATTCCCCAACACATTTCATTCAAACAAAGAACAAAATGACTCATCTTTAAAGATTTCCAAAATCATTTTAAAGTTATTCGTTGTTAAACAATCAAATATTGGCATGGGGATAGACAAAATGAATGGAAAATCAATGGAAAGAATAGAGAGCCTAGAAATAGACCCACACATGTATCAACATATGAGTTATGACCAACTTGGCACTGTAGATCAATGAGTAAAGGGTGGGCTCTTCAATAATTGCTGCTGGGGCAGTTGATTATACATATGAGACAGGGGAATGAAACTGTATCCTTAGGCATACCATACACTGAAAACAGTTCCAGGTAGATTAAAGACATTTAAATTTTTGTATTAGACAAAAGAAATTAATTTTTATAACTTTGTGACAGGGAAGGACTTCTTTTTTTAAAAATATTTTATTTATTTATTCGACAGAGATAGAGACAGCCAGCGAGAGAGGGAACACAAGCAGGGGGAGTGGGAGAGGAAGAAGCAGGCTCATAGCCGAGGAGCCTGATGTGGGGCTCGATCCCATAATGCCGGGATCACGCCCTGAGCCGAAGGCAGACGCCTAACCACTGTGCCACCCAGGCGCCCCAGGGGAAGACCTTCTTAAACAAGACATAAAAGAACTTACCATAAAGGAAAAGAATAGTAAATTTAATTACATTAAAATAAGAACTTTCATCAAAGCACATCATAAAGAGAATGAACAAAGAAGCCATGAACTAGGAAAAGACATTTGCCATCCGTAGTGAGAATTTACATAAGGAACTCCTACAAACCAATAAGTAGAAGACGAAGCAATCCAACAGACAAAAGATTTAAAACAAGCACTTCACAGCAGAGGATATCAGATGACTAATAAAACATGTAATGACATCCAACTTCATTAGTATTCAGGAAATACAATTTAAAACTATAATATGTTACCATGTTTGCAAAATAAAAAAAATCTACTCATATTAATCAAAGATTGTGGAACAGTACAACACTGAATACAGATGGTCATAAAATACCTTTGCTTGATTCCTCATCTTAAAGGAAACACATATATATACTGCTGGTAGTGTAAATTGGTACAAGCCCTTGAAAAGCAACGTTGCATCTATAGAAAAGTTGACAATGTGCATTCTCTCCTCTTTTTTTATTATGTTCAGTTAGCCACCGTATAGTTCATCATTAGTTTTTGATGTAGTGTTCAATGATTCAATAGTTACATATAACACCCAGTGTTCATCACAACGCTTGCCCTCCTTAATACCCATCACCCAGCTACCCTATTCCCCCATGCCCCTCCCCTCTGAAACCCTCAGTTTCGTTCCCAGAGTCCACAGTCTCTCATGGTTTGTCTCCCTCTCTGATATCCCCCGCCCCCCACAGCAACTCCACTCCTAGAGTACACCTAGAATATTCCTACTCTAAGAAACCCTTGTACCTGCACCACAGAAGACCAACAAAATGCTCATAGCAGCACTGCTTGTAATAGCACAATTTGGAAACAACTGGAAAGCTGATCAACTGTAGAATGCACAAATAAACTATGGGATAGCCATACAGTGGAGGAAAAAAAATGAATTACAACTATATGCAGCTACACAGCTGCATCTCAGGAGTAAAATGCTGAGTACTAAAAGCAAGTCACAGAAGAAGACAAAATTCCATCTTTATAAAGCTTAAAAATACAAAAAGCGGACAATATTCTTAGAAACACAGTCATCTGGTTAACGGGATAAGATCGAGGGGGTGGCACACAAAGAGCTTCAAAAGTAATAGTAAAAAGTCACTTTTCTTAAACGAGTGGCAGGTGATGGGAGAAAGGAGAAGAGGTGATATTAGCTCATGGAGAGGAGTTTTGCAAGTCAATCCTCACTGAAAGGAGGAAGGGGGGGCAGTGTTAGAGGCAGAGATGAGGGAATTTGGGAGAAACACAAAAAGGGAGTAAGGAAGATAGGAGAGTCTCAGGACAATGGTAAGTGACGGATGAAAGTTTTGGGGGGAGCAAGGAAAGGAAAGGTCAATATTAACTACCCATTAGGGTCTTTAACATAATCTTTAATGATCAATCAATCCTTAATGATCCCGCCGAAGAAGTATTATACCCATTTTTAGATAAAGCAACTAACGTCCTCAGGTTACTTTGCTGACTCTCTGCCAACTCTCAAATGCTCCAAAACTAAGAGCTCCCTTAGACCTCTTTTCCACCTATGCTCACTTCTGGGTGATCTTACCCAATCCACGGCTTTAAACATCACCTGTCCCCTCAAGACCTTCACATTGGTATCTTCAACCAGACCTCTCCTGGGAACTACTGTCCGGCACCCCCAGCAACCTGTTGAACCCTCACACTTGGATGTCTAACTGGCATCTCAAATATAATTAATGTGTCCATGAGAACATTTGATATTTCTCAGGATAAGGGAGGAATTCTCTGAGTCTTCCCCCTCTCAGCAAATGGGGGCATCCATTTCCAAGGTCTTGGGCCTTCCAAATCCTTGGGCCATCCTTGACTCCTGGCTTTCTCCATGCTCCAAATTTAATCCAGGAGCAAATTCTGTGAGCTCTCCCTTCAAAATAAGTCTTGAATCTAGCCACTTCTCATCCTTCACCACATCCTCGCTGATCTAAGGTCCTGTGATCTCTCACCTGGATATCCGCACACAACAAATTTTCCTGTGTCTACTCGTGATTCCTTTTCCATCTATTCTCCACACAGAAGCTGGAATGACCCCTTAGTACGTAAACCATCTGGGTGGTGGTTATAAGGATGTGTTCATTTTGTAAATAATCACTGAATTTCAGGCCTATCATTCATGTACTGTTCTGTAGGTATTTTGTGTTTTAATTTAAAAATTCACCCCAGTTTCCTCCTCCTCTTCCTCTCCTTATTTTCTTCCCTTCTCTTCCCTTTCTGAACAATTCAGCCAAAAGCCACTAGGTAAGGTGTGGCCAGGCAAGGGTGGGGGTGGAGAGCAACAACAGGTGAAGAGTTGTCTAATGTGGGGTGTCAGAGCCTAACAAGGGGGTCCTGAACAGATGTTGAAACCCCAGCAAGATAAGGGAGTCTGTCACACAGGGGTGGGAATGGTCCAGCAGTGGGGTGTTAGAGACAACACTCCCACAGGAATGTGACCAGAGGCAGAGGGGCATAATGAGAAGGATGTCTGCACAGCAGGACAGTCCTGGCTAGAGTAAAAAAAACCAGAAATATAACAAGATATCCGGGAGCACCTGCCACCACCCTCACCTGAAATGGCAATGAGCACAACTAGAGCCCAGATCTTGGGTTTCTATATACATTTCCCACTAAAAATTACCAGAGATAATTGGAGAAGTGGCTGGTTCCAGGACTGGGGTAGGAAAAGTACAAGATGAGCCTAGAATATCTCGTTGTGCTAAACAGTAAGGACACACTCAAAGATAGGTAAGGATATATCATAAGAACAGAAAGCAACCTGAAGGGGCTCCCACTAGCTAAATTAAGGACAAGTAGAGTATTAAAATAAATAATAATATTTATATCACATTAACAAGCTAAAGAAGAAAAATCGCATGATCTTATCAATAGATGGGAAGAAAGCATTTGACAAAATCTATCACCTAATCATGATAAAAACTCTCAGCAAACTAGAAATAGAGGAACTTCCTCAACTTGATAAAGAACATCTACAGAAAACCTATAGCTAACATCACACTTAATGGTGAGAAACTTTTCCACTAAGATCAGGTATAAGGCAAGGATGTCCCCTCTCACAACTTTTCAGCGTTATACTGGAAGTACTAGTTGATGCAATAAGACAAGAAGAAGAAATAAAAAGCCCAAAGATTGGGAAGAAAGAAATAAAACTGTCTTTGTTCACAACCAATGTGATTGTCTATGTAGAAAATCTGAAGGAAAAAAAGAAAAAACTCCTGGAAGTACAGCTTTAATCATAGCTACTGCAACTTGGAAGCAGCCAAGATGTCCAAGATGAAAAAACAAACTGGTACATCCAGACAATGGACTATTATTCAGCACTAGAAAGAAATAAGCTATCAAGCCATGAAAAAACCTGGAGAAACCTGAAATGCATATTACTAAGTGAAAGAAGCCAATTTGAAAAGGCTACATGCTGTATGATTCCAACTCTATGACACCCAGGGAAAAGGTAAAACTCTGGAGACAAGAAAAAGGTCAGTGGTTGCTGGGGTGGGGGTTAGGTGAACAGGCAAAACACAGAGGATCTTTAGGGCAATGAAAATACTCTGTATGGTATTATAATGATGGATATGTGCCATTGTACGTTTGTCCAAACCCGTAGAGTATATAACACCAAAAGCAAACCTGAAAATAAACTATGGGTTTTGGGTGATTATGATGTCAATATAAGTTCATCCTTGGTAAAAAAAAAAAAAAAAAGTACCATTCTAGTGAATGATGTTGGTAATGAGAGAGGCTGTGCATACATGGGGTCAGACAGTATATGGGAGATCCCTGTACCTTCCTTTCAAATGTATTGTAGGGGCGCCTGGATGGCTCAGTAGGTTAAGCATCTGATTTGGGCTCAGGTCATAATCCCAGGGTCCTGGGATTGAGCCCCATATTGGGCTCCCTGCTCAGCGGGGAGCCTGCTTCTCCTCCCTCTGCTCCACACCCCGCCCCCACTCATGCTCTTTCTCTCATTCTCACTCAAATAAATAAAATCTTTAAAAAATGTATTATAAACCTAAAACTGCCCTAAAATATAAAGTCTCTAAAAAAAAAAAACTCTTGGAATTAATAAGCAATTCCAGTAAGGATGCAAGATACAAGTTGATATAGAAAAGTCATTCATTGCTATATATCAGCAATGAACAAGTGGACTCTGAAATTAAAAACAATATATCATTAACATCTCCCCAAAAATGAACTACTTAGGTTAGACCTAACAAAATATATACAATACCTATATGAGGGAAAACTACAAAATGCTCATGAAAGAAATCAAAGAACCAAATAAATGGAGAGGTATTCCATGTTCATGGATAGAAAGACTCAATATGGTCAAGATACCAGTTCTTCCCAACTTGATCTATAGAGTCAATGCAATCTCAATTAAAATCCCAGCAAGTTATTTTGTGGCTAGGAGAAGGAGAATAGTATTGAAGGAGAATAAGGTTGCAGGACTGAAACTACCCAACTTCAAGACTTACTATAAAACTATAGTAATCTAGACAGTGTGATATTGGCAAAAGAATAGACAAATAAATCAATGGAACAGAACA
The DNA here is from genome assembly GCF_017311325.1 of Ursus maritimus. Lineage (NCBI taxonomy): Eukaryota > Metazoa > Chordata > Mammalia > Carnivora > Ursidae > Ursus > Ursus maritimus. Next base: position 18,586,176 of record NW_024425786.1, read on the forward strand.
TAGAGCCCAGATATAGACCCACATGTATATAGTCAGCTGTTCTTGACACAAAAATAAAGGCAATACGATGGAGCAAATATAGTCTTTTCAACGAACGGTGCTGGAACAATTGTACATCCACATGCAAAAAAAAATTTAATCTAAACACAGACTTTTCATCCTTCACAAAAATTAATTCAAAATGCATCACAGACCTAAACGTAAAATGCAAAACCATAAAACTTCTAGAAAATAACATAGGATTAAATCTAGTTGACCTTAGGTATGGCATGATCCATGAAAGAAATAGTTGACAAGCTGGACTTCATTAACATTAAAAACTTCTGCTCTGGGAAACATACCATCAAGAGAATGGGAAGACAAGCTACGCACTAGAAGAAAATACTTGCAAAAAACCTATCTGATAAAGGCCAGTTACTCAAAATATACAAAGAACTCTTGAAACTTAACAATAAGAAGACAAGCAACCTGATTTAAAAACAGATGAAAGACCTGAACAGAGACCTCACCAAAAAAGGATATACAGATGACAAATAAGCACGTGAAAAGATGCTTAACATCATATGTCATTAGAAAAATATACATTAAAACAAAATACCACTACACACCTATTCAAATAGCCAAAATCCAAAACACTAACCCCACCAAGTGCTGACGAGGCTGTGGAGCAACAGGAGTGCTCATTCCTTGCTGGTGGGAATGCAAAGTGGTACAGCCACTCTGGAACACACTGTGGCAGTTCCTACAAAACTAAATGTACTTCTGCCATAGGATCCAGCAATCATACTTCTTTGTATCTACCTAAATGAATTTAAAACTCATGTCTACACAAAAACCTTAACGTAGGTGTTCATAGCCACTTTACGCATAATTGCCAAAACTTGGAAGCAACCAGGATATTCTTCGGTAGGTGAGTGGATAAATAAACTGTGGTACCTCCAGGCAATGGACCATTATTTGGCACTAAAAAGAAATGAGCTATGAAGCCATGAAAAGACATGAGGAGCCTTACATGCATACTACTAGGCGAAAGAAGCCAATCTGAAAAGGCTACATGCTGTATGATTCCAATCAAATGACATCGTGGAGAAAGCAAAACTTTAGGAACAGTAAAAAGACCAGTAGTTGCCAAGGCTTATGGGGAAGGGAGGGATGAATAGGGGAGCGGATTTTTAAAACATTGAAATTATTCTGTACTCTACTACGATGGTGGGTATATGTCATTATATGTTCGTCAAAAATCTAAACTACACAACACCAAGAGCGAACCCTGATGTAAACTGTGGACTTCAGGTGATAATGATGTCAGTGCAGGTTCATCAGTTGTAACAAATGCACCAGGGTGGTGTTGGTTGTTAGTGGGGAGGCAGAGTATATGTGGGGCAGGGGATACATGGGTCATCTTTGTACCTCCCATTCAATGTTGCTGTGAACCTAAAACTGCTCTAAGTAATAACGTCTATTAAAAGTAAGAAAAGCAGATTCTGACCCATTAATAAAATTGGAAATCATGATACTAAATTAATTAATAAATAAATTGAAATTTTGATGACAATTGTGATATTTACATTATTTAAATACCTCCCCCACAAAATACTTACTAATTACAAGGAGAAAAAGAATAACTCGACAGTGGAGGAGGCTAGCAGACACCATCTTAATCAAGGGCTTAAAGTGACCTTCGTCGGTAATGAGACAAATGGAAATCACACCCCCTGAGAGCATGCCCTGAGAAGAGCCACAGGGTGAGTTCTGTGATATTCCTGCCAAAGATGCAAAACCTGAATCTAATCTTGAGGAAACATCAGACAAAACCAAATTAAGAGACGTGCTACAACATCGCTGGCGTGTCATCTTCAGAAGTGTCAAGATCATGCTAGTGAAGGACACACTGCAGAACTCTTCCGGACTGGAGACTAAAGACGGGACAGCTGAATGATTCTGAATTCTACCCTTTACTATAGAGGATGTTATTGGGACGACCAGAGAAACTTTGATGGAGTTAAAGATTAGGCAGTACGAACAGAAGAAAGCTAACTTCCTGGTTTTGATGATCGTGTTGTGGTTCCATAGAACTATCTTGTAGGAACTTCTTTTGTAGGGAATACACACTGAAGTATCAGGGGCATAACAGGGCACCATGGTGGCAATTTACTCTCAAATAATACAAGAAAAAATATTTTGTACTATTCTTGCAAATTTGAGGTTTTTAAAATTTTTTTAATTCAACTTTAGAGGTGCCTGGATGCCTCAGTTGCTTGAGCATCTGACTTTTTGTTTCAGCTCAGGCCACGATCTCAGGGTTGTGAGACTGAGCCCCACATCAGGCTCCGTGTTCAGCACACAGTCTGCTTGAGATTCTTTTCCCCCCTCCCTCCCCCTCTACTCGTCCCCTCTCTCTCTCTCTCTCAAATAAATAAACAAAATATTTTTTAAAAATAAAATTCAAATTCATGTATAGGTTATCTGCATGCTGTAGAATGAAGTTGGACCCCTACTTCACACCATATACAAAACTTAACTCAAAATGGATCAGCAATTTGAATATAAGAGCTAAAACCATAAAACTCTTAAAAGAAAACAGAGAGGTAAATTTTCATGACCTTGGGTTTGGCAATGGAGTCTTAGACATGACACTGAAACACAAGCAACAAAAATAAAAATAAATAAACTGGACTTCATCAAATTAAAAACTTTTATGCATCGAAGGACATAACCAAGAGAGTGAAATGACAACCTATAGAATGGAATAAAATAATTGCAAATTAGATACCTGCTAAGGATCTAGTATCTAGAACATATAAAGAACTCTCGCAACTCAACAACAAAAGGGCAACCCAATTTAAAAATGGGGAAAGTGCTTGAGTAGACATTAATAAAAAGAGAACATACAACAGATAGTTTTCCCAAGAAGACACACAAATGGCCAACAAGTACCTGAAAAGGTGGTTAGCATCGCTGATCATCAAGGGAACGGGAATCTAAAGCACAATGACACACCACTTCACAGCTGTTAGAACGGCTATCATCAAAAAGACAAGAAATAACAAGTATTAGTGAGGATGCAGAGAAAAGGGAACCATTGTGCGCTGTTGGTGGGAATAAAAATTGGTGCTGCCGCTGTGGAACACAGTAGAGAGGTTCCTCAAATATGGTCCAGCAATCCCACTTCTGGGTATCTTTTCAAAGGAAATGAAAACACAAAATCAAAGAGATATGTGCGCTCCCATGTTCACTGCAGCATTAGTCACAATGGCCAAGATATGGACACACCCTGCGTGTTCATCAATGGATAAATGAATAAAGATGTGATATATATGTATCATATGTGTGGTATATATACATGTATGTGTGTATAGATAAGTGTGTATGCATATACATACATGTGTGTGTAGATATATACATACAATGGAATATTTTATTATTCAGCCATGAGAAAGAAGGGAATCTTGCCCATGTTGGACAGTATGGATGAACCTTGAGGGCATTATGCTAAGTGAAATAAGCCAAACAGAAAGATAAATACTACATGGTATCATTTTTGAGTGGAATCCCCCCCAAAAAAATGTCAAACTCATAGAAATGGCGTAGAAAAATGGTCACCAGGGGCTAAGAGACAGGGGAAATAAGGAGAGGTTGGTAAAAGGATACAAACTTCCAACTATAAGATAAATAAGCTCTGGGGCGCCTGGGTGGCTCAGGCGGTTAAGCGTCTGCCTTCAGCTCAAGTCATGATCCCGGGGTCCTGGGATCGAGCCCCACATCAGGCGCAGGGAGCGTGCTTCTCCTTCTCCCTGCCCCTCCCCCCCCACTTGCGTTGTCTCTGGCTTGCTCTGCTCAAATAAATAAATAAATTTTTTTAAAAAAAGATAAATAAGTTCTGAGGATCTAATGTAGAGTGTAGTGACTATGGTTGATAATACTGTATTGTGTAATTGCAGTTTGCTAAGAGAGTAGAATTTAAATGTTCTCACCAGGGGCGCCTGGGTGGCACAGCGGTTAAGCGTCTGCCTTCACGCTCAGGGCGTGATCCCAGCATTCTGGGATCGAGCCCCACATCAGGCTCCTCTGCTGGGAGCCTGCTTCTTCCTCTCCCACTCCCCCTGCTTGTGTTCCCTCTCTCGCTGGCTGTCTCTGTCAAATAAATAAATAAAATTAATTAATTAAATAAATAAATAAATAAATAAATAAGTAAATGTTCTCACCAAAAAATGTGTGTGTGTGTGTGGTAATAGATTAAGGAATTAGATGGGGGGGAACCTTCCACAATGTATACATATATCAAATCACCATGGTATACATGCTAAATACCTTAAAATTATATATGCAATATATGTGTGTGTGTGTATATATATATATATATATATAAAATACCTCAATGAAGCTGAAATACATAAATAAATAAAAATTTCCTTACCTTCTCCCATTTTTCTGAAAAAGGAAGATCTGTAAATGGCCAACAAGCACATGAGAAGATGCTCAACGTCATACATCATTAGGGAAATGCACATCAAAACCGTGGTGAGAAAACCGCTCTTACCCACTGGAATGGCTAGAATTTCTTTAATGGAAAATAACAAGTGTTGGCATGGATGTGGAGAAATTGGAACCCTCATGCATTGCTGATGGGAACGTAAAGTGGTGCAGCCAGTTTGGTAAGCAGTCGGGCTATCTTCAAAATGTTAGTGTATTACCAGAAAATTCCACTTCCGCCTCTAAGTAGGTACCCAAAAGAATTGCAAACAAACACATGTACGCATGCCTATTCATAGCAGAAGATTCCCTTCTTACTCACAAGAGTCAAAGGACATTTGGAAAACAACCCAACTATCCAGCAATTGATGAACAGACAAACAAATTGTGGTGTATACATACAATGGAATGCTATTCAGCCATAAAAGGGAATGACACGTGTTGTAGCATGGGTGAATCTCAAATACACTAAGTGAAAAAAACAGGACACAAAAGGCCACATATTGGCTCCATCTATACAAAATATCCAGAATAGGTAAATCTATAGAGCAGAAAGCAGATGGGTGTTCCCAGGGATGGGGGGTTGGGGGGAATGCTTACTGGGCAAGAGGTTTCCTTGGGGGATGAGGAAAATGCTTCGGGAACTAGGCAAACATTGCGTAACATTGTAAATACACTAAATGCCACTGAATTGTTGGCTTTGAGATGATTAGTATTATATTATGTGAATTTCACCTTAATTTAAAAGAAAAAAGAAACTACTGGTTTCCTTCCCTAAACCTCATCTTCTCCATACACACATGTACACACACATACATACACACACCCAAACACACACACAGATATATAATCTCTATAAGTTTTTGGATTATAACCCAAAGTATAAAATAAATACCCATGTGTCCATACTGACGGAAATAAGTGATCGAATTTAAAAATTAATGGATAGGGCAGAAGACACAAACTTCCCATGCAAAAGAATTCCAAAGAGTTTATGTAGCAGCCCCCCCACCTCAAAGACGTGGAGCTTAACTTCCCCTCTGTAAGCGTGGGTTGCACATCTCAGCCTCCCTCCAAAGAACAGAACATAAAAAGGGGTCCAAGGAAGCAACTTTACGGTGGGGAAACCTAGAAACATGATCTTAACCAGATGGTCAAGGGTAACATCACAGAGAAAATGTTGATGACATGTGCCCCCCAATATGTGACGAGAAGCACACTTCACCTCTGGGGTCTTCCTCCCCAAAACCCATAACCCCAGCCTTGGCATGGAAAAAACATCAGACAATCCCAAATCGAGGGACAGTCGACACAATATCCAATCAATACTCTTCAAGACCGTCAGGGTCATCACAAACAAGGGAAGTCTGAGGAACCGTCACGGACCAGCAGAGGCCAAGGAGACATGACAGCTAAACAGGACGTGGTGTCTGGATGGCATGCTAGAACAGGACATGGACTTTCAGGGACAACTAGTGAGTCACAACAAACTGCGGAGCTTTGTGAAGAGTAGCGGAGCGTGCTGGCGCCTCCGTGGCGGGAAGTGGGCCCTGCTAACGTGAGATGCTAACAACAGGGAAACGTGGGTGAGAGGTGTCCAGGAACTCTGTACTATCTTTGCAGATTTTCTGTAAATCGAGAACTATTCTAAAATAAAAGGTTTTTTTTACAAAAAGCAAAGGCAGAACGTTAATATTAATGCTATCATATACATATGCATATGTGATATATACGTGCTCGCATTCACACAGAATACTCTAGAAACCATAATGCCAGAGGCCTCTGACAGGATCAAGGTGCTTGAAGGACAGAGGAGGCCACTGTACACGCTTTTCTACCTTTTGAATTTTCAGTATCAATGGTTAAGAAGCAAATGTGCTGTGCTGGCTTCGGCCGCACATGTACCGAAATTGTGACGATGTGGTGAAGATTAGCGTGGTCCCTGAAGAAGAAAAATGCAAATTTGGGAAGCGTTCCACACTTCTTAGAGTTTAGTGGGTACAGAGTTTTAGTTTTAGAAGATAAAAAAGTTCCAGAGATCTGTTGCACAACACTGTAAAGAGACTTAAGACTACTTAAGTGTACCCTTAAACACGGCTAAGATGACAAATTTAACGCTATATGTTGTTTACCACCATAAAAAAAGAAAGTGTACGAAAAGTAACGAAACGTTAACATCCATTCAGAGACAGTGATGCAACATTTTCTGCATATTTGAAACATTAAAATCTCAGGCAAAGCATTCTGCATGTACAAAGGCCCTGCGGCAGGATGAAGTGCAGCCAGTGTGGGCTGGAGAGCAGAGAGCAAAGGACAAGGTGGCACAGCATGAGAGAAGGAGGTGGGGACTTAAGCAGACAGCCACCGGAGACAACACCCTTCCCGCACATTCCAGAGGCTCCCACCCTGGCCAGCCTAGAGGCTGTTCCTTTCTCAAGTGCTCACAGAGCTCCTGAGTCCAAATCACCCAGTGCCAGCCGGGCCCAGACCCTGCTCTATCCTGAACATGACAAGCTCATTGCTCCCCCTCTCCTGCAGGCTGCTTTCCCCTCAAGAGGCAGTTCTGAGGTGACGGGTTTCTGTGGGCGGATCCCCCAAGGCAGAGCTCACAAAGACGTGACTGTCTGGGGCACAGGTCCTGGCTCAGATGAGCAGAATCCTAGCCTGATTCTCCAGCCTCCACATCAAAGAGGAGATCAAAGCTCCTGCCAGCCATCCGCACACAACACAGAGCCCAGCCCCTGGGCGGGCGTGGCTCTCCTGGGCACATTTCACCCTCAGAGGTGAGGAGAGAGGACCCTCGTGGTAGCCCCTAGGCACTGGCTGGATACCCAGCAAAAAGAGTGCCAAGCTATGGGGCGGCATCCTTTCCCTCACACACAGCACTTGACGGTGCACGGCAGGCCCCGAGGAAGACAGGGCCAGGACTGCTACATGCACCACAGGTGAGGAAAGGGAATGGGAGTGGGCCAAGGTCACACAGCCGGCCAGAGGGCCCAGACCCTCAAGATCCCTGCCCAGTGCCCCTCCCAGGCACACAAGGAGCCTTCCACCCCAGGAGTGGTGGTCTGACCAATGACGACACCAGGGCTAGGTCTCCCAACTGCACAGCTTGGTAGCTGGGGTCTTGGGGCAGACAGTGTCTCCTGACCTTGATCTCCCACGAGTGCCAAGTGCAGTGTCTGACACATGGTAAATATTCAACAAATGGTAGCTTTTCTTACCGTGACACCCTAGAAATAACCCACTGGAGCACTGTCACTTAACAGCCAACTCACCCACAGCAAGGAGCGTCACGTGGGCTGAAACAGGAGGGCTGAGGGCAGCAGAGCAACCCCCCCCCCCCCGGGGAAGGCCCAGTTGTGGCCAGCTGCCTGGAGCCCCAGGAACGACCCTCCGGGATGGACCCCAGCCCCACCCCAGCCTGGCCAGCGTGGCTGTGATTAAATGCGATCAGAGCCACGGAAGACGCAGCGGGAGCTGGGGCACCTGGGGTCCAGTACCCACACTGATCGAATGCGCCATGTTACCCTGTGTGAGTCACTTCCTCTCCATGCTTTGTGTGTTTTTCATCAGCCAAATGAAGAGTCTGGACTTCATAAAACTGAAGTCCCCTTCAAAACTATGATGTATATTATACCCAAATTCCTCCTAAAATGAATAGCTAAGTAGATAGAGGTAGGTAGATGGATGGATGGATGGATAGAAGGATGATACATAAAAACTGGTCAGTTACTATCCTCTTTTAAGGCTGATTCCAGGGGGAAAGAAGAAGAAGAAGAAAGAAGAAAGAAGAAAAAGGAAAGGAAAGAAGACTGTCATTTGGGACATCCAGGGACCAGCTGCTGAAAGGTAAGACCCATGGGGCTTCCTTCCGGGCTAGTGTTCCAGGAATTGGAATAAGGCTCAAAGACCTCAAGAAGGAACAAAAGGAAGGCCTGTCTCCAGTCCCTCCCCACAAGGGCAAGCCCCTCCCTATTTCTCGCTGGGGAGCCAGGGCAGACCAGCATCTGTCCAGGAATCCGGCCTTGGGCTGTGCTTGGACTGGAATCTGTCGCAAGGCCCTCTTACTATAACCAGGACAAGGGTAGAATAAGATGGAGAGTCAGGAGCTTTCTTACTGCCCGAAAAGCCCACTCAGTTTATGAGATGCAGTGTTAACTAGTGAAACACACCACCATCTCAGTGAGCTGACTATTCTATGGACACGAGCAATGCAACCTCTCAGTCTCCTGTGAACCACTGACTTGAATAGCTAACAGCTTCCTGGGCACCTCCCTCCACTGAGTCACACCGGGTCCCGCAGACGTGCCTGAAACTCACCTCTCCCAGCCTTCCCACCTCCGAACGAGACCCTGCTCTTCCAGCTCATACGACGAAAACTTCGGAATCATCCTTGACCCTTTTGTTGATCCCACTGAATTATTAGCAGGTGTGATGGTTATGTGTCCACCGGACCCACCACGGGCTGTCCAGATCCGGCATTCTTTCTGGGGGTGTCTGCGAAAGGGGCTTCCTCCCCAGTGTGAGTGGGCAGCATCCAATCCATTGAGGGCCCGAATAGGGCAAAAGGCGGGAGAAAGGAGGAATTTGTCCCTTTTTTCCTGCCTCCTGTTTGATCTGGGACATCTCCATCTCATCTCTCTTCTGCCGTCAGAACTTTCCCACTCGGACCGCGGTATGTCACTGGCTTTCCCGCGTCTCCGCAGAGCGCAGACTGTGCGAATTCTCAGCCCTCCATAATCATGTGCGCCAACTCCCCACAAGAAGTCTCCTTTTATACACACTAAAGTGTGCGTGCGCGCGTGCCTGCGCAAATGCGTGCAGACGTGCGCATGCGCACACATCCCCTGTTGGTTCTGTTTCCCTGGAGAACCTAACACAGCGAGTCTTGCTGGTTTCACCTCCGCCCAACTGCTAACACGTGTCCCACATGCTGCGCTCCAGGCCCTATTCTAAACACCTTCCATATTAAGTCATTCAATCTTCGCACTGACTCTATGAACTAGGTACTCGTATCCCCACTTTATGGGGAAGATGAGGAGACTGAGGCACAGAGAGGTGAAGTACCCATGAAAGGACGGGATCGAGCTTTGAGGGCAGGTTATGCAGCTCCAGTGCCCGTGTGCTTTGCAGCCACACCACACCGCCTTCCGAGGATTTCTCATCACTCCCATGGCCGTAAACCCTGGCACCACCCTCCCACGATCGACACCCTGCTGAGAGCTCTTTTGCAAGGGGGTCATGTTCAAAGCCTCCAACGCCTCCCATGTCACTCAGAGCCAAAGCGGAAACACTCACTATGACCTACAAGTCGCTGCATGATCAGACCTCACCTCCCATCTACCCTCCTCCCCCCCTCCTCCGCACCAGCCACACTGGCCTCCTTGCTCACCACACCCAGAGGTTTCGGCACTTGCTGTTCCATTCCCTCTGCCTGGAACACCCTTCCTGTCACCCTCAGGGCTCATGCCATCACTTACCAATGAAGTCCTCCCCCAAAACCCTATTGAAAATATCAACTGCCGCCCACTGCCCCCACTCTTCCTGTCCCCCCGACAGCACACCATCCCATCACAGCCTGGGAGCCATCTGATCTGTGGCCCATCTGCTGTCTACCTCCCCACTAGACAAAACCTTCCATGAGAGCAGGCCCCAGGCTTGTTTTCTTCACCGCTATATCCCCTGGGCTTAGAGATAGTCCCTTACAGTAGGTGCTTGATAAATAGGCACCGAGTAAACAAATGAGCTCACGACGAAATGAAGTTCCTCCAAGTACAAGTGCCGTCCCACAGGAGTTCAGAGGTGGAGGACTAGTCATGGAAACATCTTCCGTGGAGAAGGGTCATGGAAACATCTTCCATGGCTTCCTGGAGAAGCTGGGGTCTGAACTGGGCCAGTTGGCCTTGCTGAGCGATTTGAGCACAGCTGCATGAATGCCTGCACCACCCCAAAGTCAAGGTGGGCAGCAAAGACTGGGGCTCTGGGCAGTGCTCTGCCCAGCTGACTGATAAAAATCCCTGTAGGTCAGCCCTACAGAATGGGTTCCAGTAGACCCTTCAGGCACCCTGCAAATAACTGTATATGGTAGACCTTCTTGGATGCCCGTGAATAGTCAAAACCACAAATGTTGAATCTGCAAGGTCTCAGCTCTGTTGCTCTGGCCCCTGGGAGCAATGCCAATGATGCTGTAGTAGGAGGAAGATGAGACTGGGTGGTGTAAGAGAATTCATGATTAATGATGCAGCACGTAGGGCTACAGGAGGCCAAAGTGAGAGGGGGGCCTAGCCTGGCTGGAGTGCTTAAGAAAGGCTCCATGGAAAAAGGTATTTCATGACCTGGGTCTGAATTCTGTGTCAGAATGCTTTTGGTTGCAAACAACAGAAAACCTGAGTAAAAACAGAAAACCTGAGTAAAAGTGGCTCAAGCCATGAGGGCGTTTATGTGAGCTTAACAACTTAAGTTCAAAGAAAGGCAGATTCAGGGTTAGTTTAAGGGCTCCAAGAGACCCTATGCCCCTTTTTACCTTCCTTTCTGCCATCCTCAGCCAAAGAGCTATCAGCTTTTATCTGAACATTATTGCCTCACAGTGGCAATGTGGCTGCCACAGCTCCAGGCATCACCTCCTCCTACAACACTGTCCAAGACAGGAAAGGAGGTCCAAATGTCCATCATGGATAAATAAATTTTGATGCATTCACAAATGGAAAGCCTACAGCAATTAAAAAATAAAAGAAAGAAGTATTGCTACAAGTAATATCATGGATAAAGCTGTGAGCAAAAAAGTCCAGATATGGAGATACTGGTAATGGGGTAGCCACGTATGTGGGGGGTATATGGGAATCTGTACTCTCCTCTCACTTTTGCTGTGAATTTAAAACTATATCTACATTTATATATATTTTATATTATATATTTTTTTCTTTTTAAAGAAGCCAAACACAAAAGAAGACATATTGGATAATCTCACTCATATGGAGCACAGAGCAAACAAAACAAACCATGGTGACACAAGTCAGAATAATGGTTACCCCTGAGGGGGGCTATGGGCTAGGTGGGGCATGAGGGAACCTTCTAGAGTGCTGGAAATGTTTCATATTTTGATCTGAGTGGCAGTTACATGAGTACATATGCAAAAGCTCATCAGGACGTGTGCACTTCACAGTGCATTGTTTGTATCTCAATTTTTTTAAAAAATCAAAGCATCAAAAAGAGAGAAAAAGGAACCACTACACAGGCCTCTCTAATCAAGGGGGAAATTTTCCCAGAGGCCCCAGAGGCTTTCCCCAAATGTCTTCTGGGCAAGAACTGGGTCACATGCACACCTCAGGACCCATCACCAGCCAAGGGGGGTGGAAGCACCATGACTGGCCAAGACCAATCATGACCAAGGCCCTGGTGCTGGAACAAAGTGGGGTTCAGTTACAGAAGGAGATGGGTGAGGGCTGTTGCGTGAGCAGTCAACAGTGTCTGCAGAAAGCCCCAAGAAATGAGAGTCAATCTAGGCAGGCGTCATAAGAGTGGAACTAGCTTCTGCTCTCTGGACACTCCCATGCCCACGTGTGGGATGAAGCATTTACTTGGGCTCCCTGCACTTCAAGATGGCAGCAAGTGAAGAAGGGTAGGCAGAAATCGTGAGGGGAAAGGTCCAAAAATCATTGCCAGAAACCTGCTATATCAGTAGGATTCTCCAGAGAAAGAGAAGAGGATAAGCAGCTGGATGGGTTTACCCTAAGGAGTTGGCTCACACAATGGTGGGGCCAGGAAGTCCAAAAGCTAGTGGGCAGCAGCCAAAAACTCAGGCAGGAGTTGAGGCAAATTTCTTTTCTGGGAAGCCTCAGGTGTTGCTCTCAAGGCTTCCAATTGATTGGTGAGGCCCACCCACACCATCCAGGGTGAGCTCCTTACTTACAGGCAGCTGATTGTAGGCACGGACCCCACATCTACCAAAGCCCTTCACAGCAACACCTAGATTAGTGTTGATTAAATAAGCGGACACCGGAGCCCAGCCAAGCTGACACGTAACACTGACCACCGAGCAGCTGACCCAACCTCAACTGCACTTCCCTGACTCCCATGTCCCCAATCCACCCCACCCCGACTCCCTGCCCGTATCTGAGCTCATGTGGCCCCACAGTCTCCAGACAGCGGCTTGTCCACGTTCAAGATCTCCAGGGGCCTCACCCAGGGGAGTTCCACACTGGGGTGGGCGTGGAATGGAACCAGAAAGGTGTTTCCATCAGGAACCTGGAACAAGAGACCTGTGCTTGGCCAAATCAGCCACAAAAACCTGGGGCCGGCATGGTAGGGGGATGGGGGGTGGGTAGGGGCATGGGGGAGCAGGCAGGGAGCGAGGGTTGCAGTTCCCCAGATCAGCTGATCTTTGTCTGGGTTCTTGTTTGTTCTGCTCCATGGATTCCTTGGTATTCGCTGTCTCTCATAAACATATTTCTGTGATATATACTGTAAATCTGCTTCATTTGAAATTCACAGTTAATGACCTATTCCCTCGTATTCAGGAAACAGAGTAAGGTTCCGGCTTTTAAAGGCCAGGAGTTTACTAGCCAGAATATGACAAGGATTACAAAGTATAGGCCTGCTCTAAAAGCACTTAAGAAACAGTCTCCGTCAGAAATTTCAAGAATACCTTCAAATAACATCATTTATCTGCCAAGAGGCCAAGGGGGTGGGGAGCGTTGGTGGGTGGGAAGTAAATGAGTATTTGATCAAATCCATATTTTCAACTCCCCGGGTGAGGGGGAGATAAATATTTACTAACACTTCTCACTCTGAGAAGGCTTGTGTGCACACTTGTGTGGGCGAGGGGGTGTGCACGGGAACAAGTGTGTGCACCAAAGCCCCGTCCCCTCCGTCCACCAGCCCCCACGACAACTCGGCAGAATCTGAATTCTATGATCAAAGAGGTAATTTAATAAAATGAGTATCCCTGTTTTCGGGTCGGCCCACTTAACTGAAATCCAAAGCCAGCTCTGGAGTAAATTGGGCTGAGGCCAAATCAATTAGGCCCATCCGCACTTTCTCATTTTCAATAGAGTCAGGGCTTAACCAGGTTAGTTGTTGTTAAACACATTAGCCAGGTACTCTCCTCTCTCCAGCCCAATGATTTTGTGTCGGGCCTGAAGGATTGTAATTGCAATCCAGCGAGACGGCCACTGAGCAGGGTGATTTACTGAGGGCTGTGGGGTGCAGGCCGGCCTCCTACCTGCCGCTCGCTGGACGGGAACTTTCTTCCCCAAATCTTGTCCTGATTAACAGTGAGGGGTGGGGGTGGTGCGAACCTTGGGGATTACAGGATGCTGCTTCTTTGGGACACCCACTCTGTGGTTCTTTCCAAGCCTGGGGGTGGGGGCACAGGGGACAAGGGTCTCTTTGTTCCGTGGAACCGGAACAGAGACTCAGGAGGGCTGGGCTTCTGGAACCAGCCTGAGTCCCACTGGGCATCGAGTCCTGCCCGTTCCCTGGGGGACGGCAACCCTCCTTACTGTCGTGCAGGAACATTCCCAGCCTTACTCTCCAGCCTTACTCACCGGGTCAGGCCCAGTGCTCCCAGCTCCGACCGCACTTTTTTCTCCCAGCCTTCTCTCCCCTGTGCTCTCTGGGCCCGACCTGCACCCTTGGGCTTCCATCTTGCTCTGCGGCCCCCTCCCCTGCAGTCTGAGCGCTTCGCCTCCCATCTCCGAGACGCAGTCCCCTCGTCTGCGCGGCTGGGTGGGAGGAGAACACCCTCCCCAAGGAGAGGAGCTGGAAAGGACAGTCAACAACCGGTGGCAGTGAGGACAGGGAGAAACCGGAGCCCTCATGCATTGGTGGCTGGAATGTAAAAAGGTGCAGCCGCTTTAGTAACAGTTCGGCTGTTCCTTAAAAGGTTACATACGCATTTACCATATGACCCAGCGATTGTCACTCCTCGGTATTTACCCAAGAGAGATGAAAGCCTGCGTCCACACAAAGACTTGGACATGAATGTTCATAGCAGATTTATTCGTAATACCCTAAAGCTGGGGGACACCTGGGTGGCTCCGTTGGTTGAGTGTCTGCCTTCGGCTCAGGGCATGATCCCAGCGTCCCAAGATCGAGTCCCGCATCGGGCTCCTTGCTCAGCGGGGAGCCTGCTTCTCCCTCTGCCTGCCGCTCCCCCTGCTTGTGCTCCCTCTCTCTTCCTGACAAATAAAATCTTTAAAAAAATACCCTAAAACTGGAAACAACCCAGATGTCCATTAACAGGTAAATGGATAAACCGAGGGCGGTAGACCCATGCGATGGAATAGTATTTAGCAATAAAAAGGAATCCAGAGCTGAGGCCTCCCACCACGCGGATGATCAGTAAAGCCATTAGGCCGACCGAGAGGAGCGAAGGGTAGGATTCCATGTATGCGAAATGTCCAGAAAAGGAAAATCTATAGAGACAGAAATTAGATTAGTGGTTGCCTGGGGCTCGGAATGGGAAGGAGGGTTAACTTAAGTGGGCACTGGGGATCGTACTGAGGTGGTAAAAAATACCCTAAAACTCAATCGTGGGGATGGTTGCACGCCTCGGCGACCCTACTAAAAAGCATTGAATTGTATACTTAAAATGGGTACGCTTTATGGAATGTAAATGATGCCTCAATAAAATTGCTTACAAGAGAGACAACAGGAAATGCTAGGACCTGCCACAATGCGGCAGCTCCTCTGAAAGTTGGACATAAGGTCCCACGTGAGGGGCGCCTGGGTGGCACAGCGGTTAAGCGTCTGCCTTCAGCTCAGGGCGTGATCCCGGCGTTCCGGGATCGAGCCCCACATCAGGCTCCTCCGCTATGAGCCTGCTTCTTCCTCTCCCACTCCCCCTGCTTGTGTTCCCTCTCTCGCTGGCTGTCTCTATCCTGTCGAATAAATAAAAATTAAAAAATCTTTTTTAAAAAAAGCTATTTAAAAAAAAATAATAATAATAAAAAAATAAGGTCCCACGTGACCCAGCAGTCCCACCCCGGGCACACACACCCACGCAGAAACAGTCATTGACACAAAAGCTGTCCATGAGCGTTCACAGCAGCGAAGGTGGAGAGAACCCACACACCAGCTGTGATTGGCACTATGCAAACCAGGGCCCGCTCCCCGCTCAGTTCCAAGAGCAGCCTGGCGGTGGGCAGCCTGCCTGCTCCTGCCAGCTTCCAGGCTGGGCACTGCACCCCTCTGGTCAGCAGGGAACAGGGGGGGGGGCCCGTCTGCACACCCCCACACCTGTCCTTTTGTGCAGCATGATATCATTGTCACTGGGTGGTTATTGGAGCCCTGGCCCTCTCTCCTCTGGAACGCAAGCTTCATTGGGGCAGGACTGGGCCCATTTCTGCTCGCCGCCGAGTCCCCCTCACCCCCCGCCTGACACAGGGCCTCACAAGCTCTCAATAAATATTTATGAACAGAAGAAGAGAAGGGGGTGAGGAGAGGGAGGGAAGGAGGAGTCACTAGTGTTGGCCAGAACAGCCCTCCCAAGATAAATGTTATTGTTACACCCTAAACCCAGAGTCTTCAAGTCCAGTGCCTGGAAGCATTGGGGGAAAATAAGAATGTTAATTGTAATAAGGGGAATGATCCACAAATTGGTACCATATTGCTCTGTGTTTCAGCTTTCTGAAGTTTTAGCAGCTTTGGTGTTGTCAAAAGCACGGAAAGTAGAACAGCGGGTAGGTCTGACTCTGAATCCCGCCAGGCCCCACTCCCAGGCCTCTCCGCGTGTGTGTTACCCCTACAACAAACCTCTGAGGCAGCTTCTATTACTAACCCACTTTATAGATGAGAGGACTGAGGCCCAGAGGGTTTCAGTAACGTACCTGAGGCCCTACAGAGAAGTGGCAGAGCCAGGCTCGGACTCACAGAGCTCGACTCTGGAAACTGTGCCCTTAACTCCTACACAGTGCTTCCAGAAGGGGGGGAAACGTTTACGGAATTAATGAGTAGCATTTCTTTTCTGAGATGGTGGCATCGGGGAGCCCATCATAAGAAAAGGGACCATTCCGAATAACCGGGGCTGGTGTGGCGCGGCTGGTAACCCCCTCGCACACTCTGTCATTCGTTCATCAAGTGTTTCCTGAGCACCTAACCCTCTGTTCCCTGGTCTGCAAAGTGAGAATAATAATAGCAGGCCGTGCCTCGCAGGGTAAGGCACACAGTAGGGGCTCCCTACGTGTTTGTTGTATTGTCGTCAGGGTGAAGCAGGCCCTGGCTGGGCTCTGGGGATGGAAAGCTGCAGAATGCCTCCCAAAGGATCCCGCTGGCTGGGAGGAGAAACAGATCAACCGTCACAACCTGCTCATGCTTTAGAAATGAAAAAGTGCCTCCCTGACCAAAATATAGGATCTTGGCATCATTCACAATATAATTAAACACACACACGCGTGCGCCCGTGCGTGCGTGTAGAACTAGTGACAAATGAATAAGGTCGACGACCCGTATTACCGTTAATCGTCAGTGGATTGTATCTATGTGAATTTCCTGGCTGTGATATGGTGCTGTCCTTATGCATGATGTTACCTTGGGGGAAATGGGGTGAGGTCCATGTGGGTTCCTTCTGCATTATTTCCTACAACTGTGTCTAAGTATATAACTATCTCAAAATTAAAACTTTGTTTTAAAAGCTCTTGGATCCTTTAAGAGAGGTGGATCCGTCATGCAGGCACTAGATAGGACTTTTTTTTTTAAGATTTTATTTATTCATTTGACAGAGAGAGAGGCAGCCAGCGAGAGAGGGAACACAAGCAGGGGGAGTGGGAGAGGAAGAAGCAGGCTCATAGTGGAGGAGCCCGATGTGGGGCTCGATCCCATAACGCCGGGATCACGCCCTGAGCCGAAGGCAGATGCTTAACGACTGAGCCACCCAGGCACCCCTAGATAGGACTTTAAACGCCACTAATATATGCACATAAATGCTATTATGAGTGTCTATACGAGATGATGGGGAGGTCACCTAAACTTATGGTGGTTAAATCGTGTGGCAATGTGTGTGTGAGTCATTACGCCGAACGCCCTGAGCTTCCATGGTGCTGTGTGCCAGTTCTAGGTCGGGAACACTGAAAGGGGAAAAAGAGGCTGTTGTGCACATCTGTTTGCCTAGAAATAATAGTAATGGTAGCACCAGTCCTCACAAGATGGAATTTTTAATCTCTAAATTCAGCTGAGAGCCAAAATGTGTTCCGAATATAGAGGAGATGACCGTACGGCTTTGCGTCTGCTGGGAAGTTGTTGCCCAGGGAACACTGCAGCTGAGAGCCGGGGGGAGCATCACGTGGCCCTTCCTCCCCTCTGCACCCTCTGCACCTCCACCTTCCAAAACCGTAAAGAAAGGGACGTGGCTGGGGTTGACGAGGAGGACGAAGCAGCTGGTGGGGCCGGTGATGTCTTTGAAGATAATGGTGAATTCTGGAAAGTCAGAAAAATCAAAAGTCTCTTAATAGGAAGAAACAAGATTTTTGGGAAGGTGGCCAAACAGCCGAGCAAAGGTGTGGCTTTTCTTTTGGTTTGGTGGTGTAAGCTGCCAAAAGCCAGCAAGGCTCCATGGCCAAAACGGTAACACTTCTCTCTCCTTTTAGGAGAGCAAGGCTACTTGTCACTTGCTTTATGGAAGTAACTTCCAGGACAAATCATTGACGTGACATAAGACCCCACACCCCACTCCCACCCAGCCCCCCCCACCCCAGGTGCTCACTGCCTTCTCCAAGTGTCCTATCTGAATAGGAATTCAACACCTAAACGTCCAGAAGAGAATCAATCCTATTCAGCCTGGGATATCCTGGCTGACTCTGGAAAGGGAATTTGGGAAATACTTAGAAACGACATGAATAAGTTTTAGAAATATTTAGAAAATATAGCTGCACTTGGCCCCCAAAATATTATTTTAGAAAAAAAAGACTTTTCTATGCCATTTCTGTCCTTTGGTAATTGTGCAGGAAGGAGGTGGTGGTGCGTCACTCAAATCTGTGGGGGCCAGGGGCTCCCAATAACGTGAGGCAAACGGTACAAGGAGGGGGCTCGTTCCTGGGAGCCAAGCCATCTGCAGGGGCACGCATCCTCACTTGTTCGGATCTGGACCCACCACAGCATTCTACCAGCTTCCTACCTGGGACGATCCTGGGAAGATTTCTTCCCCCCAGCCTGTGACATGAAAGCAGCATAAAGATGAGTCATTTTTATGAACCACGGTGGAGTCTATTGAAGGAATGTGCCATGCGTGGAAAGGTCTGGATGGAAACATTATAAATTTTTAAGCACAAAGTGAAATCAACCCACAATCTCTTGGTGTAAAATACGGTTGGCTGCCCATCCCTCCCTCTGCAAACCGAGCTCACTGGCAAAAGGAAGCAGGACCTCAGGCCCTCACCGCATTTCCGGAAGGCGGTAGAATACGCCATCTAATGAGAATGTGACATGAGGAAGATAGATGGACACCTACTTAAGCCAAGGAGCCAATTCCAGCTGATTCTCCATCTCTGCCTTCCTAAGACCAACAATAATTGTTTTCATCCCTCACCTCTAACGAGGAGCTTGGTGACTCAGCACCATGGTCAGGAGGGCATGCTCTGGCCTCAGACGACCCTGGGCAAGTTACCTGTGCCTCAGTTTCCTCACATGTCACCCACAGACGATAATAAATATACCTTGCTCCCTGGGCGGTTGTGAGGATTGAACGTGCTTACCCAGGTTTGGGTTCCTAGCGGGAGTGCTTGGCACACGCCGAGGGTTCCACACAGGATTTATTTGTAGTATTTTCACCCGTGCCAGACACCATGCTAGGTCTTGCCTTCACTGTTTCATTAAACCCTCACAACACCCCACGAGGTAGGGTTCTTTTCCTGTTTTACAGGAGAGGAAATAGAGGGCCCGTGAGGGGAAGTGGGCCTCTGGCTACGGTTACGCAGCCTCAAAGCCTGCTAGGCCCCCGAGGGTCACCACCCGCATGCCCGGTGCATGCCCACCGTCTTCATGTCCCCTACGTGCAGAGGCCTTCCCAGAGCGCCCTTCCACGTCTCCGTCTCTTCCCTTCCACAGGCGGGGATGGTCTCCTGAGAGCGGTTTTATTTATCTTCGCACAAAAGCAGCTCTACTGGCAGCAGCTGCCAGGCCAGGCCCTCCACCTACGAGGGGGGTCCTGGCTCTCTGCCTCCTCCCCCCCCCCCCCCACCCCCGGCCTCCTGCTCCAGGCCGGGCAGGGTCTGCCTCTCTCCCTGCGCCTCCTCTCTCCTACCCCAGCTACTAATTAGCGCCCCGCAAACACGCCGCTGTCATCTCAGAACAAACCAGCAGATGAAAAGCCATCCTCTCAGTCAGCCTCTCTGGGCCTCTCAGCCCCGGGGGCGAGCGGGGTTCCCTCACCTGTCGGGTTCACCCAGGAGGCAGAGCGGGAACGAGCCACTCACCCTCGGCTGACCGCGCTGTCGAAGATGTGTTTCATGGAGACCAGGAAGGGGGGGAAGTGTGTGTGTGTGTGTGTGTGTGTGTGTGTGTGTGTATGGAGGGAGAGAATGCGTGTGTGAGTGTATAGGAGTGAACGTGAGTATATGTGAGTGTGAGAGCATTGTAAGTGTGTGTGTGTGCGAGCGAATGTGTGTTGTAGATACGTGAGTGTGTGAGAGTGTGTGTGTGTGTATGGGGGAGGGAATGCGTGTGTGAGTGTATAGGAGTGAACGTGAGTATATGTGGGTGTGAGAGCATTGTAAGTGTGTGTGTGTGAGCGAATGTGTGTTGTAGATACGTGAGTGTGTGAGAGTGTGTGTGTGTGTATGGGGGAGGGAATGCGTGTGTGAGTGTATAGGAGTGAACGTGAGTATATGTGAGTGTGAGAGCATTGTAAGTGTGTGTGTGTGTATGGGGGAGGGAATGCGTGTGTGAGTGTATAGGAGTGAACGTGAGTATATGTGAGTGTGAGAGCATTGTAAATGTGTGTGCGTGTGACTGTGTGAGCGAATGTGTGTTGTAGATAACGCGAGTGTGTGGGAGTGTGTGTGTACCGTGAATGGATGTGTGAGTGTGCAGGTGTGAGAGGTGGTGGGTTGTGTGTGTGAGTGAATGCGTGTGAGTACACGGCAATGTGTGAGAGCACTGTATCCGTGAACGCGTACTTGGGTTTCCCAAGGCCTCCCGCTGCTGTGCTCAGAGGACTTTGAGATGAGGGATATGGTGGGGATGCGCAGGGGCTCCTGCTACTACTTCTTGCCCCTGGAAGGGTCCAGGACCACCCAAGGGACCCCAAAGCTGAAAGCATCTGCTTTCCCCTCTCAGCGGGCAGAGGAGAGGGAAGGGCACCCTGTTGACTTCATTTGGCAAATGGAGAAACTGAGGAAAGGCATGTGGGCTGACATCTGGCCTCTCCCCACACTCGGCGCTCTCAAGCACCACGCACCGCCCCCCAAGCCGCCGCTGTCGGGGCTCCGTGGGCAGGCTGACTGCCCCAGGCCAAGCGAGGTGGCGGCTCCTCTCCGTGCCCTGGAGCCAGTCCCTCCAGCCCCGCTGGGACTCAGCTTGTCCTTAGTAATAGCACCCACGGACGCAGCACTGATGGGATGCCTCAGGACAGCCCTCTGCCGGGGGGGGGGGGGAGCGGACAGAGGAACATCCCCATTTTACAGATGAAGGAACTGAAGAGATGAAGTCACTGGGCTTTTACACACGTCCATGATTGTTGCCTCAAGAGGAAACCACAGGTGGTGTGCAAGGACCGGGCTGAAGGCTTCTAACACATCTTAGCCATGGCCAGGGGCCCAGCGTGTGCTCCTGCCAGCCAGTTTCCCTCTTTGTTTGAGAAGTCTCAGCCCCGGGCGCCTGGGTGGCTCAGTCAGTGAAATGTCTGCCTTCGGCTCAGGTCATGATCCCAGGGTCCTGGGATCAAGTCCCACATCGGGCTCCCTGCTCAGAGGGGGGCCTGCTTCTCTCTCTGCCTGCCGCTCCCCTGCTCATGCTTTTTCTCTCTCTCTCAAAAATAAATAAATAAAAATACTTTTAAAAATATTGAAAGAAAGAAAGAAAGAAAGAAAGAAAGAAAGAAAGAAAGAAAGAAAGAAAGGTAAGTCTCAGTCCCATCATCCCGAAGGCCCAACCTGCAATGCCGAAGTCCGTCCCTTCGCCAATTCTGCCCGAGGTCTCACGGGTCCCAAGAGACGTCCTGGTACTCACACCCAGGTGTCCCAAGGCCCCCAGGGGACAGATCCCCCCTTCCTCTTGCACACACACACCTATACCCCGACCTGTGTGCACAGGTGTGTATGTGATGAATTGGTCTGTCCAACAGGTTAAGGGTTTGGGCTCTTCCCCGGGTGCTTCAAACCCAGATGAGAGAGCCAAAGAGAAACATGAGTAAGCAGGTGCTGACGTGGTCACCAAACATCCTTGCGATGGGCGGGTGGGTGTTAGTGGGTCTTTTTTTGTTTGCCAGAGTGCCAAGAGGGCCACAGCAGCTGAGAGGGGTCTAAGAGAGTATCTTCATGGGTTAAAGATGAAAATTACAGGCAGGTAATTACGGGGCGCGTGGAGGACTGGGATGCGCAGGGGTTTTGATCAGGCAAGAGGAGCTTCTCCAGGTGGGAGGGCGCTGCTAATTCCATCCAGTTCCACTTTACAAAATACCTCATCAAATGAGAAAACTAAGCAAGATGCTCAGCACCTCCCAGAGAGCCCTTCGAGCTGGAGCAGCTCTGCAAAACAATTTCCAAACTCATTAGCCCCGTAAAAGTCCAATTTTGCTTGCAGAATTTCCCCTGGCCCTACCAACGCTCTCTAAAATCGTTCCCCCCTTCATTCCATCCATCCCCCAGGATCTCCCCAACCTCTTCCCACATCACCTGGCCGAAAGAAGGCTCAAGCGTTAGCTGCCTACAGCAAAGAACTTGAACTTGGGTTTGGACTTGCGTGAGAAAGAACAAACAGGGAACCACCTGGGTCAGCAGATGTCCTTGCCCCGCAGCCCCCACTGCCCACTGACTGTCATTGGCCAGCTTCTGTTTTCTCTCAGACCCCATACCTGAGGCTGTTTCCCCATCCACGGCCCCGTGCCAGGACGTGCTCTGCCTGGCTCTGGACCCCACCTACATCCTGGCCCCCAGAGCAAACGCAGAGCCAGCAGCCGCCTGAAGCAGCCGTCTTGATTTACTGCAAATTCTATTTTATTTCCCCAGAAACACATGAAAAACTTGGCTCTTTCATTTGCTGACACAAATCTTTTTCTTTCTGTTTTTCCTTTTTCCCATTATTCCACCCTCCCCAGTGCCCTCCCTCACCTCCCACCTCTGCCCCAGTCGCTAGCACATAAAATGAAAAGTTGCAGTTAAATGAGGAAGCAGGGAGATTGGACAAACTGACTCATCTAGAAAATCATTCTCCTTCTGAATTTGCATCTTCTCGGGAGCACGCATCAGTTATCATGTGTCAAGGGCAGGCAGAGGCCTTCACTGGCCCCTGGCTCGTCTTTGCTAGGGACCCGGAGGGACCGCCTGCTGCAAGGTTTGGTGGGGTTCGAGAACCCGTAGCCCCTGCCCCCATCATCCTGAGGGGCTGGAGCCATACAACGGGGTCTCCTTTAACCAGCTTGTCCCGTGAATTCTCTCCCTTCTCCCCACTTCCTCCCTGACCCAGTCTCCCAAAACCCCACCAGACCAAGTCAGACGTATTTGGTCTCCCTGAGCGCCTCCCCTCTGTGCACACAGACTTGCTGAAGACAATCCCACCATCATCCACGGCACAATGGAGGCACCACAAGACCTCAGGCCTCAGCAGGCTACAGAATCCTTCCAAGTCCTCTGCAAAGTGTTTGCTCTCTAACCAAGCTGCGTGTTGGGGTTTGTGGGGCAGCGGGGAAGGGGGAGACATTTGGTAGCCTCATGTTGCTTTTGAGTCTGGGGACAGGGTCACCAACTGACCTGAGGGATATTGAAACCCAATGAGGACATTTCACACAGAAGAGGAACTCAGCCCCTCGACCAGGGCTGTGTCAGCTGGCAGCTGACCGATCTGTGATCTATGACAGCACCAGCACTGCTCAGAGGCTGTGGGGACGACTGAGAGGAGTAACACCTGGTGGGAATCCAAAGTGCCCCCCACCCCGCCCCAACGTCCTCCTCAGGTCTGCAGGGGAGATGAGCCATCTATTCAGAGTTCCGAGGGTTTGATGATGGTGGTAATGATATCCAGGCTTTCTCCAGGTCACTTTTCTTCCTGAAAGCCTTGAACATTTTCACAAGGACTATCTTCTTTGTCCAAAACAGTTCCATAAAGGTAGACATTGACAGGGATTGCACCATTGGGTTTTATAACAAAGTTGAGGCCCAGAGAGGTTAAGTCATTTGTCCAAGGTCACACAGGCTGGTAAACAAGCAAACTGAAATTGGCAAATTCTTAAAAGTTAAACGTATAGCTAACACGCAACCCCGCCTTTTCACTCCTAGGTACTTATAAGTACTTTCTTACTCCAAGAAAAAATGAAAGCATAAAGAACAGAACCTAAATTTTTAAAGTCTTAAACTTTATTCATCATAGCCGAAAACCGGAAACAACTCAAAGGTCCATCAACAGGTGAACGGATAAACAAATTGTGGTCTACCCCCTGCAATGGAACACTACTTAGCAACAAAAAGAAACAAGCTACTGATACGTGAACAATGTGGGTGAGTCTCAAAAACATTATACTAAGTCAAAGGAGCCAGACTCAGAAAAAGAAAAAAAAAAGTACATACTACAGATTTCACTTATATAAAATTCCAGAAAATGCAAAGTAATCAACAGTGATAGAAAGCAAATCCAAGGTGGCCAGGGGACAAGAAGGATGGATTACCAAGGGCATGAAGAAACTTTGAAAGGTGATGGAAATGTTCAGAATCTCAGTTGTGGTGATCGTGTAACAGAT
This sequence comes from Ursus maritimus, assembly GCF_017311325.1. Taxonomy (NCBI): domain Eukaryota; kingdom Metazoa; phylum Chordata; class Mammalia; order Carnivora; family Ursidae; genus Ursus; species Ursus maritimus. The sequence goes on from NW_024425786.1 coordinate 18,610,534, forward strand.
GTATTCATATGGTAAAACTCATCCAACCGTATGCTTTAAATATGTGTAGTTTTATCATATGCCAATTACACCTAGGTAGAGCTGTAAAAAAAATTGAAATGTACAAAGGAGAAGGGGGGACGAGGCAAAGAGGAAATCCAAGGGGAGCCATAAGGTGCTAGAAATGAAGTTAGTGTGCAGAACATAGAATTTGAGGCATGACTCACGTTTATTTCTAAGTCTTAGTTTTCTAGCAGGGAGAGAAAAAGGGGGGAAATGATTTTAACACAATCAAATTGTGTCCATGAAGCTCAAAATGAATCCGTCGTTTGGGAAAAGCGCAGCAGACTCCCAATGCTGAGCTCGAGAGGCTGCGGGTCTCCCGACTTCTCGGGCAGCCCATTATCAGTGAGATTCCTCAGTCAGCGCAGGCGGGGGCACTGGTGTGCTGGTAAGGGTCTACCGACCGACTCTGGGGGTGGGCAGACCCGATCTGTAGTGCTTGCCCTTTCTGTGGTATAAACACTCCCACCGCAGCCAACGTCAAGCTACCCAAGTGACCCCGTAGAGCACAGACTCGGGAAGACTCACACCATCGCGTGCTGTCCCCGCACGGCCACAATAGATGTCAATCATCTCAAAAGCAGAGGAAATAGCAGACTGTCGGAAAATAATTAGGAAGTGGTGAGTTCTGAATACACATTGTCCTTGTTTTTAATATAATTTCATTGTAAGCTTCTGTAATTTAATTTTTAATGATGGCCTGCCCATAAAATTCCTCAGGATTTAACAGTTGGATTTCACGATCCGGTACTAGCAGCTCCAGCACGCTCCTGGGCAGAGGCTAAGGGGTTGTGACTGAAACCAAAGTCCCCACGCGTCCCAAGGTCCTGTGGTTGAATGTGGTGACCAGAGCGAGGGGGCAGGAGACGGGGACCGAAGCCACCTGTCAGTCACAGATGCAGGCGGCTATGCAGGCAGTGCTAAGGCAGGGGTCCCCGCCTTTGCAGAAACAAGGAGCTAGTCAGCGACTTCCCAGAGGCCACAGGGAGGGACAGACCAGCACCTCTGAGCGAGAGCGCTTCCAGCTGACACGTGCCTCCGAAGGGCCCTCCTTCCCCGAGTGGCTGGCCACGGACTCACAGAAGGCAGGGCTAGAAGCCCGATGGGTCCCTAATGTGCGTCTGGCCCCTTTGGCAGCTCTTTGCTAGGAGACTCCCTCGCTCCTCTCGTTCATTCGCCACGGGCTTGCCGGGTGCCCGCTCCGGCCGGGCGCTGGGGTCGGTGCTCACCAGACGGCACCGACCAGGACAGCACGATCCCTGGTGTCCTGAAACTGAAATCTGCTCCACCTGTTACAAAACAACGCCAGGCCTTCTCTCAGCTCTGCATCATCCGAGCTCCGTGACCTCGAGAAATTGCTCACCTTCTGAGCCTCAGTTTCCCCACCGGTAGAATGGGACTGATAAGCCCTCTGATAAGCGAGATAATGTTTAAAGTCATCTGGTACAGGGCTGGGCTCCTAGCAAGTGGTCGCGCGAGCTTGGTGCTGATTTCCGAAGCCTCACGGAGAGTCTGATTCCTTCTGCACCTGAGATTCCTCCCCCAAAATGGAAGCAGCCCTCTTAATAATAATAATAATAATAATAATAATAATAATAATAATAAAATACCACAGATTGAATTTTGTGCCTCAGGGACTATTCTGAGGGCACTATCACTATGCAAATTACAAAATGGAAGCCCAGAGAAGTTGAGTAACTTCTCCAAGTCACACAGCCAATAAGTCATGGCACCGGGACTCGAGCTGAGGAAGCATCTTCAAGCCCCGCCTCCCGAGGTGGGTCCAGGCATCAGGCCACCCTGGCTTCCCCCCACTTCCCACAGCCCTCCCCGGAACTCGACTCACGGCTCCACACAAGGTCCCGCCACCCAGGGCAGAAGGAGTAGGGCTGGTGGTCCTTCCCCATCGCTACACTCACCCCACCCGCTGTTCCCAAGCCCTGGCCCCCAGAACACCGTCTCCCCACTCTCCGCCCTCTTGGGCGCACTCTGGTCCAAGGCAAACCAGGTCCTAGTAAAGTCACTAAATGTCTTTTCTTGGAAGATACTGAGAATACGTCACTTCCCTTTTCTTCACTGTCCTTCCTTTTATGATATGATAGCGGTGGTCTATTTTTGGCCTTAGTTCTAATATTCTCAACTGGCAAAATAAAACTTTGGCCACCCCAGGTGGTCTCAAGATGGAGAAAAGTCGACTTTACCAATCTGTGAAAGCCCAAGGGCCAGGGGACTTAGCTGTCCCCCTTCAGCAGGACCCTCCCCGCAGAGGCCCCTGGAGTCTCTCAGCACCGCCCTGGGGGGGAGGGGGGAGTGACCTCATGGAGGACGCCTGCCTCTCAGTGTCAACTTCAGGGTGGCTCTAACAGTTCCAGAAAAAAACTCCCTCACCCCCAGCCACCCTGGCCCACTTGCAAAAATGACCTGGTGTCTTTACCCGCTTGCCGGACAAATCCTTGGCCCTCAGGTGTACTCTGGCCGGGAGGGACCCCTGCTTTGGTCGCAGATCTAAGGCTTCAGCCCTAGGAGGAGGGCAGGATGGGCGTGGCCCTGAGAGCGGGGCCTGGGGGCCTCTATGCCCAGCGCTCAGGGCAAGAGGCAGGCGAGAGACAGAAGGGAGCCCCGCAGCCAGAACCCAGGCTGGACTGCTCAAGGGGGTGAGGGGCCTGTGGAAACAGCAGACAAAATCCAGACAGGGGCCTTCTTGTCTCTCCCGACTGAAGGCTCTGGCTGAATCACCCTCCCTCCCTCTCACACCCTTACATGTGCACACGCACACGCACACACACACACTTTATTACACACCCCCCTACTCGCATTCCTCACACTCCTACTCACACTCTCACACTGACACACCATCTCTCCCATCCACTCCTACACACGCACACACACCCACACCCACACACTCACACATCCCACTCCACAAGTGGTCCCTGGGAGCGACGATCTTTCAACCACGGGGTCAGCGGCCCGAGCACACCCACAGGGGCCAGGCCCCATGTCCAGCCCCACACGGCAACACCGGCCGGGGCTCAGGCCACCCCACCCGTCTAATCTGGATTGGGGAACTGGCCTTCCTGTGACTCAGGCACAGACCCCGCTGGGGTAACACGAATCTGGAGGACAATTTGATACTTGTAATCATTCGCCAGCGTCTGGCCTGGCTGGGGAACAAAGGAACGTTAACAGGGAACAGAGCTGTGGCCGGCCTGCCAGGGCCTCTGCCATCCTGCGTGTCCGCAGACGTGCCTCCGTGGGCCTGCGCCGCCTCGAGCTGCGGAGCTCAGTGAGCAAATGCGAGCAACAGGCGGCTCCTTCGTACATACAGAGACATGCAGTGGCCGCAGACCGGGAAGCGCCAGCCCCTCCTTTCTTCAGCCCTTAGAGCAACGGCAACACGAAACCAACGCTGGCGTCCTCGGGGTGGTTTGAAACTGGCAGCTAGGCCTGTGAAGAAGCAACAGCGACACGGCCGGCATTCTGTGGAAGGAGAAGCCTGCTGCCCATACTCGCTCAACCCGGGGCGCAGGGCGCCTGTCTCCTCCCTGCTGCATCCCAGCACCTCACGGAAGGACCAAGTCACCCCAGAACTCAGCTACATCATTCCATTGGATCCTGGAGCAGCACCAAGAGTACCCATTTTGCAGATGAGAAAACTGAGTCTCAGTGAGGTCAGATGACTTGTCCAGTGATCGGCCTCTGAGTGGCAGAGCCCAGAGTGGAACTTAGGCATGCGGACCCCCAAGGCTAAGCTGATGAATGAAACAGTAGACGCTCATTGTTGGTGGGATGAATTTTTAAAGTTCCCTGGGTGATTATGATGAACAGATGGGCTTGAGTATATCCACCCCAGATGGCAAATGTTCCCACCCAAAAACCCCAGTGGACACTGGACTTCCCCCCAAAACCTGCTCCCTTCCTGATTCGTGATAAAATAGCCATCATGTATGGAAAGATTACTCTGGGCCAGGCACTAGGCACGGTTCCAGACACTTTATACAAATGGATTCACTGAATCCTCCCCTGCAGTCCATTAGACAGAGGGGGAAACTGAGGCACAGAGCAATGAGGTAGCACAGCCATAAAAGGCAGGGCTAGGATTTGGAACCAGGCAGGGATTGCCCCTCCCCCCTGGGCAGCGGCCCTTAGCGCTGCCAGCCCCCACCCCCGGGCACAGCCGCGTTGTCCAGCTGTGTGATTTTTATCTTGACAAGTGGCCCTTTCACAATTGCTATTTCCCCTCCAGAGCCCAAAGCGGAAATTAGAAGGGGAGAAAAAGAAAGAGGGCGACAGCAGGGCCTGATGGATGTGCCCGACTGGATCACACCTTGAAACCAAAACTCCTTTCTCCTTTGTTTGCACGAACAATGCGTGTGAGAGGTAGGCAGGAAGCACAGGCCATTCACCCCACCCTGGCAGGAGAGCTTGGCACACCCTGGGCCTAGCAGGTGCCCTCTGGCCCAGGAAGCAAGCAGGGGGCAGAGGCGGGGCAGGGGCACGCAGGGTCCAGGGTCCCGACGGTGAAATCACAGAGGTGGGGAGCTGGGCGGCTGGCAGCGGGAAGGACTCCAGAGGTCCACAGCACGGCTGCAGAGAAGCCTTTAGGATCAGCACATCCCTCCCGCCTGTAATCGACCCTGAAAGATTATCAGGAAAAACATTTCCTAGGTGGCTTTAAATCCCGAGAACCCCAGATCGACACACCCTGAACCAGGCTAAACCTCTCGGTTGTAGGTTCCCCTACATGGGTTGCTTGTCTAGGGGTTACAGAGGTGCGAGCGAGTCTGCAAGGGGCTTCCAGGAATGAGCCAGACACAGACACCCTAAGTGGGACACCAGGCAGGCTGTCTTGCCACAAAGCCCAGCAGGTGTGTGTTTAACGAGTTGGCGTGAGGATGATACTAATATCGATAAAAGCTAACATTTATTCACCATTTACTATGGGTCAGGCACATACATGTCGTCCTCCCAACACCCCAATGATAGAGGCACTCCATAAAAACCCTTATTTTACAGATGAGAAACTGAGGCCCAGAGTGGTTAAGTAACGTGTCCGAGATCACACAGCTGGTAAGTGACCGAGCAAGGATTTGAGCCCAGTGGCCCAGCTCTGGAAGATGAATGCCAGCAAGGTTGGGGATTTGGAGGACGGAGGCAGGGACCAGTCAGGGGGCATCAGAGACATTTGCATAGAGCAGGGGGAATCTGGGTGGAGAGGAGACAACGGCCCTGCCCCTGCTTTGTGCCCCACCCTTCAGGAACACGAAGTACCCATCTCTCCCCTGATACGACTCATCTAACTGGACTGGTCCCTCCAACTGGGCAAAGCCAGCCCACGGGGGCGTGGAGGCAAGTGGGGATGTGTCCCGCCCCAGCCCCCCGACCGGAAGCGTGGAGAGCCCAGTGCCTCGCTAGGCGGCAGCGGCCACCAGGCTCATGAACGAATCCCACGTCCTCGCTCGTGCCAACAAAGCACCACTCTCTCTGAGTCACCAGCGTGGGCACATTTTGTCGTGTGGGGCAGCGGGGTGCCCTGCAGCGCCTGGCCGGTAACCTGTGGCTCCCGCTAACTCAGCCGTAAATCCTCACCCGCACCTCCGAGATGTCAGCTCACCCCTGGGAAGCCCGGCTGGATTTACGAGCTCCATAGTCCAGATTCACTGGCCAGGGAAGAAAGGGATAGTGTTGCCCATCAGGGACCTCGTGCTCAGAAGCCATAAACCATGCTGGTGACAGCTACGTGACGGGTCGAAGGCCCTGGCGGGTCATTTGCGCTCTGCTCAACGGCCACAATGAGGAGCAGAGGCTGTTGGCTGTCCCCAGGTGGGACTACTGAAGCTTTAAATCTTCCACGGGAGGCTAAGGAAGGAGTTGCCTCTTTTCATCTTTTTGGGTGCCTTCTCAGGTTTCTCTCTCGTTCCTTCTGGTTTGTTCTGCCTCGGTCCGCAAGGTGGCCACGGTACTCCCAACACACACGGTGAATTCTAACTTGGGGACCCAGCGAAGGGACAACCGCTGCATTTCCCAATTTTTTTTTAATTGTCTTTGGAACAAGAGTTCGCTGTGTTCCAAAGCACACAGGCTCATCTCTGATGAGGTGAAGCGCAAGGAATGAGGGGGGCGGGAGGAGGACAGCCGAGGCAGCCACGGGGAGCAAGCCACGGCAGTGTGGCTCCGGAGGCCACCCCCAGGAAGCTGGGGTCCTTCCTATCTCCACCGGCCCTGCCAGCCACAGTGGGGTCTGAGTCACAACCCCGTGACTCCTCTCCCCCTGGCCCCAACCTCAAACCCATTAAATGGCCACTGAAAGCAGAGCTGGACCAGTCCACTTGCCTTGTGCCGTGGCAAAAAGTATTGCATGCGGTCTTAACCAGGGAGTAATCTCATATTACCGAAAGCAAATGATCTTATTTGATCTAAAACTCTGTGTGTGTGTGTGTGTGTGTGTGTGTGCGTCTTTCAGAGACAGAATTAAGGCCAAAAGGGAGTATTAGATGAACTATCCATTGGCACAAGGAAAGAAAGATCTAGCATCTCTTGGCAGACTGTGAACGCCCTTTAATTAAGTAATAAATCGGAACCAGGGAAATGAGTCTCAGTAGAGAAATGCTCAGTTTAACTACCCATTCATCCGCTTGGCTCTGCCAGGGCGCTCCGTGCCACCATTGCAAAGACACACCAGCACATGGACACTGGGGATAGAGGCAGCCCAAGTGCACATTCCAGTTTGGTTCCACTCTTTCCATGTCGAGAGAAAGAAACAGAGGCCGAGAGAGACAGAGGCAGGGAGACAGCGACAGCACAGAGGAACTGCTGTAATTCCATCAAAGGGCTCTGGTGACTGTAACCCACCAGCCACGGCCAGAGTGGTTTGTCCCCAGGCACCCAGTGGAATTGACTCAGAAGGCATGGTTGCAGAGTTTCCCAGCATAAGGCCAAAAGAGAGAGGTGGTGTATGTTTGAAGCGCTGCTCTTCATCGTCTCAAGCCCTGCGTTGCTATTAAGGAGCAAAGCGGGCAGTGCGGACCCCAAGTGCGACTCGGACTCCAAGCCAGTGTGGTGAGCGGAGCGATGGAACATCGCACCATCTGTCCTTCCACCACAGAGGCAGAGCTGGGGGGAGCGAGGCGGGGTTCCCGGGGAGGAAGGCTGGAAACCAGGAGCCAAAGGCCTCGGGATGCTATCTCCGTGTCCTGGCCGACTTGGGGCTCCGCGCCTAATTGCAGAGCTTGGGGCTGTGGGTCAGCTCCATGGAAGCCACTCGCCAGCCCCTCCAAAGACCTGAGGGGCCACGTTGAAGGAACTTCCGGGAGGGAAGAAAGACCCAGACGAAGGTGAAACCGAGGCCCAGCGGCTCACTGCCTGATAGGCTTCTGGGCATTTGGTTTGGGCTCTGGAGCTTTTCTAGAATCCAAGAGAAAAGCCAAGTGAGGAAGCTCTGGGGCAGCAGGAGGTGTCTTTTGTGTCCCAAAGGGGTCCCAGCAGGGACTGAGGGGTACTTCTCACATCCGTCAGAGATCCCAAGCCTCAATCACTTGTTTCCAGAACTTTCTTTCTAGGTAGAGGAATATAGATTTCTGGAGAAATATGTATGATGGAGGAAAACGTATTTCTCTCTGTATGGGAGATATGCTTATGGGATGGACCAAGTCTTTCCTGCTTTGGCCTCTGATTCCTAATATCTGCTCTCATAAATACCCCTTGCTCACCAGACAGCCTCGTGATGTGTCCAGAGTAAGTGAACCTGAAACAGCAGAGGAGATTGCCTTCAAAATATTCTCGACTTTAAAAATGAAGGCAAAGAAAGCCTTTAGCAAAAGACATTTCAGGTTTGGCCAAACCCAGGGCTTTGGAAAAATGTCTTGAGACGTTTCACCAAACTGAGAGCGAAGCCAGCAGGGCCCGGCTCTGGCCGTTACAGGTTATTTGCAGCTTGCTTCTTTCCAAAGCAATTCTCTTCTATCTGCAAGCTAAGCTCTTCTGACCCAGCCTGATTTCTGCAGCTGTTACGTGCAACTCCTCGCCGTCACGATCTGACAGGCGTTCGGAGACAGCTCTGGCAGGCGGCAGGAATGTGAGGGCCTCAGCTCCAGTCTGAGCCCCCAAGGACCCCGGCCGGCTCTCTGCATGTTCCAGAAGCTTCCAGAACAGTGCCAAGGGGCGGCACGCACACAGGATGCAGCAAGTCCGAGCTCTCCCGAGCAGGGCCCAGCCACACAGCAAAGTCTCGCCCGTGAGAAGGCAGCACCATGTGGCACCCATGCTCTGACGGGCTCAGGACGGATGGCGGGAGCACAGGGACAGGGTAAGATGGAGCCTGGGCCTCTCAGAGAAGCCTCAGCACACAGGCCAAGTTGAGAAGGCGTGTGGCTTGGTGGTTGAGCACTTAACCACACCACCCACTCTCGGGGCTCTTGTGCGCTTTAAACGGGCTCCCGCGTGGGAAGCTCTCTCTGTGTACGTGGCGTGGGTCTTTGGGCCCTTCTTACAGCCTCTCTGCCTTTTTTAAGTTTCGTGATCTTTCTCCCCCTTCATTCCACCCACTGTGAACCCGGTTCCAGGTCGCTGCCGTCCCGGGCCTCGCTCCTCCACCGACCTGCCCCTCCAGGAGACAGCCCAGCAGCTCTCAGCCACTCAAGGCCATCAGCTTCCAGTTCACCCTTCGCCACACAAGCTGGAGGTCACCTGTTGGGGACAAGTTCTCCAGAACCTTCCAAGAGGTCAATTCAACAGATAAACAAATCCCCGGAGAATGTGTCCTCTGAACCTGCCTTCCCCACTAGGTAATGTGGTCTTAAACACCCTGTTATCCACCTTGGATTGGGAAGGAAAGGGAAGGATTTGGGGCCATGAAAGGGTCCAATTATCAATACCTGAAGCCACATAAGTAATGACCCTATTCTGCCGTCAGCACCTCCTGCAGAAAATGAGGTGGGGGATGTGGAGATCTTCAGGGCAAGCGTTTCTTCAAGGGCATCCACACACACTCTTCTTATTATTTCTAATTTGTACACCTGTCCACACTTCCCAAGACAACAAACAAAATACCAAGGAATAAAAGAGCAATGTGCTCCCTGGCACATTTATTTCCAGATGCCCTTGTACAATTCTCTGTTCACCAAAGGACCTTTTCCGGCTGCCAAAGTCCGTCTCAGGATGGGATTTTAAGCCCATTCCTGGGCTGGGCTAACTGTTTCTCCCCAGGTCAACATGAAAGGTTAAGACCCAGAATAGGGTCAAACAAATTATCCTGATCCACGGAGCTTGTTTTGGTCTAACTTCCTTCCCGTCTCCTGAGGATGGCAAGTTCCAGGTACATCTGTTCTGAATATCGGCCTCTTGCCTTTGATCCCCCGCCCCGTGTCTCTCGGATGTGCAGTCAGAGCCTCGGCCCGGCCCGCCACGCGTCAGACGAGGCTTCGGCTCCTCTGGGTAAGACCTCGATTTAACTTAATGGACTACACAGGGAACAATTTCTATATGATTAATTAATCAGGGTCCTACTAGGAAGGATAATAATATAATAACTTAAATAAGACTGCTAGGCCTAGCTGCCAGTTTATAAAAAGAATACCAAAAATAGCACGAGTATAAAGACATTCAAGAAAAGGGAGCGTGGAGGAGTGGACCCAGCTCGGACGAATGCCAGGCCTAGTTCAGGGGGGTTCAAACCTCAGGGTCCGACTTTCAACCAGAGAGTTGCCTGCCTTCTCTGAGCTATTTCCTCCCTCAGATAAACGGAAGGATTGAGGAATATTTGTTGGGGCTGTTGTGAAAATCCGATAGGTGAATATATGAAAATTGCCCAGGATGAAACAGGCTTCAAATGCGTGGAAAATATTGCTCGAGAAATTCCAGCACAGTAGCCAGAACTAAGGATGGAAATAAACGGAAAGACGTCTGGCAAACATGGTCCATTCTGTTTTACCAGCGAGCATCTTTGTCACTGCATTTGAATCTGCACAGTCACCCAAGTCCTTAGAAAGTGGAGGAATCAGTCCCAACAAGAAGTATCTTAGCTGGTCACAGATGAGTAAATGGTTGTTATTTACAGACGAGTAAAGGTGGCTCTAGTTAGTAGATTTGTCAGTTAATATTGGATTTGTGCACATTAGTGCACTAGCAAATGGTCCAGAAGCATCTCAGTGCCCCTCTGTGGCTTACCTACCCTGCTGCTTCTGCCCATCTCCCACCCCACACTCTTGGCCATATCACTACTCAAGGTCTCCCACCTTGGGTCCCTCCACTGTCCTTGGGCTGCTGACCCGATCCCTCAGGGCCTTGCTAGATAACGCCTCATCTAAAGAGCAGCTAGTAAATATTTTAGCCTTCGCAGGCCATAGAGTCTATGTCACGACTACTCAACTCAGCCTTCGCAGTGAGGAAGCAGCCATAGACAATATGCCAATGAGTGTGGCTGTGTTTCAATAAAACTTTATTTATAAAAACAGGTGATGGGCCAGATTTGGCCCAAGCATTGCAATAGTTCTTAGGAGTTCATGGATTGTAATGGTTAATATATTGGATCTAGAGGCTTACTTACTCACTGCCTGGCTGGGGCTTTTCATACTTTAAGTCACGATCAATGGGGGACATCTCAGACACTGGGAAAAGTCTAATATAAACATTGAGACATAGGTGACTTTTAGTGTCTATTAGTCACAACACGTGTATCTAAAGCCCACCACACCTTGTTGTCTGGAATGCTGGCATTTTCAAACCACAGAAATATCTCAAGCTTGACTAGATCACTGGCTCTCAAGCTTGAGAGTGCAACACGGTCACCCAGAAGGCTTGTTAAAACAGATTACGAGGCCGCACTCCCAGAGTTTCTGATGCAGAAGGTCTGGGGTGGAACCAGAGGACTGAAGGAGCTAACAAACTCCCAGGCAACGCTGATGCTGCCCACGGGTGGATCACGCTTTGAGAATAACCGCGCTACGTGTCCAAAATGTAAAGGTATAATGCCACCTAGTGGATAGTCATTAGAAGTACCCAATGCCAGTTCTTCCTTCGATTTTAAAGTGCGCTAAAAATAAAGTGTCTTTTGTCGTGGAGAAGAGTCAAATGCATAAAGCCAACTTGTCGTGTGTATACTGGGATTCCGTAACCGTATTCCAAGCTTCTTTAAAGAAATAAGGTGTCACGCTATTTACACTAACATGGCAGCAATTTTAAATCAACTTAAACCAGAAACAGATTATTTTCCACCAGGGAAAAACACTTAAAATATCTAAATAGAATAAAACCGCTGCGGGCTCTGTTCTCTGGCCACTCTCTCCTCTCCAGATGCACATACGTCTTCTGAAAGGAAAATCCACATCCCAGCCTTCCAGTCTGCTGTCAACCGACCACCTCGACCTGGCGCAAATGATAAAATTCAGCAGGAGATCGGCTGAAACGAGCGTGTTTCAGACCCTGGACTTTGTGATCTCTGCACACACCGAACAGCAGCCATGGCAAAGGACCTGGGTGATGGGCAACTGTGTAAATATTTGCACTCCAACATACTAAAAATGCAAGTACCCACTCCCACTGACCCATCCCAGCAAAAGACCAGGGTCTCTAACCCCACCCGGCACAAAATAAAGGGCGCTGCGGTCACCAAGAGCAGCTGACTTGGGATTCCATGCTTGACAAGCTGCTGGGTTTTTCTCCGCGTGGAGAAACATATTGGGGCTGTGCTACAAAGGATGGCGTGGTACCAGGAGAACGGAAATGACAGGGACCGGAACGGTGTTTGATGCCAACAATTTATATTTGATCTCCAGATGTGATGCAGCTGACGGCTAATTAGTTTGACTTAAGATCTACACAGATCTCCCCTGCTTTTTCCACACATGCTGTGGGCATGCTAGTGTGAAAATGTGTCTGCCTGGGGTTGTGCTTTGATTGAGAATTCTCTGGAACGTACACACTCGGAAGCCCTGAGAACTCTGGAGCCCTGGTTCGTGGAGCGTCTGGTGGGACTGTCTTTTTCCCCTCATGCTTGGCCCCAGAGCAGGTAATGAACGCAGTGGCATTCCTCATTCGAGTGGCTGATTCCAGCCCCACAAGCTGGAGCCAATCATGCAGCTTCATGGTTCTGTGTACGAGGCCACCGTTAACTGCAAACCTCAGTGGTCAAGAGCTACTGCATGTGAATTCTGTGGCTACTAATGAAAAAGCAGTTGTGGTACTTTAGCTGGTGAGCTGTTTGGGAAGAATGAGAACCACGCAGAGCAAGATGGAAGCCCTCACTGACACAAGAGGCAGCAGGCGGACACTGCTCCTGCCTTCTTCTTTGTGGACAAACTTGAACGTCACAGCTCCTGGGGACAGCAGGGACAACAGGACCCTCCTCTCTTCTGGCCCCAGAGGCCCAGAGCTAACCCTAATGAGGCCCTACTGTGCGCAAGGCGGTTTTAGAAGTGCCTGGAAAGTGCTGTTATTACCCTTATTGTGGAGACAAGAAATCTGATTGCCCTGGGTCAACAGTAGGACAAGCTGGCATTTGATCCTAGAATTCCTTCTCCAAAGACTATGCTCTTCACTACACCAGAACACTCCAGGCATCGGCCTCGCTCTGAGTCGTCCAGGGCAATCCACCCCCGTTCAGTGGTCTTGGGAAGAACACGTGTGCTCTTCACTCCCCTGGTAGAATCACACCTCAACCCTTAGCATGGCTTCACAGTGGACTAAGTGGATTTCCTTGCCCCCTGACTTTGGGCTTGGCCACGTGACTTGCTTTGACCAATGGCATGTGATTCGAGCAAGGGCTTGAAATGTGCTTGTGCCATCGGTATACCCCCTCGTCCCAAGGGGCACTAGAGTGAGATTCACGGAACCTGCCCAAACTGGACCGAAGCCCCAAACCAGACACTCCTGGAACCAGCCTCACTCAGCAAACTCCAGCCAGCCCGGTGGTTGTTGACTACAGCACATTATGTGCCGATGGAGATCCTGATCACGATCTAGTCCATGATACACCAGGAAAGCTTTCCAGAGAAAATGGAGACTCCAGAGAAGAAACATTCTTTGACTTGGCCCCCCTCTTCTTCCCTGGACACTGGAATGAGGACATTGTGCCTGCTGCTGGGAACCATCTGGTGACCACAAGCAACAGGCACGAAGACAAAAGGCTAGTATGCGGATGCCCAAGAAGAAAAAGGGACTAATCCTAGGTCCTTGCTGACCTCATCAAGCCGCTGAGCAATCGCCCACCTCCACATTTTTGTGAGGAAAACAATCTCCTCTTTGTTGAAGCCATTATTAGTTGGGATTTCTATTAATCACAGCCAAAGCCATTCCTAACTGCCTTTGATTTTCTAAAGTATGGCAAACACTCTTACAAAAGCTGTATCTTCCCATCTCCCTCTTTTTTCTTTAAGTTGGCTGGTCTTCCCTGAAGAGCAGGACGGAAGTCACAATCTTTGCTACTATCAGTCAGCCAGTAGTTGTTTCTACTCACCCTAGCTATCTAATTTTTTTAAAGATTTTATTCATTTACTTGAGAGAGAAAGAGCAGCATGAACCGTGTAGGGGCAGAGAGAGGGGGAAAAGCGGACTCCCTGCTGAAAGGGGAGCCTGACATGGGGCTCGATCTCAGGACCCTGAGATCATGACCTGAGCTGAAGGCAGTTGCTTAACTTACCGAGCCACCCGGATACCCCATTCAGTGTAGAGTTGCTCATTTGAGAAACAGCCTAACTACAATCAACCTTGATTTTTGTTCATTGATGTAACCTATGATTACACTGACTGATTTCTCGAACACTTCCTAGCATATAATAGGTGCTCAATGTGAGGCGCCTGGGTAGCGCAGTCGTTAAGCGTCTGCCTTCGGCTCAGGGCGTGATCCCGGCGTTCCGGGATCGAGTCCCACATCGGGCTCCCCCGCTGGGAGCCTGCTTCTTCCTCTCCCACTCCCCTGCTGTGTTCCCTCTCTCGCTGGCTGTCTCTCTGTCACATAAATAAATAAAATCTTAAAAAAAAAATAGGTGCTCAATGTAATTTGTTGAATGAATAACGTAATTGAGTTGTTGATATTTCTCTCCATGGCCAATCACATGTGTCCCTTGGGAATCTGTTTTGGCTGCTTTGTCTTCTCAAGGGGACTCCTGGAAGTCACACCCAAGTGAATTTTGTGAAGCCTGCAAACAGACCCTCCAAACTGAATGGAAGTCTTCTCATGATACAGTTACAAACAGAAACCATAACAGATAATTCTCATACCACAAAATTCACTTTTTACAGTGCATAGCGCAGTGGTTTTAGCATATTCACCGAGTTGTGCAACCATCACCACAATATAACTTTCGAACATCTTCCTCACCCCAAAAGGAAACCTCATACCCATTAACAGTCAGTCCCCATCCCTCCCTCTCCCACCCCACCCGGCCCTGGCAGCCACTAATCCAATTTCTGTCACTCCGGACTTGCCTATTCTGGACATCTCGTATAAATGGAATCCTACTGTGTGTGTGGTCTTTTGTGTCTAAGTTCTGTCGCTTCGCAAGATGCTTTCAAGGTTCATCCATGTTGTGGCCGTCAGGACTCCACTCCTTTTTATTGCTGAGTAATATTCTATTGTATGGATATACCGCACTTTATTTGCCCATTCGTCATGCCGATGAACATTTGGACTGCTTCCACTTTGTGGCTCTTACGAAGAATGCTGCTGTGAACATTTGATCAAAGTTTTTGTGTGGCAATATACCTTCCTTTCTCTCGGGTACATACCCATGAGTGGAATTGCTGGGTCACACGGTAACTCTACATTTAACCTTTCGAGGAACCACCAGACTGTGTCCCAAAGCTGCCGCACCGTTTCTTCTTCCCGCCAGCAGCGTACGGAGGGTTACAATTTCTCCACATCCTCACCAACACTTGGTGTTACCTGTTTCTTGGTTAGAGCTATCCTAGTGGGTGTGAAGGGGTATCTCGTCGTGGTTTTACTTTGCATTTCCCTAAGGCTAATGGTTTTAAGCATCTTTTCGTGTGTGTTCATTGGCCGTTCATATATCTTCTTTAAAAAAAGGATAGACGTAAAATTAATCGTATCTGCGTAGGCTCGTTCTGCTGAAATCTTCTGTGAGTCTACGTTATGAAACCAAAATTCTTTTTTCCCTAATAATGAACAAAGTAGTCTTAAAACCTGCTTAACTCACATGCACTGATTGCCTGTATCCACAACAAAGGAAAAGATGACTCTATTCTCTCAGCTACTAAAGTCCCATCACTGAGTATGTCTGGCAGAAGAAAAAAACATTGGTCCACTTGAGCAAAAGTGCAAACTGAAGTGGTAAAGTTTAAATTCTAAATGGCTTCTAGAATTCCCTTTCCTTTTTTTTAATTAAGATTTATTTACCTGTTTTAGAGAGAGAGAAAGAGCATGGAGGGAGGGGGCAGAGGGAGAGACAGTCCCAAGCAGACTCTGCGCTGAGCATGGTGCCCAACTCGGAGCTCAACCCCATGACCCGAGATCACGACCCAAGCCAAAACCAAGAGTTGGCTGCTTAACCAACTATGCCACTCAGGTGCCCCAAGAATTTCCTTTTTTTCTTTTAATTACATGTAGTAACTAGAACAGCTTACCGTGTATTTTAAAATTATAACTTTTCTGGGTGCCTGGCTGGCTCTGTCAGAAGTGCATATGACTTGATCTGGGGGTCATGAGTTCAAGCCCCACATTGGATGTAGACATTACTTTAAATAAATTAATTAAATAAAATCACAACTCTCCCACTTTTTAATTTATCTACGAATGTTTTTTCTCCTGAGTTGCTATGTGCCAAGTGTTATACTAAGTTAATTCCAAAAATTAGTTCATTGAAACCTCACAGGAAGCCTATGAGGTTGGCAGCGTGTATTAGTTATCTAAGCTGTGTAACAAATCATCCCAAAATTTAGTGACTTAACACAACCACTGTAATTCATTACCTCTCGTAGCTTCCGTGGGTCAACATTCGGATAAGACGCAGGAGGGACGGCTTGACTCCACTACACAAATCTGGTGCCTCCATCCTTAAGACTCTAAAGCAAGGACTGAAACATCCAATATCATACAAACATCTGGCAATTGGTCCTGGCTCTTGACCAAGACCTTCACAGGGCCTGTCCGTGTTCTTCACAACATGGTGGCTCATCAACTTGGTTGATTCCAAACCAAGCATCTGAGAGACGGCCAGGCGGAAGCTGTATATTGCCTCTAGGACCTAGCCTTGGTGTTTCACTGGTGTCGCTTCCATCATAGTTACCAAGGTCCACTCGAGTTCAAGGGGAGTAAACACAGGCCCTCCCTGCTATAGATGCATTGGGCACTGTGATGGTTGATCGTATGGTGAATCTGATTGGGCCACAGGATGCCCAGATTAAACATTATTTTGGAGTGTGTCTGTGAGGGTGTTTCTAGATGAGATTCGCATTTGAATCAGTGCATTCAGGAAAGTACATTCCCCCCCCCCCAGTGTGGGTGGGCACCATGCAATACCTTGAGGGCCTGAATAGAACAAAAAGAAGAGGAAGGGAGGATTCATCCTCTTCCCGCCTGCCTGGTGAGCCTGGACGTCAGTCTTCTCTGCCCTTGAGCTGGGCTCCCCTAGTTCTCAGGCCCACAGACTCAGACTGAACTACACCACTGGCTTTCCTGCACCTCCAGCTTACAAACAAAAGATTATGGGACTTCTCAGCCTCCCAAATCACACGAGCCAGTTCCTCATAATAACTCCATTCACACATCGATGTATATGCGTACTGATTTATACAGATTCTACACAGAGACACATACACGTAAAACTACATGTACTTGTGTGGGGGCTCTTTTTCTCGAATACATGTACCCCCAAAGTCCGGATGTTGAAGTCCTAACCCCTATACCTCAAACTGTGACCGTATTTGGAAATAGGGTGTTTACAGAGCTAATCAAGTTAGAATGAGGTCATTGGGGTGGACCCTAATTCCATATGAGTGGTATCCTGATAAAATGGGGAGGTTTGGAGACAGCTCTGCTAACCAGGAAGACACGATGTGAAGATGAGGGCAGAGATGAGGATGATGCTTCCACTCGCCAAGAAATGCCAAAGATCGCCAGGAAACACCCAAAGCTAGACAAGACACGTGGAGCAGATTCTCCCCCGGAGCCCTCAGAAGGAACCTCCCCTGCCGCCCTTTGTCTCAGACACACAGCCTCCAGAACTGCAGGACGATGAAGGCCTGTTGTTTAAGCCCCCCACCCCCCAGCATGTGGTGCTTTATTACAGCAACCCTAGGAAATGAATCCACCACCTCTTGATGGAGGACCGTCAATGTCACACTGTAGGAGGAGCCGCTGGGATGGGGTAGACATTGGTGTGGCCATCTTTGGAAACTACAGTCTGCCACAACCCGTCCTCTGGCCAGCAAAAATTTACAGCCCTCCCACATGCAAAGTAGGCTCATCCTCTCCCACAAAACCACCAAGTCTCACCCTACTAGAGCACCAGTTAACATCCAGGATCTTAGCATGTAAATCAAGTCCAGACCGCATTGAGGCTCCCGGAGCACAGCCGTGGTGGGACACGTCACTGAAGTCTTCTCCTTTCAAAGTAATCCTCACTCTCCTGCAGAGCCTGAAACTATCAACTCTAAAACGACATCAAGGATCTCTTTCAATTGTATTCTCCCCTCGTTTTCTCCCTTATAGAATTAGATGATGTTGAAGTTGGAAAGTGATGTAAAGGTTAAGGGGAGCCCCACACGTCACCTGGACAGATCTCGCTCTAGACACCATGTTGGGTGAAGGAAGACCCAAAAGAGTAGATACCGTAGGCTGCCATTTATAGGAATTTCGAAGGCTGGCCAACTGATCTGAAGTGATAAAAGTCAGAATAATTGTTACCCTTGGGGGCGGTTTGACTGCAGGAGGCCATGAGGGATCCTTCTATGGCTTGACCTGGTTGGCGGTTGCCCACGTCTATAAATATGTAAAGACTCATCTACGTATGCCCTCAAGATTGTGCATTTTGTTGTATGTAAATTATACGGCGGATTTTTTAAGAAGAGGTTTAAGATAGTCCCGCGGTTCCCGTACTTAAGGATTGAATAAACCAATCAAATTCCACACACACACACACACACACACACACACACACCAGCTGGAGGAAGTAATTTTCTACAATGACTATGGATTGATGTAACTAGGAAGAAATAAAACGCTTGCTTCTTGTATTAAAAAAAAAAAAAATTACAGAACTGACTTGAAGCTATGCTCCGCGATGGTCACAAGAGGGCGCTAAACAGCTTGCCGCGATCTCCGAGGCGGCGTTAGCTGTCCGTGCTCTCCGTCCCCACCCACTTTCGGCTTTGGGTGGGTCCCTGCGCACACCGGCCTCTAAGCAACAGGAGAGGGCTAGACCAATCCTTATTCCAGGGCCTCTATTGTATTAAAAAGAATGAGAAATGCCAAGACAGGATTTTGTAAAAATTCTGGTATATTCTAGATGTTTTACATTTAACCATTACACGTATGTGATAAATGACATACGTATGGAAGATTTCACGCGTTCTAGACTGTATTTCTGAGATTGTTGGGTATTTTCTGCCTCTCTCCCCAGGGGACCATTTCCAGCTTTAGAAACACACACCCGCCCGTCCCAACCTATCACAAACACACACACAGTTTCAGCAAGGTGAGACGTCAGTATCTCCCAGTTTCTCATGCGCTCCAGCCTCTAGAGCTCCCAACAGCCTGTATGTAGATTTCCAAACAAAAATCGCGGACCTCATCTAAGGGGACAGGACTGGATCCAAAGCTAAACTGTTCATCCAAAATGTGAACATTTTCGGGGCGCCTGGGTGGCACAGCGGTTAAGCGTCTGCCTTCGGCTCAGGGCGTGATCCCGGAGTCCTGGGATCGAGCCCCACATCGGGCTCCTCGGCTATGAGCCTGCTTCTTCCTCTCCCACTCCCCCTGCTTGTGTTCCCTCTCTCACTGGCTGTCTCTGTCAAATAAATAGGTAAAATCTTTAAAAAAAAAAATGTGAACATTTTCGAAGATAAAAGTTGTTTTGGGTTGGTTGGTTGGTTGGTTTGTTTTTTAATGATTCAACCATATGTTCTGGTTCTACTGTAGCAAAAAGCCACGTGGGACCTCTGGGCCTCAGAGCCCTGGGTTCTGCGAGTAGTTGTCATTTGTCGGAAACTGGATGTTGACTCTAACGGCCTTGGACTGAGGCCGCAGCCCAGGGAGAGCACAAAGTTAATCCTGCCTAGGTGATGACTGCTGCAGAGAGTCCCAGAGGAGCAAGGCCAGTGCGTGGAGAACATTCTCCGTGGCTGCTACCCAGCCGAGCGCTGCAGGGGAGGAGAGGCCGGGAGGGGCCCTTACAGCTCAGGGCTTCCTATCGCTTCAAAACGTCAGACAACTTCTGCAAGAAGAGGAAGTCTTTGCTGCCAATACTTTTGGGGGCAGGGTGGAAGTCCATGGAAATCTTACCTCGTCCGAGATTCCTGAATGTTCGGTTTGGCGTTATCTTGGTTGGGAGGTGAGGAAAGAGAAGCCCACGTGTCGGAGATGTCCGTGAGGACGATGATGTTTATTCATCTTGTTATTGCTCTTACAACTCACGCTGACCCCGCTAGGAACCAGGCGCTGGTCCAAGCACATGACGCTCCCAACCACCCTCTGGGATAGAGACGATGACCGCTTCAGGAAGCTGAGGAAAATGAAGCACAACGTGGGCGGGTGACATTATGGACCTCACCGTGTGGCCCCCCAGTGAATACGCTGAAGCCCGAAGCCCCAGTGTTTATATTTGGACATAGGACCTTTAAGGAAATCATTAAGGTTGAATGAGGTCTTAAGAGTGGGGCCCTAATTTATTAGGACTGGTGTCCTTGTAAGGAGAGGAAGTGACACCACGTGGACATGGAGAAAAGGCCCCATGAGGACACCACAAGGTGACCATCTGTAAACCAGGGACAGAGTCCTCACCAGAAACCACCCCCAGCAGCACCTTGCTCGTGGGCTTCCAGCCTCCAGAACTGTGAAAAAATAAATTCCTGTTGTTTACCATCCCCCCAGGCTGCAGTGCTCCCCTGTGGCAGCCCTTGCACACTGAGACAGGTCACTTGCCTGAGACCTTTTGCCTGGCAAATGGAAGAACTGGAGTTTTAATCCAGGCCATTTTATTTTTTTAAGATTTTATGTATGCATCTATTTTAGAGAGAGAGAGAGCGTGTACGTGCGTGGGAAAAGCAGAGGGAGAGAGAATCCGAAGCAGACTCTGCGCTGAGCGTGGAACCCGGTGTGGGGCTCAACCCCACATCTGTGAGATCATGACCTGACCCCAAACCAAGAGTCAGACGCTCGATGGACTGAGCCGCCCAGGCGCCCCCCAGGCCACTTTAATCCATGGCTATTGCACAGTGCCTCTCGCCCTGGCAGAGTGGGAGAGTCCTACTGGGGAACAGAATGGTGGTCATAGGAACTACCAACATGCATGGCCACTTTGCACCAGCCCACTGCGCTAAGCACTTTGCGTGGATTATCCATTAACACCAACAGCAATCCTGGGAGGCTAGGGTCATGACTGTCCCCATTTCCTAAAGCCCTAAGAGCATTCCAATGGGGGCAAACGCACTCCAGAGCCAGCGTGGTACGCTCTGCTATTCTATAATTGTTTGGTCAGCTCCACCACTTGGCCAAAAACTGTTCAAATCAGCCTTGCGAGTGAGATAACATAGTTGAGTCAAGTAATAATGAAGCCCCCACTTCTCTGAGAAGGCCTTTGAAATAAACGAGCCAGTGAGGAAGGTGTTCCTTCTAAGACATCACAGCCTTGGCAGAGAAAGGGCCAGTGGGGAGGCAGCCCTGACCTGAGGGACAGGGGCGGGGAGAAAGAGGAGCTCTGTTAGAGGGACATGACCCAGCCAGGACTACTGCACTGATGATGAACAGGGCCACTGCCCTGGCTCCCTTTGAATACGCAATGGCTGACGGGGACTCAGCAGCAGTCAGGTTGAGATCCAAGGGCGGTTCCTAATATTGCTTCTGTTCCCCACCACAGCCACCTAGAAAGAACACCCCATTTCCACTTTCATCACTGCCCTCTACATCCCCCCTATTAGGCCTTGCTTTCTTGTTCAGGTGCTCAATTTCATCAGTCCCATGGATGGACGCATCTCCTTTCTGCTGGCAGAGCATTTCCCAAAGAGCAAGATGAGTCCCGCAGGTGGGCATGGGTGAGACAGTTCTTTTGCAACCTGGTGACTGGCAAGCGGAAAGCCTCCACACGGTGCTAAAGTGCTTTCATAACACCTCTCGTGCTTGCTCGTATTTGAACAGAGAGACCAGACTTCAGATCCAGAGCCTCCCATGGGCAGCAGTGTCCACTGGCTCTCCTTGCCTGATTTCCACTATCTTGGAAACTTGTTTCATATATACTTTTTTTGTTGTTGTTGTTTCAAGTGGCAAATATGTTTCTTGTCACTCCATCTTGGTTGGAAGTAGAAGTCTCCTGTTCACTCCTTCAATTGGATTTTATAATTTTCTTCACATAGGTCTTATGAAGACCTTCTCATTAAATTTGTGTTTAAATATCTAATTTGTATTTTAACTATTTCCTCTCCATTCCTACATACTTATGTCTAGACTGGATAAGCTGTTTATGTAATGTTTACACATGAATATTGACTTTTGTATATGTAATATTTATCAACAGATGTACTGAAATTGAACCATGCATTTGGTCGTGAATTTATTCAGTGGCAAGAAACAGGAAGATGAGAGACACCTAGGGCTAGCATAGCTACTCAGCAACGCCCAGAGGGACTCCAGCTCTGCTCCACACTCCTCAGCACGCTTTTGTTCTCATACTTGTTACCTCGTGGCAAAACATGGCTGCTACAGCCCCAGGCCTCATGACTGTGATCCAAGCAGAAAGGACAGGGGAAGCAGGGAGTGGCAATTCCCTTACCAAGAAAGCAAAGAGTTTCTCAGAATAAATTAGTTGGTGTGTCTTATTGGCCAGAACTCTTAACATTTGACCACCTATAATAGCAAGTTAAACTGGAGAAGCAAATGTTTAGCTGGAAATTTTACCACAAACTCACAAAAAAAATTCAGGGTTCTAGTGGTCACGAACTGAGAATTGATATTGGACATAAAACCAACAGGTCTACAAGCTACTCTTGCATTCTTAGAATAAACTTTGCTGGCTTATAGTGGACTATGCTTTTAAATACTTTGGACAATGTTTTGACTTTTTTTTTTTTTTAAGCTATTGCAATATTCAGGATCAAAGACCTGAACTAAGATAGTGCAATGGAAATAGAATCAGACTCAATATACGTTGAGAGGGAGCATCGAGGCCCTGTGATCAGACCTAACTGCACATAGAAATGCTAGAAGCAGGGACGCCTGGGTGACCCAGCGGTTAAGCGTCTGCCTTCGGCTCAGGGCGTGATCCCGGCGTTATGGGATCGAGCCCCACATCGGGCTCCTCTGCTATGAGCCTGCTTCTTCCTCTCCCACTCCCCCTGCTTGTGTTCCCTCTCTCCCTGGCTGTCTCTATCCTGTCAAATAAATAAATAAAATCTTAAAAAAAAAAAAGAAATGCTAGAAGCAGAAACAAGTACAGAAATAGAAAGTGCTATATAAATTTTAAAAGGGAATTATCACCAGTGGTATTAAATGTTAAGCTGTCTTTAAACACAAATGCTGATGAATTCATGAAATTTTCTTTCAGATTTGGAATGTCCTCATTTTAAACAACACATAGAAAAAATTATACCAACCTTTCTCTCTGGACTTTTTATTAATATAAAACTATTGTTGTGGTAATAGTATAGTGGTCTTTATCTTTCAAATACTGAAATATTTATAGACAAAATTATACATTTAATATTTGCTTCGAAATAACATGGGACCCGCGGAGGGGAAAGTAGATAGAAATGAAGATGAAACAAGACTGGCCAGGAGTTGGTTACTGAAGATAGGTATTGGGTATATGGGATTCATCGCATCATTCTGTCTTCTTTTGACTGTTTTGAATCCTCCATAATTAAAAAAATGTTTTAATGTTTACTGAATGAAAGCACATAATTTTGCGTATATATACAAATACTTGTTTTAAATGCTAGCGCTTCATAGGCATTCTATCCCACAGGATATTTGCTTTTTTAAAAGGAACTGTATATGGTCAATATTCATGGGTCTGCTGCTTCCTGAACTTGGTCTTAAGAGGCCATGGGTAGAGAGAACCCTCCAGTAGCCATGGGCGCCTTCCTCCTCACTGTACTTAGCTTCCAAGTCTACAACCTCACAAGGTTGCCGAGTCCAGCTCCAGCTTTTGTCAAATCTGTAACATTCAAGGCGACAACGGCTGCATTTACGTATGCTGCAGCAATCTTAAGCCCAAAATGCTCCAAAGATTAAATAATCATACCCATTTAAAATACATAGAAAAATAATTAGTATTTATACAAAGTAGATTTTTTACAAAACAAGTACACTACCTCTTAAAATACATCTTATATCCAAGCACAGAAATGTGGGAATATACATGGAAGAATGCGTTTAAGAAAAAGCATTTATTTCTAAATGCTGAGTGGGAAGGCATAGTAGAGAGAGTCCTGGTAGAACTTTGAAGAGAACTTCAATTTGCCAGCATTCTCAAGCTTCTGAAAACAATTCCTGAAGGGATTAGACTGCTGTTCCTCTTTCTAAATTCTGTTTAATTTCAGCTGTGTATTTTCCATAGAATCTTTCTGCCTTCTTGTTGAATTTGGCATTCCTTTCATTAATGTAGTCAATGTCTGCATCGTCATTATAAGGACGTCTCCGGCTATATTTGTCTCGTTTTTCAATTCTGAAGGAAGAAGAAAAAAATTTACAAAATTCAAAACTGCCTATTTTTTTAATCTTGATAAAACATGGCCAACTAGTTAAGAACAGAATCAGTGCACTCAGAATAGCACACTGGGGGTTGGGGTAGTTTTCATCAAGATCAACTTGAAATTGCTAATTGACAGCACAATCCCGGGTATGAACCCTGAAATTCAATAAATACAAACTCATCTTTGGAATGCATCTAAAAAGAGCAATGATACACTGTTAGCCACTGGACACGAGAAGTTCTATTAGAAGAAAATTACAATACTTATATAAGTATATATACTTATATAAGTATATAATAACCATAGCTAATATGAATAGAGGACACATTATATACTAGTTATATTTAATAGTTTTATGTATTAACTCCTAAAATATAAATTAATTCTGCTCTGCCTAATATTCACCCATATCAGTATTAAGAAACACAAATATAACAAAGGTACATTTACTAGAACATTCGTACTTCTTCAACTCAAATAGTGGAATGCTTATGAAGGTCAAAGCCCTTAAAGAATCATTTTCTCTGGACCTTTCCCTGCTTCAATTATGACAACTCCATTTCAGCAATATTTTGCACCCGTTTCCAGATCATATGGATTCTACTCACACATGCTGTCTGTCCCCAGTATCACCACAGACGCTGAATAAGAAATGAGCAGGAACAGTATCTGCTCTTTCAATTCACTCTAAGCACGCTCTGTCCATTTTGTCGTTCAATACTTAAAAGTTCAGGCTGCTGTACTGAGTACTCACTGTTTTTCCAGATCCATGACCATCCTATCAACCTCTTCTGTGGAAGGCACGTGTGTTCCATGAAGAAGACTGTTGGATGTTGGGAAAAACTCTTCTCCACTGAAAAGACAGCAAAACAGACTTAAAGTAACACTACACAGTTCCACATTTGCAAATTTCAAACCAAGTTGCCACTCCTGGTGAGCAATATAATATATACATTAGTTTACACATTACATTATATATATTAAAGTATATACAGTGTTTACCGTGGGATCCTATCTTAACTTTTAAAACTAAATAAATAAATGACAGAATTGGAAGGGACCTAAGATATCCCCTCCTCCAGCACCGTCATTCTACAGATTTAAGAGCCAAGGGCCAGAGGTTAAGGGACATGCTTCTAGGTTCAGGTTCTTTCTCTTCCCACTAACGCAGGGGTCAGCAAACCACACCTTGCAAACATCTTACTGGGCCCCAGCCACACCCACTTGGTTCATGTACCCTCCATGGTTGTTTTCACATCACAGCAGTGGAGCGAAGTAGTTGTGACGGAGACCAAAGAGCCCACAAAGCCTAAAATATTTGCAGACAATGTTCACCCATCCCAGCACTAAAACATTCTGCCTCCTAAAACATCTGAGTAACTGATAATCTGGTTGTTAAACTCAACACCCAGTCTTAGAATGCCCAGCTAGAACAATAACCAGGTGGTTAGCTGAAGTGCTGTGGCGTGAGCAATAAACCGTATTGTCAAGGCCAGAAAACATTCTTGGGCAGCTGCTGATGACCCATACCTAAGCTTTAAAGTGTGTACTTATGTATGTGTGTATATATGTATACGCCACACACACACACCCCTATGTCCCTTCAGAACGAAAACAGGACTCGCATTAATCCTGCCAACTTACTGTTTTTCTCTCAGTCTCTCATAAGTTCCCATGTCGGGTTTGATCTGCTTGGTCAGCCGGTGATACTGGCGTAACTGGGCAGCAGCATAATCTGAAGATAAAAGGAGAATCGGAGAAGATGTATCTCCCTGTTTTGTCATTATGATCCAGAATATCAAAACCATTTTTAGTAATATTTGCACAAGACACTAAGCACAGCTCCTACCCTGAAGATGCGGACGATACAGGCTTTTGCTACTTTTACCACAAAGAATAAAAGAATCCAGCTGGCTGAAGTAGAGCCTTTTTTACTTCTGCCCATGAGACATATTTGTGTTTTTCTTGGGTTTAAGCCTCTTGGAGAATATTCCACAAAGGGACATATCCTTTTTTCTTTTTTTGGGAGGGGGGGTGGCTATCCTTTCTTAAAACCAGAAACACTGAAGGTAATGCGAATCTAATGGGGCCAGTCAAGGAAAGGCGAGCTTCACCTGAGAATCCCAGGTCAGGGTTTTTCCTCCTCTTCTTCCTCTCCCATCTTTCTGCATCTTCTGCACTGATCTCCAGCAGCTTCACTTTCTCATAGTCCTCCCCTCTCGCTGCACATTCCTAAGAAGAGGGAAAAGAAGCGAATACTGCAATGACGATCCAAGCAAGTACTGGATCCACTTTAAATCAAGGCTGAACAAAGATATTAGGCAACACTTTAATGGTAACTACTTGGAGGAAATCTGGGAACCTGCTATGGTGTGTAAGACAGTGCATGCCTGAATTTAAAACACATACTCAATAAGTAGCAGGTGCCAGCCCTCTCGGAAACGTTTCACATACACTGACTCGTTTAATTCATCAGAACTCGAATTATTATAATCCCCGTTTTACAGATGAGAAAACAGAGGCACGGAGAGGTGAAATAACTCCCCCGAGTGTTGCTGCTAGTAAACAGCAGGGCCACCACGTGGACTCCGGCAGTCGGGCTCCAGAGCCAGTGTACAAAACCAGTTACTACGGTCTCCATACAACAGAATGACTGAATAAACCACTTATGAAGCCAGCGGAGTAAACCCTCACCTTCTTTTTTTCTTCTTCCTGCAGCTCCCATTCTAGACGAGCCTTTCTAGCTTCCCAGTTAGCAGGTAACTTAAGTCTTTTATCTTCTTCAACAACTTCCTGGTGATTTAATTTACGGGCTTCATTCTAAAACCATAACACAAAAAAGTTTGTCGGCTGGGACACGAAAAAAATCCAAACAAAATCTTGCCCACTTTGAAAAGGGTCAGGTAAGACACATTAACAAGGGGACTCTGTTTTATCCTAAAAGCAAAAAATAGCCATCAAAGGATTTTAAGCAAGGGGATGGCCTAATTAGGCTTTTTTTTTTTTTTTAAAGATTTATTTCTTTGAGAGAGAGGGAGAGAGAGAGTGAGGGTATGCACACATGAGCAAGAGGACGAGGGGGAGAGAGAATCTCAAGCAGACTCTGCACTGAGCACAGAGCCTGATGTGGGGCTTGATCTCAGTACCCTGAGATCGTGCCCTGAGCTGAAACCAAGAGTTGGATGCTTAACCAACTGGGCCACCCAGGCACCCCTCAATTCTCTTTTAATCCTAATTCAAGCAAAAAGCTTCAATTTGGGGCTGGAGGCTTTAACACTAATCTTAGTATCCCTAACCCCTTCCAAGTTCCTCCTCCTTCTTAAATATTTTACAAGTTTATGGCAAAGGAAAGATATTTTCCGTTTGAATTACTCTACGAAGAGTATGATTTAAAATGAATTTAAGTGGGGCACCTAGATGGCTCAGTTGGTTAAGCATCTGCCTTTGGCTCAGGTCATGACCTCAGGGTTCTGAGATGGAGCGCCGCATTGGGCTCCCTGCTCAGTGGCGAGTCTGCTTCTCCCTGTCCCCCTTGACCCTCGCCCCTTCCCCGCCCCCCGCTTGTGTGTGTGCATGCGCGCTCTGTAATAAATCTTTAAAAAATAAAAAAATAAAATGAACTTAACTGCACATAACTTAAGGACAACATAAGTTAGATGTTTCTTAGGTCACAGGTTGGCAGCAGTTAGTCCAGGAAGCCATGTCTCCTAATTTCCAACCACATGTACTTTACACAGTCCCTCCAAGTAAATATTTAAGTGTGTGTAATTCCTCATTAACTTTTTCTGGGCAAACAGAGATACTCCTCTTAACTACCATCCATCTTACATCCTTATACTCTTGGCTCTGGCAATGCCCTCCAGCTGAAAACACCAAGAACATACCTATAGTCAAACAAAGTTGTGTTTGTTGCACTGAAAGAGAGCAAACCATGGGGAACTGTAGGCATTTCAGTGAGTGTGTTAGGAGAGGCTAGTTACAGGATTTTGGTTTTTATCAGGTGCCTGGGGTGGGGAGTAAGGTTCAAGGGAGTATGGCGGTGCTGTGGATAAGACAGTGTCAGAAAGGCAGGGCATTCGATGACTGGATACCGTAAGTTTTTCTACAGGATTAATGGGGTGAGAATAATGCTGTAATTGATCCTAACAGTCACTAGGGTTAGCAGAAGAGGGGAATGTGTGGTCATTTCTGTGGTTTGAACAGTATTTTTTTGTTCTCTCCAATAGTCAGAGTGATGTTGGGGGTTTGTGAAACCATAGCCAAGCTGTCAGTCAGGCCGCTTAAGTTCAAGTAGACCAGAGGTGCTTTTTCCTTTCTCAGCTCCAACTGCAGCCAGTTGTTTGCTGGATTCTTACCCCTAATATGAATTCCCTTACTTTGCATTTGGTTCCTCTGCTTGGATATTTCTTCCTCCAATTTCTTTGTCTGATAATACCTTACAAATCTTTCAAACAGTTTGGGTGTCACCTCTTATATGAGGCACTCCTGGAGCCCCTCAAACTGTATTCTCTCCTCTTCACTCCCAGGGCACTCTGTTCCCAAAGCTCGCATGCCATGTAATTTCTGGCTAGAAAGTCGTCTCTTCTACTTAAGAGCAAAAGCCATATCATAATCATCTAGTTTCCCACCAACTAGGTGAGCCACTGACACAGGAGACTTTCAGAGATTCGCTGATTATTTTTTAATGAACAGGCAACCAGCTCTCTTATTAACACGAACGAGTTTCTTCCAGTCTCTAGCTCTACATATCGCCTAAGTAAAAGGAAGTCTGTCAGACTCATACAGCAGGGAGGCTGTTAGTAATAGAGACTTCCAAATCTAGCCCAGATTAGTTAAATCAAAAGTGAGTGAGAGGACGGCTGGAGAGAGCATGTGTTATTTTCAAAGGTAATTTCACTCTGCTGCCAGGGTTGAGAACCACCGGGATAGATCTTTCATCCAGTTCTGCGGGTCTGTCAGGCACGGTTTTGCGGCTTCCTCGTCCCTCCACAAACGCGCACGGGCCTGCCAGAGTGACCAGGCTCAGCCGCCTCGGGGGCTACTCACCCGCTTCAGGTGCAGCTCCCGGAATTTGCGGAGCCTCTGTTCGCGCTTCTGGGAGGCCAGCTCCGCGGGGGCCGCCAGGGGCTGCTCCGCCTCCTCCGCGCTGTCCACCGGCACCTGCGGCGAGGAGGACTGGCTGGAGAAGGGGCGGCCCAAGACGATTCCCCGCCAGTCCCGCCGGGCCGGGCCAAGCCCTCACACCAACCCCGACTTCACAGCGTCTGCGCCTTCCTGGCCCAGCACCCAGGCATCTCTTCCACCTTTCGCCTTTCATGCCCCCCCCCCCCGGAGCCTCCCCCAACAAAAATCCCTGGGTACAGCCGGCGGAACTTACCTTCTCGGCTAAAATCGCAGCCGCCATCACGATCTTTCCCTCACCACTTCCGACAACACATAGCACTTCCGTCGGGCTGTGGCCCACCCCGCCGATACGTATTAAAAACCTACTATAAGCCCCGCCCCTTCCTGGCGGTCTTAGGAGCTTGGGACCAATCCCTGCCGCCTTTAACAGTGAGAAGTTTATGATTGGGTAGGGCCTTGCGCAGCCGCAAAAGGCCTCAGAGGCTAGGGCGAGGAGGGGAGGGGTGAGGCGTGGAGGGCTGGGCGAGGAAGTGCTCGGAAGGCGACGGCTAGGAGGGGTGACCGAACCTGGAGCCGGGTAGAAAGTCACCCCAAGTGCACGCCACTCTCTGGAGAAGAGTGTTTCTCGTTCAGCGCTTGGCCTCAGTGCGGCACCATTTTAATTCTCTTCGGTAGTGGGAGATACTTTCCTCGTCCGGTCGTTTTCCTCCCACCCCCCACCCCCCAACCCGTAGAACTGTATAAAATTTCTAGAGGAGACTCCCATTTTGAGAGAAGCTTCACTTTCCTTTTTAAAACAAATAGCTAATGAACTCTTGAACGGGGCAAAAAGACCTTGAACTGGGCCAGAAACAGCAATTGTTTGAGGAGCGGTTGTTCCTAGAGTGAACGGGTGAAGGGGGTGGGGGGTGGGGGGAGACTGGCGTCTGGACGAAGACAAAGGAATTAATGCGTATCAGGAGTAGTTTCGTTTGTTAGCAACAGCAAGTTGCCATCAAGAGCTGTTCAGCCTGGTAGTACCTATTGACAATTTTGTTTTCTTCTGTTCAAGTCATGTAATTGCCCTCCTTCCCCTTTCTCATAAAAACCCCTTGCCTTCCCCGCACAGGTGACACCTTTTTCTGGTGGCTGCTGGAATCTGTGCTGCCCGAATTGCAATTCTGAGACCCCAGATAAAGGCCTTTGTGGTTTTTCAGTGTTGCCTTTTCTCAGTTGACGTTATGGAATCAGAAGCAACACACCCCTCCGACTCCTGAGCTACCGCTGGATTTGAGCAGGGTACTTTCCTGAGCCTACTGGGCTCTACCCTCTCCCCAGCCAACTCCAGGTTCTGGTGGTAAATCCTCTTGGTTCCCAACCTCCATTGTTTTGGTTAAGGTTCAGGCCTAATTTCTTTGGGTGTCTTTCTGGTGCCGGCTTCTATCTGTGTGATTTACAGAGAGAGATGCTTTTCTCTCTGGTGATGGATTACTCAGTGGGGTGTTTGGTTTCAAAAATTGCTGCTGAAGAGCAGCCCCATCTGGAAGCCCAGCTATATTTATGTTCAAATATTTTGGATCCGTTCCTTACAAGTTTCTGTCTTGTTGGACCAATCTGACTGAAAATGACTTGTCCTTACTGTGGCCACTTTGGGGATCTTTTGAGATTCCAAAATTAGTTTATTTGCATGCACAATTGGAAAATGGAAAGAAAACCAAGCAACCAAGGGTGGGAAGTGTATTTAAATTGGTATTTGGAGCCTCCAAGAAATTAAATAATTCTAAACTTGCTTCCTTATAAGAAAATAACTCTAAACTTTCTATAGCTAACTGTAACTGCTTGCTCTCAGGGAGTTTCTAAACTATGAAAGTTTACAGTCTTCTGAGCTAACTGCTGCCAACTACTGCTCCTCTTCCACCTTCTCCCTCCACTCTCCGCCAATAAAATCCCAGTCTAGCTGAATTTCCATTCTATAACAACAACCCAGAGGTTCCCCTAGATTCTCCAGTCATCCAGACTCCTTCTAAAGCTAAACCTCATGAAAGAGGCTCTGGGACTTGATCAGTTACTAATACTCCTTGGACGAAGGCAGAATTACAAACCATTATCAAAAAGGAGGGAGTGCCTGGCTGGCTCAGTCAATGGAGCATCTGACTCTAGATCTCCAGGTCATGAGTTCGAGCCCCACTTTGGGTGTAGAGATTATTTTAAAAAGCCGGGGGGAATATTTTTGCAAATAGCAGAACAGCACACGGAATAGTCTATAGAAAAGGAACCTACATCAATACCCTTCTTTTCTGTAATTCAAAACCTACAGCACCCCCTCCTGGACACTGTCCCTGACACTCTTTGGTCCAAAAGTCCAACAACATCAGACGTATACACTCTGCCCCTCCTATCTAAGTGATCAGATTGCTATTAAACCAGAGCCCTTCCATTGGACTAAATTAAACCAACAGGCTTTTGAGGAGGTGAAACACCTTGCTCAAGCCCTGCTCTGGGGCACCCAAATTACCAATTGCCCTTCTTTCTTTTTGTTCACAAACACAGAGCTAATGCTTTAGGAGTTTTGACAGAGAGACATGGAGACCAACACAGGTCTTTAGGGTCCTCCAGTCAGCAACTGGACCCAGCGGCTGAAGGACTGCCACCCTGCCCGAGAGCTAGAGCAGCCACCACTGTATTGTCAGAAGACACAGAAGAACCAATCGTGAATTCCCCCGCATCATTCAGATTTCACATTTGGTGAAAGCTCTCATCTGCTAGCAAATGAACTTCCTCTGACATTCTCCTGCTGTCACCTTCAAACATCTTATCACCAGATGTCACTCTAAAGCCTGCTACTTTTTTTTAGATTTTATTTTTATTTATTTATTTATTTATTTATTTATTTATTTATTTTAAGATTTTATTTATTTATTTGATAGAAAGAGACAGCCAGCGAGAGAGGGAACACAAGCAGGGGGAGTGGGAGAGGAAGAAGCAGGCTCCCAGCGGAGAAGCCTGATGTGGGACTCGATGCCAGAATGCTGGGATCACGCCCTGAGCCGAAGGCAGACGCTTAACGACTGCACCACCCAGGCGCCCCATAGATTTTGTTTTTAAGTAATCTCTACATCCAATGTGGGGCTCAGACTCACAACCCTGAGATCAAGAGCCACACGCCCACTCACTGAGCCAGCCAGGCGTCCCTAAATCCTGCAACTTTTTTTTGCCTCTGATGAGATTCCTCATGACTATATTACTATGACTGATCCACTACTGACTCGTGGACTAGAACTTCAAGAAAGCCGTATTGAAAATGCTGCGTAATTGGGTTCACTGATAGGTCTTATTTAAGGGATAAAACGGGAAAATATCAGGCAGGATACGCTGTAACCAACTACAGAGATAATTGGGGCTAATCCTCCACCTGAGGTCTCTGCAGCTCAACGTGTTGAGCTGTTTTCATTTTTTCTTTTTTTAGTATAGTTGACACACAATGTTACATTAGTTTCAGGTATACAACGTAGTGAACAAGTTTATAGGCTTTGCTGTGCTCACCAGAAGTGTAGCTACCATCGGTCACCACACAACCCTATTACAGGACCACTGACTACATTTATTTCCTATGCTGTACCTTTCATCGCCGTGATTTATTCATTCCATAGCTGGCAACCTCAACAGGCTGAACTTTTTACCTGAACTAGAGCTTGCATTTCGGCAAGAGACAAATATCTGATATGATACTGACAGCAGGTACGCCTTTGTGTTGCACGTGGTTTTGGTATGCTTTCGAAACAACTACGATTTTTAACCTCCTCTGGCCAAAAGATTAAAAAGAGCTTTTATGTGTTAGAGCTATTAGACTCTACTCTATTACCAAGGCATTAGCTGTAATGAAAAGTCCTGGCCAGTCTGCAACAAACACGGAGAAAAGCAAAAACAACCATATGTCACACGCTGCAGCCAAAGCTGCGGCTTCACAAAGCTCTTCTGTAAAATTAACGTTCACGTCAACTACTATTTGTGACTTAAAACAAATAATTAAGGGTGCTCAATAGAACACCAACTTTAAGGAAAAGAAAAGACAGTCAAGGGGTGCCTGGGTGGCTCAGTCGTTAAGTGTCTGCCTTCGGCCCAGGGTCCTGGGATCAAGCCCTGCATCGAGCCCCGCATCCTCCACTGGGGGCCTGCTTTCTCCTCTCCCACTCCCCCTGCTTGTATTCCCTCTCTCGCTGGCTGTCTATCTCTCTGTCAAACAAATAAGTAAAATCTTTTAAAAAAATAATAAAAGAAAGAAAAGACGGTCAAATCAAATTGCGAATTTGACTCGACTATCCATCTTTGGTCTGGGTCAGATGGATTGCCTGTCCTCCCTGATTGTGCACAGAAGACTACTCCAAGATTCGTTCATGAAATGACCCACTGGAGCACAGAAAAAAAAATGATAAACTGGGGGAAACAATACTTTTTGGAACCTTTCCCACAAAGCTGCACCTGTAATCTATCAGCATTGTCCAGTCTGTCCAAAACATAATTCCGGGAAACCTAGTCACAGTTCCGTGAGGCATTTCCCACTGCCTTCAGGATGCTTTGAGGTACGCCAGTTGGATTTGAGGCAGCTGCCACCCTCTCAGGGATGTAAATATGGGTTAGTAATGATTTGTATGTGCACCCATTGGATAGAAGGCTTCCCTTGTCACAGAGCCACTGCGCCAGCAATAGCCAAGTTATTATTAGGAAACATCACTCCCAATGGGAGAGTGCCATCTGAATCGCACAGCGATCGAGGGACCCATTAGTGGGCAAATAATTAAGACAATTTTGATATTAGGCCTATTTTACATTTTCATTAGTAATCAGGATTGGCAGAATGGACAGATGGTATAATTAAAACCCAACTGGCTAAATTTAGAGAAGCCTTTAACTTACCCTGGCCTAAGGTACTGCCAATTATATTGTTAAATTTAAGGTCCACACCTTTCAAAAAACATAAATTATTGTCTTTTGAGATCACGACTAGGAGACCTATGAGATTAAGTCCAGAAATTCATGAACCTTTATTAATTAAAGGAGAAATGCTTGACTATTACGAGGGGTTAGAGAAGCCTTAAAGAAAATGCATGCTTGGTAGAAAAGTTCTTCCACAGCATGCTCCCAGGAGACAGACATCCCATGTCACCACCTTCAACCTGGAGATTCTGTCTATTGGAAAACACATCACCACAAGGATGCTTTACAGCCTCAATGGAAAGGACCCTACCGGGTTACTTTGACAAATCCTTGTGCAGTTAAACTCAAAGGCATTGATTCTTGGGTTCACAGTGCTCATTTAAGGAAATCTCTAATACCTGGTGGGCAATCCATTCCTATCAGAGAATTAAAACGTAAGACATCCCAGAAGTAGATGACGTCTGTGTGGACAGCTATCCCAAGACTCTGGACCAGGCCTGTATATTACAATTTCAAGTTTTTTCATCATCCTTTATACTCTCCTATTCCTCTTATCCTATGATCGTTATACCAGCTCTACTATCCAAAGTTTTATTCACACATGTAACCCTGATTCTTGCATTTCTGATTGTAGAAATATTTGTCTAAAGTGGGGAGTTTTATGAATACTTAGGTGTCTAAACACTTAATATTTAAGGAACCTTGAAGGCTATATGAGCATTTTATAGGATGATTAAGCCAGTTGAAATATTTGGGATCTTACTCCTTCTGATTGGAATTCTCATGACTTTTTATCTTTGACACAAGGTCAGCCTTCTCTGCTGGGGGTAAAATCCCCTCTTTAATAAACTTCAGTTCTTTAGAACTGGTTTAGGTTCACAGATACAGCCTTAGGTCACTTGGCCTCACATTTGTTCCCAAAGCCCTGAAGCTCTTATATTAATTTCCCCAGTATAGATGGGCAATAAATCCACAGAAAATTCACAGCCCAAGTACAATCATATAATTTTTAGAAATCATTTGGTTAGGTTTCTGTTTATCCTATGGCGTCCAGTCATGGGATGGACACCTGATGGAAATGTCTTTCTGCAATAGACCCACTCATTTGCCCAAAATAAAAATCAATCCAACTGTTGAATACGTGGACAGCTTCCTCCCTCTAGCTTGTCAAAATTACCATGGTGGATATTACCACTTACTTGGGGGGAGATTGGAAGGCCTTAAAGCAACAATTACGGAAGAACACGCTGAGATTGGTGTCCTTCGTACATCTGACGTTAGTAGCCCTGATCTAGAAGCCTGACCTATAACACACACTATTAATGACACAGGACGTAAGTATTCATTTTCTGTTAACCAAACTATGCAGACAGCCCACCAACTTGTTAACCAAAAGAATCCTAAAATTATGACTGTCAGAATCATGGGTGGCTATACCCAAATTTTGGGATGGATTTATGTGGCTTACCCCAGAATATGGACATTTGAACACCTAGGCACCCCCATGTTGGAAACAACAACAAAATCACTCTAAACAGAACCAACCCAATTATACCCGAGATGTGGGATGACTATCTCGAACTTCGTGAACATTCTGTTATACTGAAAGAAAGTTACTGGTTTGGCACCAATTGGTCGTCCTGTCCAGGTGTTTACTGAGCAGCCCTGAATGGCACTCAGTGGTTATGTGGCACGGATCTTAGGCCATGATTTCTACCGGGAGAGTTAGATCATCGCCCCCTGGCTTTCCCTGGGCATGAGGAAGAATTCATCCCACTGTCTTTGTTCCTTCTGTTGGCCAAGATGTTATCATGTATACAGAGGCTTTACCAAATTTACCCAACAAGCTTTATTTTATTTTATTTTTTATATTTTTTTTGTTTTTCCCCAACAAGCTTTAAACGACAGCCAACAAAGAATATTGTTCATTCTCGCCCAGTGAATCTGCTATCTTGTCATCTTTACTAAATCATATGAGAAAACAGATGCCCTAAGCAATCCTTGTACATAAGTCATTTTATACCTGTGCAATTGCACTTGTAGGATAAATCCCCAGAAGTGTAATAGTGGAGTCAAAGAGTAAATGTCTTTGTAATTTTTATAAATATTGCCAAATTGCCCTCCCTAAGGGTTGTACCAATTTTCAGGCCTACATGACCTCTCCATTTGGGCTGGGCTTCCTCAAAGAATGGTGACTGAGTTCAAAAAACAAGCATCCCAAGAGAACCAGGTGGAATCTGTTTTCCCTTTTAAGACTTAGCCTCAGAAATCACATAGTGTCACTTCTTCCAGTCACATATTCAAGGATTAGGGACATAGATCTTACCTCTCCTTGGAAGGTGTGTCAATGTCACCTTGTAAGAATAGCACATAGGATGGAAGATCTTCTATCATCTTGGAAAATTCAATTGACCACACATCTTCTTCTGTTCTTGTTACTAAATCTATGCAAATATAACTTGACCAAAGAGCTCTTCTGAGACCTCAAAAAATTACGAAATTTTTACCATGTTCCATGAACAGAGCTGTGCTAGATATTTTGTTTGCTCCTTTAGAACCACCTTCCACCAGTGTCCACTCTGTTCTGCACCCACGAGTGCTGGCCTCTATGGACTGTGTCAATAAGCTCTCTTGTTTATTGCTCTCTTCTCATTGGGTCCTTCCAATGAGTGGCACCTACAGAAGATAAATATGGGAGAAATGAGGTCAGGATATTTATTCCCCACCCGGATTATGGGCTAGTTTCTTTAGTCGGGGCTTCTGTCTGAAGACCCTCTCCTATCCTATCCTATCCTATCCTTCCCTTACCTCTTTAGGATTAGGGGTAGAAATGCCTTCCCCCTGATGCTAGCCCTGGAACGCTTCACTTTCTTTTGCTGGTTTCTCTTAACCCAGTCTACAACTTTGTAAACAGTTCCTTCATTAAATTCTCCTGAATTATTTGGTTTCAGTTCATAGGACTCTGACAAAATATTTTGTAAAACCTGTAATTCTGATGTGATCTTACTGAAAATAATTTTGTCACTGACATTTCTGTTCCTAGAGAACATAAATACATGTAAGACTCCTTTGTCAATTCATCCATAATAAAGAAAACATAAAGGCCTAGATGTGCTGCTTTAATAGTGGTTAAGAAATTTGTCTCCTTTAAATTAATGCCATTAAACAAGCAATTCCACCTTATTTAATTACACTTATGTAAATGCAACAAGAAGACAGCATGACGAGCTATAACAGGGGAAGCTGACTCTTCAGGTGGTGCAGGTTAAGGGTTCCCTGAAGAAAGACACTGAAGAAGAACTCAGGCAGCAGAGGGGCACATCTAATGCCAACTGGTAAAAGTCAGCAATTACTCATCATTTGCTGTGGGCCAGGTACTAGTCACAGATACTTCACCCCTATTATCTAATTTGTCCTCAGACTACTCTGACATGAGTATTGCTTTATTATTTCTTTTTCATAGATGATGGACCAGAGGATAGACTAGTTAGTAAATAAATAAGAATGATTATACAGTTCAATATTGAATGAGTGGACAGATAGATGAAGAATGCTATTCTGTGCAGAATTTTCAGAAGAAAGTCAAAGCCTCAAATCAATCCAAGACATCCTTCCGCATCACAAAGATACTCGAGATACCAAATAATCCCCAACCAGTTTGTTCCTTCATTCATTCAACAGTATGAAATTAGTTCATACCCTGCACCCGGTACCGTTCGGGCCACAAGGAACCAGCTGTTCTCTTGGAGCGCGCGCCACACTGAGCAGGGCGACAATAAACTTAGGCAGGGATTAAAACAGGATGACGGGATGTGAATCTACTTTGTATTTGGTATTCAGAAATCTGAACTAAAAGGTTGGTCAGTTGAGGGGCACAACCTGTGCTTTGGGTTGCTTTCTCACAATTTGATGGTTTATTCCCTTTCCCCCCCTCTTCCTCCTCTTTACCGTCCCGACGGCGCAGACGCCAGGTCTCTTCTCTGGTTTTATCCGCGTCGCCCAGGTGTCGCTGCTCAATGTCCCGGGTGCACAGGCCTGGCCCAATCGGATGCCGCCCAGGGCTTCGACGGACGGGGATTGGTTCCTCATCTCCCGATGAGGGCCCGGGTCCCCCGAAACCTGTGGCTGCCGGCGGCCGGAAGTGAGCGAGAGAGTCGGAGAAGTTATTTGTTGTTGCCAGAAGTCTGAGGGGTAGAGCGCTGCCGGGTGATGGCCGCTCAGGAGGCCGTGGCTGGGAAGGTGGGTGGCGGGCTTTGCCCAGGGGTTGGGGATAAGGACGTCTGCGGCTAGCGGTTTGGCCTACACGTACAGGCGATGCCAGGGAGGGAGGCGCACACACCGTGGGGTCGGGCAGCTGTGCGCTCTCGGCCCGGCTCCGTGGCACCGGCGGGGAATCCGCCCGGGCCGCCCCGCCTCCAGCCGGTCCTCCTCGCCGCAGGTGCCGGTGGACAGCGTGGAAGAGGCGGAGCAGACCCTCGCGGCCCCCGCGGAGCTGGCCGCCCAGAAGCGCGAACAGAGGCTGCGCAAATTCCGGGAGCTGCACCTGAAGCGGGTGAGTAGCCCCCGAGCAGCCGAGACCTGTCACCTGGGTGGCGCGTTTGGGTTCGTGGAGGGACGAGCAAGTCGCACCGGCGCGCCTGACACGCCTGCGGAGCTGAAGAAAGATCTTTGCCGCTGGTTTCAACCCTGGTAGCACTCTGGAATCACTCTAGAACTTTTTTAAAATGCTCGTGCCTAGGCCTCACTTCTAGAATGTCTCAATCCGTTTCTGGACCCAGACACTGGTTTTGTCTGTTGTCATACAGCAAGTTGGCCACTCGTTGGTTCATCCAAACACCCTCCTCCCCCCGTACCCCCAAGCTCCTAGTGTGCCATAGCCAACTAGGTATGTGGATACAGTGGTAAATACGGTAAGGCTCCTGCCTCGTTATGGAGGCAGGTCCATAACCAATAATTACTCTACGACTTGGTAATTGTATGTTAGAGGGAGGAATAAAGTGCCTGAGAAGTACAGAGAAGAGGGGCGCCTGGGTGGCTCAGTCCTTAAGCGTCTGCCTTCGGCTCAGGGCGTGATCCCGGCGTTCTGGGATCGAGCCCCACATCAGGCTCCTCTGCTGGGAGCCTGCTTCTTCCTCTCCCACTCCCCCTGCTGTGTTCCCTCTCTCGCTGGCTGTCTCTGTCATGTCAAATAAATAAATAAAATCTTAAAAAAAAAAAAAAGTACAGAGAAGAAAAAGACAACTAAAGACGAATGGGACAACTAAGCTGCTAGAAAGATGAGTGGGATATTACCAGACAAGTAAAGGAGTTGGGGGAAGAGGCATCCAAGCAGTAAGGACAAGTTAAAGGCAGAGTCCTCATTAGGGTGGGAGGCCCGCAGGTAGCCGGAGACAGGGTATGTGTGAGGCGTGTAGTTATATTTGCCCAGAAAAACTCAATTCAAAAAGTAGTCAGACACACACACACTTAATTTGAAACACTGTGTAAAGAGTAGGCTGGATGTTATGTGAAGAAGTAATATAATTTAAACATCATGCGTTTGTAATCTTTAATGGATCACTGGATCTAGGTAATCAGTAACTGCAAACATCACAAAAAGGGAGAAAATCGGCGATTATGTGTCTCCTGATAGAAGTATATAAACTAGCTGCTTATAAGTAGTCTTGTTAAATATTACCTGAACTGAACGGAACCACTAGATCTAATGACCAATTTACAAGAAATACAGGGAGCCTGTTAAAGGACATCACAGGGAGGCAGCTAGCACTTTGGGAAATAGGATAATCAGCCTGATCATTTTCACAGTCCTCAAAAGAGCAAGGGGTAAAAAAGATGGAGAAGGAAACTATAGATTAAATAAACCTTAAGAGATGTATTGATTAATCACAGTATATGGAACTTGTCTGAATTCAGACTGTAAAAATAATGAACACTTGAGACCATCAGGAAAATGTGAACATTACAGGATATTTGATATTAAGGAATTAATTAATTTGGGAGTGTGATGGTGGTATGGTTAAATAGGTATCTAAGGGGCACCTGGCTGGCTCAGTCAGTGAAGCAAGCAACTCTTGATCTCGGGTTTGTGATCAAGCCCCATGTAGGGTTGTAGAGATTACTTAAAAATAATTTTTTTAAAAAAGGAGATATTAAAATATTCATAGATGGGGGGGAAAACAGCCAGAAATCAGGAAATTTGGTCTTGGCCTAACTCTGCCACTAACTGTGATCTAAAAACTTTCTCAAATTCATAAAAATTAGATTGGAGTTTCTCTCCCAACACCTTCACAGTTTATACATGTGACCACCTGTCCACTTGCTCAGTGTTTATCTTGAAATTGCTGTTTAAATTTAATGTTACTATTAAAGATGAGAATTTTACATTTTTATGTCTTTAGAGGTTCTCTTTTCATCTTTTCTGTTTTGGGGTTTTATTTTTGAGTTTTTGTGTTTTGTTTATTTTGGGTTGGGGGAGGTCATTTTGTTTGATTTGGTTGGGAAAAAAAGATTATTTTTTCTGTAGCTTCCCAGTCTGGATTTTGTGGGATGCATTCTGATGGTGTCTCCTACCCTGTTTGTTTTTAAAGGAGGTGTTAGGAAAGGTGTTTTCAGAAGTGTTAAACCCATTAGTCGCTGAGAATTTGTCTTGGACCCAATTTGAATGAAAAGAGACATGAAAATGGAATCACCTTCTCTGTATGGACTCAGTGTCATTCAGTAGCATCTAAAATCCTCTCAAGTCCCTCTGTACAGTGGAACTCACACTGTGGGAAACCCTGTTCCAATCCAATCCTAAAAAACTTGCTTATATCTCACAGCCAGAGAGTAGTCAAGTCCATATGTCCCTCAAGCCTTCTTACTTCCAAACCATAGCTCTTTCCATCCCTACCACCTGGTTCCTTGAAGGTAGTAAAAGAATATTTAAAGTTATAGGAATAGGTATTGACCTCCTCATCTCCCCCTCCATAAAATTCCCCCAACACAAATACACACGGAAACTTCTCTAGTGGCTCTCCTCCGTTCAGGATAAAATCCAAAGGTCTGCTTTGGATGCCTGCCATACAAGAAGACAGGTAACGTCTATTTAGATTTGTTTCCATACCTGTGCTGACAAACTTTGTGTATCCTGGTGGTAGAATGAAGCTCGAAAGTTAAATCACCAGAAGTTGTGGAGGAAGATAAAAGACTTAAACTACTTGCAAAGTGGGAGGCTAAAAAAGCTCGTCTGGAATGGGAGCTGCAGGAAGAAGAAAAGAAAAAAGTAAGTACAATTCCACCATCCTTACAAGCTGTGGATTCCGGGATTCTCTTGTGTTTTGTCGAGGCAGCATATGGCATAGCAGGTGAGCACTCCGGCTCTGGTCTCAGCTGCACCTGAGAGAGTTGTGAGAATACAATGTGTAAAACACTTAACAGCAGTGCCTGGCACATAGTTAGAGTGGCATAAGCAATGGCGCTTAGAGTAAGAGCCTAAGCTACAGTAACAAAAGCTCCAATAAAGACCATAGGGGCACCTGGGTGGCTCAGTCAGTTAAGCGTCTTACTAGACGTGTCACACATTGTTTCCTCATCTGTATACAAGGAATAGTAGCGCGTACCTCATAGGGTTACGGTAAAGATGAATGAATGCACTCACACAGTGTGCTTAATGTTTGGCACATAGGACTGTGTGTAGAACCATCCTCATGATTACTGTTGCTGCGACTGTGTCCCTTACCTGTGGAGGGCATCTGCCCTGATCAGGTGCAGTAAGCGGTGCTAAGCTGCACCAGCTCCTTCCCTAAGACAGGTGGTGTGCTTAAGATCACGACTGCTGCAGCAGGGATGGTGCAGAGAGAGCTCTGAACTGTTCAGAGCACACCATGCTCTCACTCAAGCTCTCTCACTGTATGACTAGGGTGGGTGAGTCCATTAGCCTCTGGTCCTCAGCTGCTGCCTCACTTGGGCACTAGAGTAGATGATTTCTTAAGTACCTTTTTTCAGGTCTGATTTGTTTCTTTGAAATCAAGTGTGATCCCAGAGGTTTCCATTTTTGACCACTAAACATTGTCCAGTTCTGATGGTATGGAATCTTTATAGTGTTACTTATACCTTGCTCTTTCTCAGTGGAGAGGAGTTCTACCCAACATCCAACAGTCTTCTTCATGGAACCCATGTGCCCTCCACAGAGGAAATTGATAGGATGGTCATAGACTGGGAAAAGCAGTAAGTACTATCATGCAGCCGTAAGTTTTAGTACTGATTTCATCTTCGTGACAAAATTAACTTTGTGGTCTTCAAGTGTAGCAAAGGGTAGAAATTAAGGAACACCTGAATTACTAGTTTGAAGAGTGGTCCCATCGCCATCACTTGTATGTTTATGTTTTGAATAGGGTAATTAGGCAGAACCAGCAGTATATATATAAATTCTCTCAAAGTAGTATAATAGGTCACTGCCCTTGTATTTCAACATGAAGTTGTGTTCCCAGTCTTAAGACTAGATCCTCTGATAGTACTATTAACTTATAAATTCAGTAAAGTTCAATGAACATATTTCTTCATAGAATTTTTTCCTAAAGATATTACTTCCAGTCTTAAGACCACAAAAGAAAGCAGCTTGGAATTTTGTGTATCTGTTTCCATTACTGATTCTAGTCTTAGTTTCAGGCAGGTTTTGTTAAGATCAAAAAAGAAGGCAATTTTGAATTTTGTAAATTTTTTTTTCCTTCCTCCAGAATTGAAAAATGAGACAAGTATAGCCGGAGACGTCCTTATAATGATGATGCAGATATCGACTACATTAATGAAAGAAATGCCAAATTCAATAAGAAAGCAGAAAGATTCTATGGGAAGTATACAGCTGAAATTAAACAGAATTTAGAAAGAGGAACAGCAGTCTAATCTCCTTTAGGAACTGTTTTGACTGCCAAATTACAACAGTAAACCAGGACTTTACCTTTCCTTTTATAATTTGTGAAGTGTTCTATGACTATATTTTCATGTTTATGTATTTATTATTCACTCATTTCAGAAAAAAAGTCATGTATTTCTGTGTTCAGAGTGTGTGCTTCGTGTGTGTCCTCTGCTGGGCTTAAATCTCCTAGCTACAGACATGTGAGTCACCGTCATCCTTAGTTTGTTGTATGTTTGACTTGACCTAGAGTTGAACTTGGGAGCTTCAGAGATAGAATGCTAAATTGAGACTGATTTTTCTTGTAAGCTATGGTAGGTAGTGAAAGGAAGGGGACAGTGGCTCCTGGAAATTACCCTGGCCAACCCTCTCCAGAAATAGTCAGTTAACAGACACTAGCCTATCCCATGCTCTACCCCAGGGCCCAGGTACATTTATGGGACAGGCACAAAAGATAGGTACTGCTCCTCTAATGACATTTTGTAAATACACCATTTTCAAAAGCAAATTTCCCTTGGAAGAAAGTAAGTTAAAACATTTGGTCAAAGTATTATTAAAGCTTACATAATACAATGGTTTTTTTTTTAAACCTAATTGAAATTTTAACCTTATTTCAACTGTAACTGAAGAATGAGGGCATTAGTTTGAGTAGTAATTATGGGAAATATAGGACAGAAACCTTGAAAGTCAGGAGTATCCCATGAAAGTAAAGGTTATTTGTGCCATTTTATATGAGAAGAGTAGGACTGGGATCAGTTAAGTTGGGCACACCAGTAGCTCTGATTTAGTGAATGATGGGCTAGTTAAGATGGTAATGTAAGTGCAATTTTAATAATGGTACATTGAATGTACTGTGAATGGAGAAACTTTAATGTTGTACATTCAAATATAGAAGGAGGTAGATCTGTATATACAAACGTGAAAAGATGCTCATATCCAAAGAGTTTGTATAAGGCATTAAAAAAAAAATCCAGCATGTACATCATGCTATGTATGATTCCCTCTGTGGAATGCAGACAGAGGCATTAAGTCTAGGGAGGGGTCCCTGGGTGGCTCAGTTAGTTAAGTGTCTGCCTTCAGCTTAGGTCATGATCCCAGGGTCCTGGGATTGAGCCCCCATCAGGCTCCCTGCTCAGCAGGAGCCTGCTCTTCCCTGTGCCTGCCTCTCCCCCTGCTTGTGTGCTCTCCCACTCTTGACAAAAACAAACAAAAAACACGCGTAACTCCTTGAAAAAAAAAAAAAAAATTCAAGGGACACCTGGGTGGCTCAGTCAGTTAAGCATCTGCCTTCCAAACAATGAATGATGGAACACTACATCAGAAACTAATGATGTACTGTATGGTGACTAACATATCATAATAAAAAAATAAAAAAAAAAGCATCTGCCTTCCACTTAGGTCATGATCCCAGGCTCCCGGGATCTAGTCCCATGTGGGGCTCGTTGCTCAGGGAAGAACAACCCTCTGCCTGTTGCCCCCTGCTTGTGTTCTCTGCTCAAGATTCTCTCCCTCTCCCTCTCCCACTAGTGCTATCTCCAAAATAAACACATCTTAATAAAAAAAAAAAAATTGAAGACAAATACACACCTTTGCTGCCCAGTCTTCTCAAAAAACCTAATAACCGGCCTGTTTTACTTGGTTCTCCAGTATTTTCCAAGAAAACATTTAATGCCAGTGTACTAAGGGAAAAGAGGAGGGAACAATAAGGATAGGCTTCATAGAAATCTTAATTATCTGGATTTAAAGGAAAAATAGGGGCACCTGAGTGGTTCAGTTGATTAAGGGTCTGCCCTCGGCTCGGCTTGGCTTACGATTCCTGGGGCCCTGGGATTGAGCCCAGTATTGGGGCTCCCTGCTCACAGGGGAGTCTGCTTCTCCCTATCCCCCTGCTTGTGCTCTTAAATCAATAAAATCTTTAAAAGAGTAAAGGAAACATTTCTCCAGAGGAGAAAAGCACTCCCCAACAGCCACTGACTGCT
This sequence comes from Ursus maritimus, assembly GCF_017311325.1. Taxonomy (NCBI): domain Eukaryota; kingdom Metazoa; phylum Chordata; class Mammalia; order Carnivora; family Ursidae; genus Ursus; species Ursus maritimus. The sequence goes on from NW_024425786.1 coordinate 18,655,336, forward strand.
GCTTCAACCAAAAGCGAAGATGCCAGTCTGATTTGAGGACCACTCCGAAGGTGACTGGGTGGATGGTCAAATAAGCAACCTGAAGTAAGCTCAGTACAGGAAAGGTTCATCTTGAAGAGCTGGGCAGCAGGCACTGGAACAAACTCAGGAAACGGATTTTCAGTCAGTAGACGGTAGTAGTTGAAGGCGGCGTGGAGGATGTTGCCGAGCTTGTAGAGAGAGCAGCAGGCCAAGGATACAATCCCAACAGTGGGCAAAGGACAAAGCCAGTGTAGGAAATGAAGAGGTCAAAGGAAATAAACGCATGTAAATCCCCGAGTGAACGGAAATTCTGAGGAAGGACTCTATATAGCGTGAAAAGCACTCGTTAAGACCAAGTTTTATTTTAGATAAGCTTAATAGAGGTTTCCAGCAAAGAAAATGAAAGGACAGCATGCTATGGTGAGTTAGACACAGTTCCTCCGGTTCACACTTTTATTAAAGAAAAAAGCAAAAGGTTTAACACCTGAACCAATCTAGGGATGTGCTTTTCAGGATGGTGGCCACCCACCATATGTGATTTGAAAAGCGGCTAGGACAAACTGAGGTGTGCTTTAAGTGTAAAATACACGCTGATCACAATACCTAGTACAAAAAAAGTAAAATGCCACTAATTCTTATAATATTGAAATGACATTTTAGATCTACTGGGGCAAAAAAGTTACACTAATTCTTTTACCTTCTTTAATATGGTTCCTCATTTCCACTAGAAAGCACTGAATCTAGTCTCTTGGTACAATTTCGCACCATCAGCACCACCTTGCTATACTGTCCACCATTCACACGGGAACAGGTAGCACACCTGGGCAACTGCATCCCACTTAACCTAATGAGAGCCAGTCTGGGTTTACACACACAGTACATTATCTTCTGTGTTACAAAGCCCAGGACAGAGGAAACACCACAGACCCAGCTAGACCCAACAGACAAGGTGAACTTAGACAAGAACACTGTTAGTACCTGATAGGGCAATTATGGGAAAAAAAAAAAAATGAATATAAACCATACTCTTTTCAGGACACTAGACAGTAAGAGAAAATGAGCCAACAGACTTAAGAAATGAAAGAGGAAATAGCAAAGCCTCAAGTGTGCTAACAGGAGAAGCTGATGGTGAAGAATGTCGAAGATAAAAATCACTGCAGAAGTATCCGAAGTGGCAATTAGCCAGACCTTTCTTATATACTGAAGGAGTATGGCTGAAGAAGCTACATGACTTGTCCAGTCACTTAGCCGTTAAGGGCAGTATTCGAATACATGTCATCATCAGAGCGAATGCTGTTACCAGCGAAACAAAGGTGAAGAAGATTGTTACCACATCAGAAATTCTTTTCCAAAGTCTCCCTCACCAGGAAATCCTCTGCAACTTTGCTAAGGATACCAACTAAAGATACTAACAAGGTGTTCATATTAGCCACATTTTCAGTTACAACTCAAATCCTCATGTTTTATTGAATTTGGCTGTAACCAGGCCAGCCTACCGATGTTCTCAGGTCTCCTTAGAATAAAAATGAACCTACAGCATAAACTTCCGTACTCCTTTAGGAACATGTCCCCCTCCTGGTAACTACTGTTAACCTAGATGTAAAATGGACATGTTTACCCAGAGGAGCAACCCTTTCTTACAGGAATTTCCCCTGTTCATTGTCCATTTACACTTTTCATAAGGTCAAATTTTATTACAGCAGCTCCTTCCCACACAATGTTTCAGGATAGAAACGTTCTATTATCTGTACTTTACGGTAACACAGCCACTAGTCTTAACACTTCAGAACTGGCTAGTAGGACTGAGAAACTGGATGTAAAGTAATTATACGTGGGGCCAGTGGCTGTGTTATTGGAAAGTACAGGTAAAATACTCGACAGCACAGCTTTAGTAAACAGCAAATTAAGTCCCACTTCAGAACCTTCCCTACTGTCCCTTCTACTTAAGAATTCAGGACTTTGCCTGTTTCTTTTCCTGAGTTATTTGTTTTGTCTCTAATATTCTGCCTATCCTGTTCTCTACCTTACCTACCTGCCTACTGGAAATTGGTTTCATTATTTCCTAAATTTAAGAGACTACCCAAGTTGGTGGCAAAGAGCTAAAGCAAATAAGAAAGAAAAACATACTTTCAAAAAAAAAAAACCATAATAAAGAAATGCAGCTAACATCACAGATTTTAGAGCTCAAAGAGGCATTCCATTTCTACCTCTCTGGCTGAAGCTTCCTGCCCTAAAACTTGTAGTTTAACTCATCTAGGACAAAACTATGTCAGAATTCCATAAATTTTAGGCCTAACTTCTCAAAATGAAGACCCACATCAACTGGGAATATTAAGATTCAGCTCTGGGGTGGAGAACTGAGTCTTAGCATTTCTCACAAACTCCAGGTAAGGTCAGTGAACCCTATGCTGTCAGTCCATGGATTGGGATTTGGGATTAGCAAGGCTTAAACAAGAGACACTTTACGCTTCTTTAAATAAAGACTCATTACATAATATATATACATACATAACAAAGTGACACAAATTTAAAAAACAAGAAATTTATTAACAAATATAAACAAATCAATTACTGTTCTTATAAATTTTGCTTTTACATAACTAACTGATATCATACAAAACATTTACAATTGTATGTACAAGACTCCCACCTGTATGAATCCTCTGGTCCGTGTGTTATCTCTTATCTATAAAAGAAATCTAAAATGTTAATATTTAAATATTAAGGATTTACATATTTCTGTGTCATTGTTCGTAATTGCAACAATTACCACTAAATGACTCCCAGAGATGGAATAATGCCAGGAACACACATTTGCAATAAAGTGCATTTCAGCCAACCTTATAATTAGTTTTCTTTTTTTAGACAGGTACCCACAGTCCATATGGACTTTTTTTCTCATCTATTTTGGGGAATCCTGAAGAGGTCTCTTCAGCAGTAGTTTTAGCTGATTTCTGAAGCATTGGTTTTGCTACAGAATTCTGTAAGAGAAGAAATTCTTAAGTTAGCTATGCAAACACATACATTGTACTCAAAATACTTGCTTTTTACAAAATACACTAAGTAATTCCATTAAAGATTAAAACTTGAGACACCAACCAAACACAAAGAATGGACCCCACATTTATCACATGATCCAATCAAACTGTAAAGCCTACTTTAAAAACTACTAGGAAAAAATCAGACATATGCAAAATATATTACAAAATAATATGTTGAAAGAGTTTTCAGTTTTGTTTAAGCCTTGGCTGATTTTAAAATATTCTGATTACAGGGTTTTCTGAAATGTGCTTTTTAAATAGTTCAACAAGTACAGAAGGAATGTGCAAAAGAAAAGTAAAATACTGATAGGAAAAATGTATCAGATACAGCAGGAGCCAGTACACCGGTCACTTGTAAGAATGGTACAAAAAAATTATGAATGGTTTATTCTATCTGAAGTGGTTTAGTAGACCCCTAATTACCACCACAAAACCAATGAGCCTTCCAACAAAAATAAAAGCCCACATAATAGAATTATGCCCCCAAGTCCAATTTTTGAGTAGTCAATGCCTAGATATACTTACATTAGAGCTAAAAACTATGCTTTTTTGCTGGGAAGGCTTTTCACTGGGATTTTTAGTTCCATCTTCTCCTAGTTTTTCCGACAGCTAAACAGGTAAGAGAAAAAATACTTTTAAAAAACCATACCCTTGGTTTACGGTACTGTATAAAATGCAGCCCAACTGTATATAATAAATTTAGTTGTAGAGACACAAATCGAATTGGATCTAATCATACAGTTAACAGCCTAAACAACATTAGTATTCCAGCTTTCCCCTTAAAACAAAACTGATTCAGTATCAGTTTAAGAAACTCTTCCCCAATAAAACAGTATAATATTCCCCTGATGCAAATTCAATTAACTCTGAAAGTAAAGTCATACCAGAAAGTACCTAGTTTCAAAAGAACTAAGGCATTTGCCAGTTGGAAACCTAATCATATGAAAAAACAACTCGACTAAGATCTTATTTACTACTAAATACTTAAGCAAACCCACATCTGGGTTTGAATGATAGGATCATCTAGAGAACATCTTTCCTATCTTAACTAAGATTCTATCAAACTCATAACTACCTTAAAACCTTGAAGGCTATGAATTTCATACTTTCTATTTCATATAATTAAGACCAGAGTGCAATTTGCCAATGCACATCCTGCACATTTCTGGAGAATTATAATAAACTTATCTGCAAGTGAAGCAGGCCTCTTCTTCTGTAATCTCTCAAAGCATCTGGAATATACTGCATATATTATGAAAAGGACATCTGTATCACAGATGCCCCACCATTACAAAATGTTTAAAAAAAAAATTTGTCTTCAGTATCTTATCAAAATGGTACCTATACCAAATTCTAGCATGCACATGGATCTACCAACAAAAAACTAAACTTTCAGTGTGTGAAAGTAAACTTCGAATTAGTGAAACCTCTGATGCTTTTGCCCATGTTATCAATTACCAACAGATTTTCTTCATCAATGTCTGGAGACCACATTCATGATTTCTATAAGACAGAAATAAAGCAGATAAACTATACTGTATGCTGAATACAAAATTTGTGGGAACATAACGCTGCAAATGAAAGCTACAGATAAAATACTCCATAAAGGCTAGTGAGAAAAATTCGATAGCTATACAGAAATCGCCAAATACCACCTACAACTATGAAAATGATTTGTACTGTGTCACATGAAAATAAAGATCACATATCTCCCATTTTCATGGGGGAGAGACCTTTTCTAGAGCTGCTATTTTGATCTTAACAAAATATATTTAGGCTTTCCAAGAAGCACTCTAAGATAAATCAAATAAAAATGGCTAATTAGATCTTTCTAACAGTTTTCTCAAGATTTTGTTTGGATAAACCTAGAATACTTACCTCAAACTTTGCACCACTGTTTGGCACAGCTGTTCCATGGTTCGTCTCTTTAGATGCAAGAACTTTTCTGAGACTAGCCGGCAAGTCAAAGTTAGCTGTTCCTAAAGCTTTTGCTGCATTGGCTTTTGCTATCTCTAACAGCTCCATTCGATCTACAAAAACAAAACAAGACATTCGTTTACCCTCTTAATCCTGTAGTACGTTCCCCAAAGAATGCCAAATCACAAAACAAGCTTGTGCTTTATTTATTTAGGCTAACAATAAAGACATTTAAATATTTTTTTAGTGGGTAAAATACAGCTATAACAAAAAATTCTCTACCTCATTTTTTGCTGAAAAAGCAAGCATGCATCCTTAAATAATCTCAACTGGTTTTCAGTTGTTTACCGAAGGCCTGAATTTCCTAATTGTTTTCCCTTTCTCTTCAAATCTGTCTCTCTGAACATCAAGTTCTTTTGTAATAGATTTTACACACGGCGCAATTGTCACAATGAATGAACCAATACAGATACATTTCTAAATCCATTTCCAAACTCCTAAAAGTTTTAGTTTGCGTGTCTTTTTCTGTTCTGTATCTTATCCCGCACTAAAACAATCATCTGTATTAAAATACTGGAACTGGGGTGCCTGGGTGGCTCAGTCGGTTAAGCATCTGCCTTCAGCTCAGGCCACGATCCCGGGGTCCCAAATAGAGCCTCCTATTGGGCTCCCTGCTCAGCAGGAGTCTGCTTCTCCCTCTGCCCCTCACCCTGCTCGTGCTAATAAACAAAACCTTAAATAAGTAAATAAAATACTGGAACAAAATCTATTTGTTTCAGTAACAGGGTACTGAGGAAAAAAAGTTTTGATACTCTTCTTCCCACTCAATAGACAACAAAAGCTTAAGCCCAACAATGTAAGTCACTAGTAATACCTAAAAAGGCTCCACTGAGAAGGGCCAGCCACTAGGAAAAAGATTTCCACCACCGCAAGCTATTTAATACCACAGTCGACTTCTAACCCCCAGGGGAAAAGAACGTCCACTTTAAAACTGGGGACCAAATCGAGCGCTTTTAATTGCCCTTAATCTGCTTTATGTGTCCCTTCCCTCTTTGCTCCCAACAAACTACTAAAATTACAGGCGCCAAAAGCAATGGAAACAGCCACACCACACGGCAACTTTGGTCCCCCAGCGTACTCGTGCTGTCGCCAACCACGTACGAGGGTGCGATGGTAAGATTCGCGGCAGATGACTCACCCTTCTCACTCAAGCGAAAAGGGGTGGGGCTCCGCGACCTGGTCCGGGACCTAGCCCTCCAACTCCTGCGTTCCTCCGGGCACACGGAGCGGCCGAAGCCATAGAAGCGCCGCCCCCGCGGCAGCGCGGAGGCCCGTCGGTAATACGAGCGTCCCCGCGAGCGGGACCGGCTGCGGGAGCGGGGCCGCGACGGCGACTGGCGGTATCTCCCGGACGCGCCGTAGCGCCTGTCCCGGTACCGGCGGCCGCGGGAGCGCGACCGGCTGCGCGAGTAGGAGCGCGAGTAGCGCCTATACTTCCTCTGGTGGAGCCTCCTGGACCAGGACCTGGACCTGCTTCTCCTCCGGGTCCGAACCCGCGACGACGCCCGGCTCGAGCCGCTGGAGCCGGACCGAGCGCTCCCGGAAGACGAGCGGCTCCTGGACGCCGAGGACAGGCGGCTGGACCGGCCCGACCGAGACGTCGAGGGGGACTCTTTGTCCTGCAGCGAACCGGGCCACAGGTGGTTCACGTACTGAGACATCTCGGCCCGAGGCTGCAAGCTTCCCTCCGTCTCTGAGGATCCCTGCCCGGAAACTCGGCGCCTAAAAACAACCGGGGGGGGGGGTACCGGAAGTGAGTCGCGCGGACGGGCCCCAAGCCAAGAAACTAACTGAGCCGCTCCGACTCCGGGAGGTGGCGACCCCAAAGGCCAGCCGGCCCGCCCTGCCATTGGCCCCTTTGTGCGTCACCCCCGCCCCACGTACCTGGGACCGACCCCGTCACCAGGAAACTTACCACCACAGGCCGTCAACGCCACACCGAAGACGAAAAGAAAGGACCAAAGGACGCCTTCCTTTCGAAGTTGAGGACGAAGAGAGGACTTTCGAAGCTTCTCTTGAAAAACAGACTCACAACCTCCACCGCCGACCTTTCAATCCGCAGATGCGTCGAAAAGTACCAGAAGCCGACGCGCAGAGCATGCGCAGAAACGTTGGCGTGGTGGGCGTGGCTCCCCTCTCGCCCAACCGCCGCCCTTTCCCCCCCAATCTCTTCCCGCGCCCCGCCCCGCCCCGCCCGCCGTGCCCAAAGTTCTGGACGCGCATGCGTCATCGTCCCCCGGGGGGGTGGGGGCGGAGCTGCTGCATCCGGGTACCTGTGAGCCTGTTTTCTTTGCTGAAGCTGGTGGTAAAGAGGGATTTTCGTGCGGCCCAGTCCCGGCTGTGCGACTGTCTGCTGGGCCGATGCAGACTAGGCCGTTGCCTCCGCCCTCTGGGAAGTGGCAAACTCGGGCTGAGCCTCCCTGGATGCTTCACGGCCACTTCTTCCTGACCAGTGACCAGCGGTGGAAGAGAGCGATCACATGGGGACTCCGTGGAGCTGCGGGACAGCGCCCCTCCGCGGACGTCCCAGGATCTCTGTCAATGCAGTGTTTACTTAGAAAAGGGGGCTTAGGTTAAGAAAGTTGGAGACAAGCAGGACACCCACAAGTTGACCTGTAACGAGGGGGTCAGAATGACGTCTGAGAAGTCAGTGCCGAGGACTCTGTGCTTGGTGTTGGGGATTAAACAATGGTGACTTATTTCCGGGGATTTGTAAATAGGATACATTCCAAACATACTTGTGCTTAATAAAGCATGATAATTGCCCTGAAACAACTTTTCATTGAATGAACTAATCACATCTGTAAATAGAGTCATTATATGAGCTCTTTGCAAGTCAAGAGTGGCGGTTTAAGTAAAGTTACTTTCTTGTGTGGGCGATACAAATTCTCTCTTGTTGATCTTCAGCCCACATCCACGAACAGGCGAAGAAATGGGGGGGGATAAAAACCTTATCACAGAGTCTGCACCCACCGTAACCTGCCTTGGTACTGTCCACAGTATCATCCATATCTCTAGGGGAGCATCGTGATGGAAATCGTTCTTAAGGAAAGAAATGTTTCTTTGAAACATTCTAAGTGGTATTACAAGTAAACTGAGAAGACACAGTGCCCAACTGCCAGGAACTTCTCCTGAAATTTCTTCTGAAGCTGTATGAGTGGACAGAAAAATAAAATGAGTTTCAGATTTGACAAGTGTAAAAACGATGTGTTGGGGAAATACAGGATGATGGAGTCTGGAGCTTTTGATTGTTAAAAAGGAAAGGGTGGTGGAAGTCACTGTAAATGGTTCAAAATATCAGTCAAATGTGTGCCTAAAATAAGGTGAGTAGAAAAATCTTGGATGTTAATAGTAAGAATATTGGAAACAATGGGTATGTTCCTTGCCCTTGTGCATGATATTGGTATATTTGTATGTAGAATATGTGTAAGTCTACCTGAGTTAAAGTCTGCAAGAAATGTGTTTCTTTTTTTTCTAAGCAATACATTCTTCTCTGAACATCTATCCCCTCACTTGATTCAAAATCCAGTTTCAGTTATCATTAAAGCATCTTGCACAGAATTTGTAGGCTAATTCAGGCAAAAATGACATCTTTACAATAGCACATCTTCCCACCCAAGAATGTGATGCTTTTCTACATTGATTTAAAATTGTTTAGGTCCTTCACTGTGGTAGGCAGATTAATGGCTCCCAAAGATGTCCACACCCTAATTCCCAGAACCTGGCAGTGTTACCTTACAAAAGGAATGTTGCAGATGTGATTAAAATGAAGGACCTTGTGATGAGACTATCTTGAATTATGGGGGTGGGTGAGGTAGGCCCAATCCAATCACTGGAGAGATCGAAAGCCTGAGAAGGATGGCACTTCCTGTTGCTACTTCTGAAACGTTGAGGGCCATCTCCAACAGCCTGAGAGGCCTCTAGGACCTAGGGTCTGCTTCTTGTTGACACAGACCAAGGCAATGGAGATCTCAGTCCCATAACCTCATGGAATTAAATATTGCCAACACCTGAATGAGCAAGGTGTGGGAGATTCTCCCCTAGTCTCCAAAAGAAACACAGCCCTGCTGATGCCTTGAATTTAAGCAATATGAAAGATTTTTTTTCACTTGATAGGTAAATTCAACCCACTTACATTGATTGGAGTAACTGCAATGTTGATCTTAATCACTCTCATTAGTATCTTATTTATTTTACTTTGCTTTTTTCACTTTTTCCCATTTTATTTTGCCAGCCTGATCAAGTTTCTCTTTTTTCCTCCCCCTCACTGTTCATTTAGAGGTTCTGCAATGCTTCATGTCATTAGTGATTTAATGGCTTTTTATCTCTACCAAATATTTTAGCCTTTTTCTCCTCTCCTCCTGTCTTCTTCCACAAATATTCATAGAATGTTTATTATATTAGATGCTGTCGGGTAAGTTGAGAAAAATTTAGTGGTCCTTTCCCCCAAATTAAAATTTTTCATTAATTTTAATGACAGCTAATTTTGTAACAAGTGAGGAAATCTGAAGATATATGAAGTAAAAGCTGATAATCCATTCCTTGGAGGTATGAAACCCTCTAAAAGAGGTCCCCATTATTTTGCCCATAAATTAGAAGTAACCAATGTTAACAGTTTAGCAAGTGCCCTGTCATCTTTCTCCAAACTCTTTCAAATAGACAAGCATGTGGACTTTTATGAGTATGGACTCATTCTAAAAAAATTTGATTTAAAACTTACTTTTATGACAGTATTCTTTGAGATATATCATATATATCTAAATTATGTCTATTTATCAGTGGTAAAATATTCCATAGTCTAGAAATATCAGAAATTAATCTTTTATCCCTTATTGCTTATTCATGGACAGTCATGTGGTACCCAGTTTTTCCACCACTAAAAACTATGCCTTGGAACCAGTGTTGGATTCTGAAAATGTCAGCAGTTGCAGAGCTCCTCTGCATGCCAGGAATGCTCCTAATCCGTGGTTTCAAGGTCAACAGAGCCATGTTCAGGATACGACCTGGAGCAGCTGATTGCAATTCATACCCCAACACTATTTGAGGAGTTACCTCCAACACACGTGACGTGGTAGCTCAGGGGTGAGCTCAGCTCACCAAGAGACAGGATCAGAGGAGCTTTCAACCAAGGAGCTCATCTGGAGTGAGCTACAAAGAGGAAAAAGAGCTCGGAGTGATTCTGACATAGAAGACATATTCATTGATCTTATATCACACGCGAGTTGACATCCGACATCTCTGTTGTTAGAGCTGCTGTAGAATCGTTAACTACAGTCACCAGTGCAACATTCAAGGCAAGTCACACAAAGATCGATGAACTCCAGTCTGATGTGACAATCCTGTGTTCAGTATGTCCCAAGGAACTCCTGCCATTGGTTCAATCATCATCCATGTGGGCTCATGCCTCCACTGCCTCCAATAGACATAACTAGGCTGTTATTCCTTTTTTTTTTTTTTTAAGATTTTATTTATTTATTTGACAGAGAGAAAGCACATGCAGCGGGAGCAGAAGAGGGAGAGGGAGAAGCAGACTCCCCACCGAGCAAGGAGCCCAATGCAGGACTCAATCCTGGGACTCCCGGATCAGGACCTGAGCCGAAGGCAGTCACATAACCAACTGAGCCACCCAGGCGCCACAAGACTGTTATTCCTACTGCTCCTCCTGATAACCATTTCTCAGGTTGGTAGCTCTGGCATGGAAATATCAGGCATACAGTGCTGTTCAAGAGGCACCCCTCAATTTATCAAGCTTAACACATCTGTTTCCTGCCATGAAGACTTACACATGAGGATGTTATCTGTAACATCACCATGGAAGCTGCTCCTCTGTCCCCACTGCAGCCACCATAGAGAGGTGTTGGGGATTCTGTACTGTCATTTGGTTTTGAAGAAGCCAGGAGAGCACGTGAGCAGCACACATCCAGATGTGTATCTGCCAATATCATTCCTGATAACCCACAAAGGTGCAAGTCCCAGTGGTGGTATTACAGTATAAGGACTGATCCATGCTTCTGCCTACCTAAGAATGTGACATTCGTTTCCCTGCCTAATGGCCACCCAAATCTCTTGCTTGAGAATTACTCAACTCTGCAATCAGTGCACACCCTGCTCACTAGGGTCCTGCTACTCAGTCAGACAAGCTGTCTCGGCCACACTCACCTGAATGTCGAAGGAACCATAATTAACCCTATGTGGATTATGTTACACAACCTTCACAAGGAATTTGACTCCCATAATGGCACAGTCATGGGAGGCAAAATAACTAGAGAATGTCAACTGGCCCAGAATGGAAACAGGAGAGGTATCGCACAAGGCTACGCTATTGACGCTGTAAAAGGCTTCTTGTTCAAAGGTTAGATATCATGCAGTCTGCTGCATGCCAGCTCCCTCAAGTCCTTTCACAGCCTTCACTTGACCATGCTTCATTTTTGCTGCCTGGGCTCAAAAACCAAACAATCTCAGGTACTGTCTCAGGAGACTGGGCACTTGTCTGGCCCTGTGTAAAGATGCACTGTTCTGTCTTCAACCTAACAACGGATGGCCTTTGCTTCAAGGTACAGTGCAGTGAAGCCATGACGTTTTACCAGCTGGATAGGATCTTATATAGTAATTTGCCTTCCAGAGGCAAAGGTTGACACATATCAACTAATCTGGCCAATAAAACAAATGTGCCTTGCGTAGTCACCCCGACCATTGTCCCCATTTTCAGCAACCATTTTGTCAAAGCACATTAATGGGTAAGTTTTTACTGGGAGACATCCGTCAGGATCTTACAGCAAGCTCTTGTGCTGGATCCACTGTATTATGCAAGTGGACCTAAATCTGATTTCTCTAGAATGTTCCATGCATCTCACGATCAGTGCACCTACATGAGTAGTACTTTATGGCACATTAGATTACCTTCATTTACTTTCCTCCATCCACAAGACTGGCTTGGAGAGGACCTCGTGCGCAGCTTGGCTGGGTGGGATTTTAAACCTTATAAGACTTGCAACTTTGCTAGGAACAAAAGTCACATGCTACTTTATTTTTTTTTTTAAGATTTATTTATTTATTATAGAGAGAGCGAGCAGAGAAGGGGAGGGGCAAAGGGAGAGGGAGAGAGAGAATCTCAAGCCAGCTCCCTGCAGAGTGTGGAGCCTAATGCGGGGGGAGGGGGGCTCTGTCTCACGACCCTGAGATCATGAGCTAGGTCAAAATCAAGAGTCAAGAGCCGGACACATCACCAACTGAGCCACCCAGGTGTCCCAGTCGCATGCCACTTTAAGTAGTGGTACTTTTACTGTTAAATCATAAAGTCTCAAAAGTGGAATTGCTGGCACTGAGAAATACATAGAATTGTTGGATCATTCTATTGTACACCTAAAACTAGTATAACGCTTGCGTATATGTTAATTATACTTGAATAAGGAAAAAGAATGAATATCTGGGTTAAAGGGTCTACATGATTGGATGCCTGGGTGGCTCAGTTGGTTATGCTTCTGCGTTCAGCTCAGGTCATGATCCCAGGGTCCTGGGATTGAGTCCCACATCAGGCTCCTTGCTCAACTAGGAGCCTGCTTCTCCCTCTGTGGGCCACTCCCCCTGCTTGTACTCTCTCTCTCTCTGACAAATACATAAATAAAATCTTTAAAAAAAGAAAGGGGGTCTATGTGATTGAAAATATTGCTGTATTATTTCCAAAGAGGTTGTAACAAACAATATATGAGAGAAAGCCTTTCTGATGCCCCAGACCAGTTCATTTCCCCCATTATAGGTTATTTTCCTGTGCCTCACATTATTAGCATTTATCACAATTGTAATAGTGTTAATTCATTTTGTATCATTTTCCTGCTAGAACATAAATTACATAAGGACAGCCTTGTTTTTATTGAACCCCAGCATTCCAGACAGCGCACTGCATATAGTGCACCCTCAGTGTTTACTGAATAAACAAATGAAACCGGATCTCAAATAAGTCTTGAAGGATAGGCAGAGGGAAAGGAAGGGAACATTCTAGAGAAGGACAAAGGTCTTAGCAAAATCTTGGAAATGGAAATGCCCATTTTATTATTCGGGCACAGAAAATAAGTGAACTTGGCTAGAGCAAAGAGTTTGTGGTGGGGAATTTGGGGAAGATAAAACTGGAGGTGCAGAACTAGGGCAGCTTAGGATGAGCCATAAATGTGAACGTCCGATTCTCAAGCAGCAGGGTCCTAGTTTGTCAGAAATACTGAACTGCCCTTCCAAAGCTAACTGGACAACACTGAGATGGTAAATAGCTTGACTTAATTGGATTGGAAAGAAGAAAATACTTGCAGGATTTGGGTAATAAAATTCAAAAGGCTTTTAATTTTAATATATGCTCTCCTTAAACAGACACCTAACACAGCTTTACTACAAAAATGCATAATCTCACACCTTATTATGCGCTATAGAATAGCGCATAGAATCCCCCTTAGTGAACATATTTAGCTTCCTTTTCATGACTTCCAGAATCCTCTGTTATGAGGATTTACTAAAGGAATTTTAAACTCTTTATTTTTCCTTGACATTCTGCTGAAAAGATTTCAATTAAAACTACGGGAAACAACAGGGCATAGATGACACTGACAATAATGGTTTCTATGGGGTATTGGGAAGAAGACCAGTAGGCTCAAGAAAAAAGTGGGAAAACAGGAGTCAAGATAGGTTTAGACCAATTAGAATGATCTTAAAATTGAAATATAATGTTTTGCGGCACCTGGGTGGCTCAGTCAGTGAAGTGTCCAAATCTCGATTTCAGCTCAGGTCATGATCTCGGGGTCTTGAGATTAAGCCCCGCATCCAGCTCTGCACTCATTATGGAGTCTGCTTGAGCTTCTCTCTGCCCCTGCCCCTCCCCCTCAAATAAATAAATAAAATCTTTAAAAATTGAAATACAATGTACTTACCAGAACATTCATCCTTTAAAGTATACAATCCTACGGTTTTCAGCATATCTACAATGTTCCAGACATTCACTAATTCCAGAACTTTTTCATAACCCCCAAAAGAAATCCTGTACCCATTGGCAATCATGCCTCATTCCCTTCCTCCCCAAGGGGAAATCTACTTTCCATTTGTATGGATTTGCCTATTATGGACATCTCATATAAAAGGAACCATATAACATGTGGTATTTTGTGTCTGGCTTCTGTCAGTTAGCATGTTATGTCACAACATGTATCCATACTTCATTCCTTTTTATGGCTGAATAATATTCCATCATATGGATACACCACCTTTTGTTTATCTGTTCATCAGTTGATGGACATTAAGTTGTTCCTACTTTTTGGCTATTATGAATAATGCTGCTATGAGCACCCATGTACAAGTTTTTTTATGACCATATGTCTTCAGTTCTCTTGGATACATACCTAAGAGAGGAATTGCTGGGTCATTTGATAATGCTATGTTTAACTTTTTGTAGGATTGTCAGACTGTTTTCCACAGTGGCTGCACCATCTTACATCCCCACCAGCAGTGTATGAGGGTTCCCATTTCTCTACATCCTTGCCAACACCTTATTTTCTCTCTCTCTTAATTTTTAATGACAGTGGGTATGAATTTAAAGGAGTTTTGGTATAAAGAAAAGCAAAGAGTTGGGCTGGTGGCTAGAGAAGGTGGTTGGATCAAGCTTTGTTTTGTTTTGTTTTGGTTTTGTTTGAAGAGGGGCTATATTGTATATAGCATATTTGTATACTGATGGAAATAATCTTGTAAGAAAGGGGAAAATGGATGATGTGGGAGAGTCATTGGACAGTTGTGGGCTCCATGTCGTAGGAGTGAGGATAGGTCTAGTGAACAAGGGGAGGAGCTGGCCTTACATGTGAGCACAGACAGTTTACCCAACACAACGGGTGGTGCTAGGGTCTAAACGTTCCTGCCCCCTCCATTCATATGCTGAAATCTGACCCCCAACGTGACTGGATTAGGAGGTGGGTCCTTTGGGAGGCGATTAGGTCATGAGAGTGGAGCCCTCATGATTGGGATTAGTGCCCTTCTAAAAGAGACTCTGGAGAGATCCCTCACCCACTCCACCATGTGAAGACCCAGTGAGAAGTCAGCAGTCTGCAACCCGTAAAGTCTTCACCAGAACCCAACCATAATGGCACCGATCTTGGACTTCCAGCCTTCAGAACCACGAGAAGGAAATCTTTGTTATTATATGCCACTGAGTCTGTGGTAACAATTTGTTACATCAGGCCAAATGGACTAGGACAAGTGGGAAGACAGGGTGTGAGTACAGGTGGAGGTAGGACAGCTTGGTGGTGAGCACTTGTAGAAGTCCTCTTGTGATTTTTTTTTTCCCCAGTGAAATAAGCAGCTGAGATCGAAGAGAGGCAGGAGTTATTGGAGGTGTGAAGAGAAAGAAGGTCCAATACAGTCATCTCAGGAGACAGTGACTAGACGTAGGACAGTGAGGCATCACTCAGAGCCACTTGAGGTTGTGATTTTCAGTTTAAAATGAGGCCAGTCAGTATTACTTTTTTCCAGCATCTGATCTTCTCTCACCATATTAGAAGTTATCAGTTTTCAATGAATGGAGTTAATACTGAGTTGACGTTACATACACAAAAGACATTTTTCAATCTGCTATTTCTATGTTAATTGGAAATGGTTCATGCTAGAGTTTATTAAAGTTAAGGACTTTAGACAACAGCAAAGAGTAACACATCCTCGTTCAGTTTTTCTGTCCAATGTAATTAGAATAAACAACGATTTTATTTTAGTGCTATTATTTCTCTTGAGGATAATGTTGCTGAATAAAGAAGGATGTGAAACTGACTAGTTTTGAATCTTTCCATCTCCATATTATTTTCAGAAAAGGGGGAGACTAGAAGTAAATGGTAGCTTCTTTAAGGATCTGGTATTCTCTAGAAATTTCTGGAATTCTGAATAATGCTTAGCATCCATGCATTCAGTCGGTCAACAAGCATTTTCTCTGTATTTCCTCTTTTACCAGTTATAGGAAAAAAAAAAACTGAAGTAAATATGATTCCTACCTTGAAATACATCCCAGGCATCTGGATATTACATTGTTTTTAGAAAAGGCAGATATACTTTTATTTGAACCAATTCTTTTAGAGAAATTGGTTCTATGTAGTATCACATAAAATTAGCACTGATAAAGAGAGAATGTTATGAAATTTGTAACATAAAAAGTTAAAACGCATTAGTAAGTTTAATACATTACATATAAAATCGTTCTGGTGGGGCCTCTACTTTTGTAACCGTGACCAGTTGCTCCTGAAGACATCAATCGTGTGCTACCTGGAATCTAAATGAGAGTATGCTATTAGAGTCTTAAGGTTTTTATACTTTCCTTCAAAGAATTAACAATTCTGTGAACCTGGTAGTGCTTGTGTTACTGCCACGGAGTCCAAGGGCTGAGCCGAGTCCTTTGAGTGCAGGACACACAGACAGACAATGTGTGGCAGTGTTTAAGCAGCTGCCACACTTCGACACATTGATTGCAAATGCATCCCAGGATTGTATTTTTCTATTGCTCTGTCACAGTTTGTCTGCCAAAAAGAATATGGGAAACGAATAGGCAGTTTTCTTGCACAATTCTTAAAAAATGGTCAAAAGGAACTCCATTGCTGAAGAAAGGAATAAACACAATTTGGTCCCTGAACATAGCTGTATGTGGTTTGTTACTGCGGGGAATCTTAGCTTGGTCAAAGGATTATTTTCATTGAAAATTCTGAAAGATCAAGGTTCTTTTTGGGTCCAGAACCCTTAAAAAATAAAAACAAAAGATGAACAAGCTATCAAATTACCAAGGTTTCACTTATATAGCTATAATTACAGATTAAAAATTTGATTGTGAATTTGTTTTTCCAGGACTTTTAAATTATGAGCATTATAGGAATGAAAGAGAACCAACCTATTCGTTCTTTAAAACTAAATACAATTTTATTTCATGGATTTTTTTTCTCATATAGTACATAAAACAAGGAATTTGATGCCACCCCGAAACATAGTGGAGAGGGTGTGTACCTTCCTTATTATCCTTCACATTCTAAGGTGATTAATATCTTCACTCATGGTGATTGATATCAGACTAGGTTGCTTCAACATTTTTTTTCACAGTTCTGGAGGCTGGAAGTTCAAGAGCAAGGTGCTGGCAGGGTCAGTTTCTGGTGAGGCCTCTTCCTAGCTTGCAGGTGTGTGTCACTGTGTACTCACATGGCCTTTTCTGTGTGCATGTGTGCTCCTGGTGTCTCTTCCTCTTCTTATAAGGACACCAAGTCCTATTGGATTGGGTCCCCACACATATGACCTCATTTAACTTCAATGACTTCTTTGAAGACCCTATCTTCAAATATAACCGCATTTGGGGTCAGGGCTTCAACATATGAATTGGGGAAGGGGGGACACATTTCAGTCCATAACAGTACTTATTAACAGACATTATGTAAACTGGGGCACCTGGGTGGCTCAGCTGGTTGGGCATCTGCCTCCAGCTCAGGTTATGACCCCAGGGTCCTGGGAGCAAGCCCCGCATTGAGCCCCCTGCTCAGCAGGGGATCTGCTTCTCCCTCTGTTCCTCACCCTCCTCTCTCTCTCTCAAATAAATAAATAAAATCTTTTTAAAAAAATAAAAGACTTCATGTAAAGATAATTTTATTTTGAGGTTACTGTCCTTGTACATAAACTTTCTCATCTTTTCTCTGCCTTTCAAATATGGTGCTATCACAAAGACTTTGGGGAAAATGTGATTCTTTATTTCCCCTGTTGCCATTCCATCCCAATTTACTATAACACAGATAGATCTATTGATTGCTCAGTGTATTCCAGGAATTGTCCCAGGTTCTGGGGACGCATTCATGAAAGAACCTTTGCCCCTGTTCTTAACTCATGTCTGATCAGACCTTTAGAAATTCAGAAAATTGCTACCTTCAAAGATGTCTAGGAGTTTGGGAGTCCCAGATTGTGAACCACCCGACTTAACAATTCAACTTGTTCATTAAAAAAAAAAAAAAAAGTATTTTATGCATTAATTCACTTATTCAACCAATATTTACTGAGTGTTAACTTTGAGCCTAAGACACAGCAATAAATTGGATAAAGTGTCTCGTCTCATGAAACTTGGATTTTCATGGAAGAGACAGACAGTAAGCAAATCAACAAAGACTATAACGTCAGGTAGTGATAACTACTTTGAATTAAAACAAGGCTAAGGAGAAAAGACAACTTGTGGGGGAGGCTGTTATGCAAGACAGGGTGTGAGGGAAGGCCTCTCTTAAAAGGTAACATCTGAGCAGACTTGAAAGGAGTAAGGAGCTCACGGTGTGGGGGTGTGGAGGGTGAACATTCCCAGTAGAGAGGCCAAGTTCAAAGGCTCGAGGGCAGGAGTGTGGCGTGTTTCAGGGCCTGTGACAGAGCAGAGCAAGCTGGGGGGAAAGTGATAACAATGAGGTAGCCAGGACCTTGAGCATGAAGGCTTTGTAGGATTTTGTTCTATAAGATGAGAAGACATTGAAGCATTTGGAGAACAGAGTCATAGAATCTGATTTGTATTTTAAAGCCTCTCTGGCTGCTGTGTGGAGAAAAGATGGGGGAGTGGAGGCCTAAGATGAAGCAGGGAGACAACTGCAGTGATCAGAATGAGGAACGAGGCTGGTCAGCACTTAAATGATAGCATGTGTCGTTGGCGTGTATGTGTGTGTGCGCGCCTGTGTGTCTGTGTGTTTTAAGGTAGGCCCAACAGGTGTTATTATCACAACTGATGAGTAATTTTTTTTAAAGATTTTATTCATTTATTTGAGAGAGAAAGTGAGCGAGAGAGAGCGAGCACAGTGGGGGGAGGGGCAGAGGGAGAAGCAGACTCCCCACTGAGCAAGCAGCCCGATGTGGGACTCGATCCCAGGACTCTGAGATCATGACCGGAGCTGAAGGCAGACACTTAACTGACTGAGCCACCCAGGTGCCCTGATCAGTAATTTTTAATCATGAAATGTTACATTAAAAAAAAATCAACATCTACAATATTCCTGACCAGTACTCCTCAAACCTGTCCCTCAAAAACAAGGGAAGTCTGAGAAACTGTCACAGCTACTATACTTCAACCTTATTCTTAGAGCATTTTCAGTTGCAGTGGACTCTGTGAAGAGCGCTTAAGCTTTCTCTTCTAACTCCAACAAGCGGCAGTGCTACTCAAAGGCAATTTGTTAAAGACTTCGAGGCCTAGGGCTTGAAGAAAACTGAGCTTTCATAGTCATCCTCTGGGGGAACAGGCTCCACGTTTTACGTGATTTGCTTTTGGACATAATGAAGTAAATTGGGAGAACTGGGACTAACCCATATCCAGCTTCCATTTCAATTCTCATTCCGTCATCCATATGGATTGCACTTTAAAACGCTGCAATCTTAAACTTTAGTAAGATATTAAGAATTTTCTGGATAGCATTGTTGCAAAAGTCGGCTTTGGTATCCCACTGGCATGGGGTGGTAACCATAGTATAACTACAAGGTTGGAAACTTAAACTTGAGCAAGTTATTAGACATTTTCTGGGTAGAGGCACAGGGTTTTGTCGGCTTTGCTCTCCTGTAGGCACTGGTGCTGGCAGTACGTGGCTAAGTCTCTGTGCATGAAGTCTCTTAGCCTGCGATATTTACTTCTGTATATGCCTGAAGTTTTCCATTATCAGAAGTCAAAAATTATTTTTTATATTATAAAAGACAAGCCTGACAGGTAATAGGAGCTAGTTAGCAATAAGGTAATGAAGCAAAGGGCAGGTGGTACACCTGTAGATGTTACTTTCCTCTACACTGTCTTTCTTCTATTTTAGTGTATATGGACATAGCTGAACTCACTGCACTACCACCAGAACCTTCAGTATCACAATCTTACTTATGGCTCTAGGGTCTTATACAAATCTCCACCCCCATCTATGGGGTTTCTTTTTTTTTTTTTTTTAAAGATTTTATTTATTTATTCGACAGAGATAGAGACAGCCAGCGAGAGAGGGAACACAAGCAGAGGGAGTGGGAGAGGAAGAAGCAGGCTCATAGCGGAGGAGCCTGATGTGGGGCTCGATCCCAGAACGCCAGGATCACGCCCTGAGCCGAAGGCAGATGCTTAACCACTGTGCCACCCAGGCGCCCCTGGGGTTTCTTTACAGGCAAGGCAGGAGTATTGCAAGGACTGGTACAAGGAATAAGCCTCTGACTTATTAAATCTTCTTTTATAGGGGTGAGATCTTTCTGGCGTCGGGTTTTATGGGGTATGGAGGAAGCAGTTTAGAAAGATCAATCTGAATCTTAAATGGGTTTGGTACTTCTGATTTTTTTTCCACATCTGTGGAAGAGGCCCACAGAGTATCAAGGATTTCAGAGGGATCTATCGCTTCTGCACTTCCAGCGAATTTAATAGTCTCCTCAGGACAATCAATTTGGACTTGGAGAACACATAATGCTTCAGTGTCTGATGATTCTGAAAACTCTAGTTCTCCTCAGGAAGATTTTATGTGGCCTCCTAATATAGAAAGCAGGTCTCTACCTGGGAAATTCACAAGGGTAGTGTCATGTATAGAAAGGTATGACTTTCAGAGAAAGGGCCAAGGGTAACAGTTATGGATTCCAGTAAAGGAACTCTCTGAACTCGACTAGAAACTTCCACTGCTAAGATATTTTTGTTACTCCAAGGTCTTCATGTATAATGGTGGGGTGTAAAGTAAATAGAGTTGCTCCGGTATCTCTCAACACAGTAGAAATTGTCCCATTTAAGTGTAGTTTAATTTTCCTTGTTAATTTAAGGAATTATTGGAAGCAGCTTACCAGGAAATTCTTGAAGCCCCGTCACTGTTGACAGTGATCACCAGAGTCTGGGAGCTGAGGGCTCTCTCTTATGCGGTAACTGGATTGTTTAACAGGCCGTCCATTTAAAAGTGGGCAATTCTTTTTCCAATGTCTCTTTTGAGTACGGTATTGACAGGTATCTCTATCAACTGAGGCAAAACTTGGGGCAGGAGTGGATCTCTTGAAGTTGGGTCAAGGTCCCTGGAATTGTTGCAGCTGTAGGACCTAACTTTATTCATTTGATAGCCTTTTTTTGCTATTCTATTATTCCTTCAAAATGTTCAGCAGGAGGGGCACCTGGGTGGCTTAGTTGTTAAGCGTCTGCCTTCTGCTCAGGTCATGATCTCTGGATCCTGGGATAGAGCCCTGTGTCACACTCCGGCTCAGAGAGGAGTCTGTTTCTCTCTCTCCCTCTGCCTCTCCTCCTGCTTATGCACATTCTTTCTCTAATAAATAAAATCTTAAAAAAAAATGTTCAGGGATGACTGGATGGCTCAGTCAGTTAAGCATCTGCCTTCAGCTCAGGTTATGATCCCAGGGTCCTAGGACTGAGCCCCACATCAGGCTCTCTGCTTCATGGGGAGCCTGCTTCTCCCTCTGCCTGCCACTCCCCCTGCTTGTGCTCTCTCTGACAAATAAATAAATAAAATCTTTTAAAAAAATGTCCAGCAAGAGGTTGAAACTCAAGGAGAGGAGTCATGTTCCATTCAAATTCACGTTTCTTTACTAAATCATTGAGTTCTGTGTGAAGCCCATTAACAAAGTGGGCACACAGGACAAAACTAGTCCCAGGGTCTTTGTGACCAGTGTGTTGTCTAAATACTAACTCTAAATGAATTCAGAAATCTGCCACTGGCTCACCCATTTTTGTTTACAGGGTTACATCACAGCCCAGTATATTCTCATAGGAAAAACTTTGGGATTTACTTCAAGAAGCAGTTGACTTTTTTTTTTTTTCTCTTTCTATTTATCTCTAGATAAATAGTGGGCTTCTCAAAATTTTAGGTAGGGACTTCCCAATATATTTCTTGAAGGCATTTTTTTAAAGATTTTCATTTATTTATTTGAAAGAGAGAGCACGAGCTGGGGGAGGGGCAGTGGTAGAGGGAGAGGGACAAATAGACTCCCCTCTGAGCACAGAGCCCAGGGTGGGGCTGATCCCAGAACCCTGAGATCTTGACCTGAGCGAAAGTCAGATGCCCAATCGACTGAGCCACCCAGGCACCCCTTGAAGCCATTTTTGAGCATCTTCTGGGCTCACTATCATGTTAACAAACCAGTAAAAATCAGGTAGTCTAGGTACACAGTCACCAAGGAAAATTTTAAGTTCTTCTATTATTTTAATTTTGTCCTTTTCAGGGTGTGGAAAATCATTTATAATAGCTCAAAGTTTGGTTTGAGACCAGAGTTTAAATTCTGCTGGGGCTAGGATCCCTGGTTCACTAGAAGGTCTTATCTTAAAGGACAGCTGATATTTAGGGGGTTTGGAGGGAAAGGGCAAAAGATCAAAGTGGTTAGTGGTTTGGAATAATCAGGTAGAGAGGATAAAGAGGAGCAGAGGGACTAGCTGGAAGTTGCTTAAGTCACTCACGTCAGAGGTTTGGCCTTCAGTTTTTCACTGGCTTGTTGTAATGATTCCTCTAGAGAGGCTATTTTAGAGTTGTTTTGTCTTTTGGAGGCCTCTATACCAAACAAGAAATACATTCCATTGTTTTTCCAAGGTTCAGGATCATCTCTTTCGGGGTACCCCAAGGTGGACCGTCTTATTTAAGTTAAAGTTTCCCCAAAGTGGCTACTGAAATTCCACGTTATCCTATGTAGGGTGCACCCATTTTTCCAAAAAGGGACAAGATCCTGGCTGTTAAGTGGATATACATATAGGAAGCGAGAGTTTTTGAAAGAAGTGGGTAAAGAGTTTTAGACCAATTGGAACGAATCTCTGCCTTAGATTCTCTAAAATAGCTGTTAATCTATAGAGATCCTGAGAATTTTACTGCTGTCTAGAAACACAGGTAGTCATGGGTTTTTCTCCTCTTACAAACAGAAGGGTAACCAAGGAGGTTGAACAAAACACAGATATACACAATAAAGTCAGAGAGCTCAAAACAGAAAGAGAATGGAGCTCGGATCTAGGAGAGACTTGGCCTGGAACTCCATAGTCAGTGAGAAAGCAGTGAACCCAATGGGCTCATTAGGTATTGGCACCTGGTTCCTCACCCACCTGGGGGCTCTCTAGGGGTCTTCTTCAGATCCCATTTCTGACACCAAAAACTGTCAAAACTAAAATCAGATCAAATTAAAATGTTGAGTTTATTATACACAAAAGAACAGTTTGCAAGCTGGGAGACTTCACACCAAAAATGGCAAGAAGTTCAAAGGTGTGTCATTACAAGATGGCTTTTAACAGGAGACTAACTTTGCAATGATGCATTATTACAACGGGTGTTTCACGATGCCAGGGAATTGGTTAAAAGTGATTAAATTAGGCGCACCTGGGTGGCTCAGTTGGTTAAGTGTCCGACTCTTGGTATTGGCTCAGGTCATGATCTCAGGGTTGTGGGATGGAGTCCCGCATGCAGCTAGTGCTCAGCTCAGAGTCTGCTTAGGATTCACTCTCTCCCTCTCCCTCTGCTCCTCCTATTGCTTGCATGCGTGCACTCCCTCTCTCTAAAATAATAAAAATTAAAAAAGTCATTATCTTACACCGTTTTAATAAAACAATTTAAGTTTTGTTTATGATTATCAGAGGCATTTACAGGACAGAACCTAAACTAAATTTTGCTCACATTCATGAAATAAGCGAGGTTTTGCTTACATGGCTTACCTGGTTTTGTCTGCCTGGGGGATTTTTAAGCCTAGTCTCCATTTTATTTCAGCAGACCCAATCTGACCTACAAAGCCCTTCCTCATCCCCTCAGCCAAAAGTAATTATTTGGTGGTTCTTTTTAGCAAAAGATAATTGGTACCATAGTGAGGGAAAATCTCAAAGAGAATCTACTTAACACAGTAACCAAAATTCCATAGTTGAGAAGGATAAAAGGACTGACTGTAGGAACAGCCAATTCAGGACAAAGCCAAAACAAACTGAAAAACATACACACACACCATGATATAATGGAAAATAATTATATGGTAAGTATTATTATTTAACATAAAAATATGAAAGACAGGTGTTTGCTTGAAAATACATATTCCATTATTTAAGTTACATATATGCCATTATTTAAATAGGACTAGTTAACATTGACAATTAGTAATAATAGGACTAATCAAATAATGTATGAGAAATATATAATATTTTTATGCCTTTGTCTCCTCTGATACAATAGCTAACTTTTTTTAAACAATTATTTAAATTTTAAAGGCTGTATTAATTTTTACTCTTAAGATGCAAAATATGTGACTTTTTTTTTTTTAAAGATTTATTTATTTATTTATCCTAGAGAGAAAGACAGAGCATGTGAGCAAGGGAAGGGTAGAGGGAGAGACAGAGAGAATCCCAAGCAGATTCTGCTCTGAGTGTAGACCCCAACTCCAGGCTTGATCCCACAACCCGTGAGATCATGACCAGAGCCGAAACCAAGAGTTGGACAATTAACCAACTAAGTCACCCAGGCACCCTCAAAATATGTGACTTTTTAAAAGGAGAACATAAATACAATAAGATGAACTAAACAGATGTTGCTGTATTTCTTAAAAATGACAATGGCATGTTTCTTTCTGTCTCATAATACAGGATATTTTTACTCTTTCTGTTTCCTTTTCCAATACTTCTGTGAACTGCCTGCAGCCTTTAGGACATCCTTCTTCTCTTTTATGTAGTGGTAAAACTGAACACGGTCAAGTATAAAATTCTCTTTGACTTGCAACTGTGCTCTTACCAAGCCTGCATTACATCGATTGCTGGTGTCAGTCCAATGTGATAACATCCACTGAAACGGCCTCTTGACAAAAACATCTGAGCATGGAATACTCTGGATTTTACTTATGAGCAACAGCAGGTTTTTAGACTTGTAGGAAATTTGTTTCCAGCTCTCCAAAAACGGCCATCCATTTTTTTTTATCTATAGGCTTCTTTTGGGAGACCAGCTGTTTATCAATCAGGTCTAAATTCTATAAATCATCAGAGAGGTTGGCCGTGTCTCAAATGTCCATCATTTTTTTAAAGATTTTATTTATTTATTTGAGAGACAGCGAGAGAGGGAACACAAGCAAGGGGAGTGTGAGAGGGAGAAGCAGGCTTTCCGCCGAACAGGGAGCCTGATGTGAAGCTCGATCCCAGAACCCTGGGATCATGACTTGAGCAGAAGGCAGACGCTTAACGGCTGAGCCACCCAGGCACCCCTCAAATGTCCATCATTTTTAAACATTCTGAAGTACACTGGATGTCACTGTAAGTTAAACCTTCTTTCTCAGGGAAAATGGTTTTCAAACACAGACATAATTTGATTGTGAAACTGAAATTGGATTCCAAATAAGTTACCGTTCTAGGAAAGAAATGGAGAAAGTCTTGTTTAATTTAATTTGGTTGCCCTTTTCTGGTGACATCTGATTCAGTTCTGAAGCAGTCTTCTTTCCAAAAAAACCGAGTCATTTCTTCACTGTATGAGTTTTTGTTGCAACTTATACATAACATCAAATAACTTGGGTGCAGGCAGTTTATCTTTTTCTAGGCTCCTGATGGCTTCTTCAAAGATCAGCGGGCAGGTCTGGAGAAACAGCATATAGATTTCTGTCGTATCCTAATCCTTTTCTCCATTCCCATCTTCAATGTATTTCCAAATTAGAGAAGGACCTTCATCTTTTCCCACACTTTGAAAATAGGATGTTATGGTTGGCCAACATTTTAACATCTTTTCTATGGCTGGCAACAGTGACACCATTTTGTAGGCATAAGTCTGAGGTGTCTATCTCCTTCCATTTCTAAAAGTCAAAAATCTCATTAAGTGCTTCTTTTTTTTTTTAAGATTTTATTTATTTATTCGACAGAGATAGAGACAGCCAGCGAGACAGAGAACACAAGCAGGGGGAGTGGGAGAGGAAGAAGCAGGCTCATAGCGGAGCAGGGAGCCTGATGCAGGGCTCGATCCTGTAATGCCGGGATCACGCCCTGAGCCGAAGGCAGACGCTTAACCGCTGTGCCACCCAGGCGCCCCTCATTAAGTGCTTCTGCATGTTTTGGGAAAACTGAAGTCACCAAAAATTTTCATCATGAAAGCCTCACTGTCACAAGAAAGCAAATCACACCCCTTTTTAGCAGTCTGTGGTGTACAAGGTGTGCAGGATGTTTAACAGATGAGATGTTTTCATTTTCTTTGGTAAGAAGTTTATAGACTGAATGGAATTTGCTGAAATTTACATCTGTATATCTGCTGAATATGCAGATAAGTGAGCCAAATCTAATTTGTATTGCTACTGTATTGTTTGTTTGATCTTTTGTTTAATGTTTTCTAAGGTTTCATTTAAAATCTTCATAGCCAATAAGAAGAGGATCCGAAACTTCATTTTTCAAATCAAAGTACCTAAGAGCTAGGGGGGACATTTTTTTTTTTAAAGATTTTATTTATTTATTCGACAGAGATAGAGACAGCCAGCGAGAGAGGGAACACAAGCAGGGGGAGTGGGAGAGGAAGAAGCAGGCTCATAGCGGAGGAGCCTGATGTGGGGCTCGATCCCATAACTCTGGGATCGCGCCCTGAGCCGAAGGCAGACGCTCAACCGCTGTGCCACCCAGGCGCCCCGGGACATTTTTAAACACATCACTTGATATACTGTACAAGGCATGATGATCTGACAGAATCAGCCAATACAACTGTGATCAAAATTTCTCCTTTTGTTTGCCCACAGGACATTTTAGTTGCAACCTCTGAATCAAGAAATCTAACTTTACTCAGTTTCATAGAGCAATCAAGGGAGCGAAAAGATAAGGCATGTTTATTCATGTGGTATGTCCATGCTAATTCAGCAGCTGGTTGTTTTTTTGTTTTTGTTTTTTTAAGAGAGAGAGAGCACCTGTGAGGCATGGGGGTGGGCAGAGAGGTAATCTTAAGCAGGCTCCACACCCAGAGCAGAACCCAACTCGTGGCCTGGTCCTGAGATCCTGACCTGAGCCGAAATCAAGTGTGATCCTTAACCGACTGAGCCACCCAGGTTCCCTGTGGCTGCTATTTTTGATTGAACACTGGTGTCTTTTTGGGAGAAGACACTTTTCATTGATTCGAAAAGTACTTGCTTGTCTCCTTCCAGACTTGTGGTACTCAGTCTCTACATGTTTCCATATCCCCTTCTCCACCATGTCCAACCCCAAATTCTTTTCTGCAAATTGTGCGGTATGCTCTCTTTGGATCATGTGCCTCCCCAATCCAGTTGTATGTGTCCTTCCATCTGTCATTAAAATAACACAGCCATTGAGTCTTCTTTTTTTGGTACTGTCTGGGTCATGCTGGCACTGCTTTCATACTCACTCTCATTTTCATTAGCTCAATTCTTAGAAAACATAGTCACAATATTTACAAAGTTAAAAGTTAAACTAGCACTATCTCCTTCCAAAGCACAAGAGTTAACACTCATGATTAGACTGTTAACACTCACGATGAGAATTTAAGTTGCTCTGAGAGAATGGTACAGTAGACACATTATCGTGAACCACAAATCATGGCTGCCAATGTCAGCGGTCAACAGAAGGCGGATAATCACCCGATTCATTTGTCACTAAAAACGGTGTTGTCTTCTTTTTGGCGGGGGGTAGCATAATGTGGGTTTTGTATCTCTTCCCCTCCCCCAATCTATGGCACTCATTGCTAAAATCAGGACTTTTTACATCCAGGAAGGGTTTCTTGGAGCATAGGACTTCCAGGGCTAGTCCCAATCTGGCATGGTTGGTCACCACAAATAGAGTAGATTACTCTCCCATTTCCATGAGTGAGAGCCTGTCTAGTATTTTCAAATCTGCTATTTTGACATGAACAAATTATATTTAGCTAGACTTTCTGAGATGTGTAGTCTAAGGTAAATTAAATAAAAACGGTTAACCAGATCTTTCCGGCAATAGTTTTTTTGGAAGGTTCTGTTTGGATAAATGGCTTATTTAGAACTTTGTATTATTTGGTATAGTTGTTCCAAAATTCCATTCTTTAGCTACAAGAACAGTTCTGAGACTGGGTGGCAAGTCAAGGTTGGCTATTCCCGAAGAGTCAGCTGTGCTAGCTTTTGCTATTTCTAATGGCTCCACTGTACGCAGAAAAGATAAAAACAAGCACTCATTAATTCTACAACATATTCCAAAAAGGCTAAGGATGACAAATTAAGCATGTACTTCATTATAAAAGCAACATAAATGTGCTTACTTATGTTTATAAACAGCTGACAATCATTGTTAACTCCTGTAAATGTAAAAAAAGGGTGGAGACAAAAAAAAAAAGAGAAAGGAAAAGTTAATACCATTCCTTCCAGTCATTAGTTAACTTACTACAAGCTAAAGACAAGGGGGCCCGGGTGGCTCGGTCGTTAAGGGTCTGCCTTGGACTCAGGGTCCTGCTCCTTCTCCCTCTCCCGCACCCCCTGCTTGTGTTCCCTCTCTCGCTGTCTCTCTCTCTCTCTCAAATAAATAAATAAAATCTTAGCTTAAAAAGCTGAAGGCAAGATTTGTTAGCAGCTGCTCAGAGCTGCTAAACTAACCTTAAGTCATTAACAAGCATTAAAAAGGTTCTACTAAGAACTGCCAGCAGATTCCCCCACCCCGAGCCATTTAACAGTCACAATTAATCTTTAATCCTGAGGGGTAAGAACGATGTTCATTTAAAAATAGGCTATACGGATTATATTGTCCAGTTCTGCCTACTAATCAGCTAATCCCCCCCCCCGCCCCAAACCACAAAGCTACAGATGTCATGCATCAAAGGAAGTCAAAGAAATTAAACGACACAACCTTGGTTCCTAGCTTACTCATATACTGTAGCCTCACGTGTAAAACCTTGCGCCCCTCTTCACGACAAATGACCCATGCAACCTTTAACTTAAGCAAAACGGGGTTCTGCTCTGCGACCTCTTCCTGGATCTCTTCCTCCAGCCGCTGCTTTCTCTCGGGTTCCCGGGCCGGCCCCGACTCCGGGACCACGCCCGACTCCAGCAGCTGGAGCGGGACCGAGAACTTCTGAGCGGGCAAGCCGGGCCACAAGTCGTTCACGTAGGCAAGACTTCATTGCTTCCGGCCTTTGAAAAGGGTCACTTCTCCAAAACCCAGATTGTCTCTTTAAAGCGGCTCCAACATGGATGACTTTCCCCCAGAACGGGATATTTGGCCTCCTGAGACATTTGTGCCTGTCCCAACAGCCGGAATGACCCTAGCATTCGGTGGGCAGAAGCCGGGGATGCAGATAAACACCCTACAATGCACAACTGGACAAGCCCCCATAAACAGAATTATCTGGCCCAAAATGTCAGCAGTGCCTTTTTCCCCAACGGGAAAAAAAGTCAAGTCCTAGAAGAGGGTCAGCGCAAGGCGATTAGAAGCGCACAGCACCCCGGACGCTCACGCGCGACCTCCCCGCCTCCCGGGAGTGACTCCACCCCTCTGGAGGCGGAGCTACAGGGAGGGCGGGGCCAGGCGCTGAGAAAATAAGAAAGACTTAAAAAGTTGGAGCTCGGGGGCCATGAACCCAGAACCACTTTTTGCACCACGCGGCACTTTTCCTGCCACCTACGCCTGAGAAAACTGCGGGGGCGACCGCAGCACTAGAAAACTTACCACCTCACACTGGACGGATACAAAAGCCCAACAGACGCCTTCCTTTCAAAGGAAGAGCGACTTCTCACACCTCCCCTTGGCAGGTGCACTCAGACTACCACTCCTGACGTGCAGACGCGAACTGACCGCCGCGCAGAGCTCCAGCCGCCAGCGCCGCAAGCTCCCGCAGACTTTGGCGCGGTGGGCGTGGCTCCCTCTGGCCCTCCTTCTGTTCGTCCCCCTCCTCGCGCCGCTTCCTCAGCCCCGCTCCCCGCATGCGCAACCGAGCTCCGGGGGCGGTGCTGTTTCATCCGGGTACCCGGTGGCCGGTGGCTGTTTTGTTTTCTTGGCTAAAAACTAGGAGAAAGTGAGGCGGCCCCGCGCTGCGCGACACCGGGCTCGGGACCGACTGCAAGGGCGGGTCTGGACGTAAGTGCCGGGCGGGAGTGGGAGGGGGGGTCGCCGCCACAGGCCGAGAGGGCTCGGGCCCGGGGCTCTCTGCCGGGCCGGTGCTGACAGGGTCGTGATCTCCACCTTCTGGGAAGCTGCGGGCTCGGTCGGTGTCTCCCTGGACCCTTCCCGGCCGCTTCCTCCGGACTGCCGCGTGCGGACTCCGCCGGGCTGCCGGACAGCGTCTCTCCCCGGGACGTCCCAGGATCCCTGGAAATCACCGTGGTCTCCTCCTTGAGGGTTGGAGAAACAGCCCCCGAGAGGGAGTCACCCGCGGGTTCACGGCGGGCGGGTGGCCGAGCTAGAAGGAGTTCCCACATCCTCTCAGCCCGCGTCCACTCCAGACCTGGAATCCCGGGTCTGGGGGCGGGGTTTGCGCAGCAGGGTGCCGGTAATAAACCCGAGGAAAATGGACTCGGATGGGTTGGGGCGGGGGCACAGAGATGAACCGAAAGTAACACACCCTGGATTGCGCTTCCTCCCAGGGAAAATTAAAGGGGAATTTTCAAAACTGGGCTTGTCTCCAAAGCATATTAGCCCTGGTTATACTCACAGATGTTAATATTTAATGTTTAAAAGAGATGTTACGATTGGACTCCTTGCTCTTCTTTAGAATATCATGGTTTTGGGCAATCAGGATTGCTGACTACAGAGTAGTTTAACAGACGGATTCAGATTCTCTGTAGGAGTTTGGGTGTGTCTTGATAATTAGCAAGGTACACGTAATCCAGGCTTTTTCAGTACTCTGAAATAGCGATAGTCCGGATGTGTTTTAGCCCAGGTCTGCATAGCTGGGCTCCGAGGAATGTTTTATGTAATTTGTTAGGTTGGCTGTGGTAATTCATCTATGGTAATTAAGCAGTGGATTTTTTTTTTTTTTTGGTCTGAATTAATATTAGCTTCAATTTTGTGCTTTTTTTTTGGCTGGAAGACATCTGTTAGAATCAGAGACAGATATTAAAATGAAATGGGTGTTCTTTACGTAGAAATGACACCAAAACTCAGGATTGTTTCTGGAAAAAATAATGAAGTGAAAGGAAGTGATGTGAGTAGAAGACCTGCAGTGCAGTGTTTAATTTCCTAATCTGAGTGTGAAGAAACACATGTTCTGTGATAAAATGTGTAAATTCCCAAGACAAATATTTTTTCATCTGAGTGCATGCTTTAACTGAGAGCCAAAGTTTATCTTTTGTCTCACCACCGTGTTAGTGCTCCTGGATTGTAAATGTTAAAATCACATAATAACTTAGTTTGGAATTAAAATTAAAAACCACTATAAAATTTTTTCCATATTTGGATACCCACTTTTGTTCATATTTCTTAAGTATATCCAAAACCACCTTTTAAATTAAATTAAAAGGCTAAATTCCAAATTTTGTTTTCCAAGGTTTTAATGTAGAAACTGATCAAAAATTAAATATTCTGAAGAAGTATACATAGCCAAGATAAAGTATTTCACTTTTATTAAATTATTCCTGAACTGTTAATTATTTTCTAGGAACATAACTCATGTTTGAAGCAAGTAAATAGAAGTACTTTAATGGAGTTGACTTTTTTTTTTTTTTTTTTTAAGTGACCTGAAAAAATGTCTGGATTTCTAGAAGGCTTGAGATGCTCAGAATGTATTGACTGGGGGGAAAAGCGCAATACTATCGCTTCCATTGCTGCTGGTGTTCTAGTAAGTGTCATGGATAGTTTGGGCCTTCATTATTTTGTTGTGTTTGTTTTTATGTGTTTTGAATTCTGTATGATGTTTTTAAATATGTACTATTTATCTTTGACCACTAAATTTATTTTAATAAATGTTGATGTTTTGTTTACGAGGCAGTTGAGTTACTCCATTTTATGAGTTGACATTATGGTTTGAAAAATGATTAGTAGAGTGATCAGTTTTCTTTAAATGCATGTTAGAAGTGGTATATAAGATAGTATGCTTTATACATTTATTCATTATATGGATAATGCCTCCTTTTTGTGAGTACATTAAGATACTAGGAAGTGTTTAAGAAAGAAACAGGTCAAAACCAGTGGAGAGATACGGTTGTATTTTTTCATAATCCAGAGATAGCTTTCTTCTCAATCTCATTAAAAAGCAAAACAAAAGAAAAAAAACACACAGGAAGCTCATTAAAGTGTATTGCCTAGAAGTAATTTATAGTATAAGATTTTTATTTACATTGCAAATCCCTCAAGGTATCTGACACTTGTGTTTTATGCTCTTATGTTGTCATATGCTCTAAATAGTGGATTTTAAATAAACAAACAAAAATCTAAGTTTAGGGCCTCCTGGCTGTCTCAGTCAGTGGACCATGCAACTCTTGATCTCTGGGTTGTAAGTTCAAGTCCCAAGATGGGTGTAGAGGTTACTTAAAAATAAAATCGTAAAAAAAAAAAAAAAAAAAAATCAAAGTTTAAATGTCTCCTCTTTGCTTAGTCTCTGACATTTATAATCTATGAAAAAAAATTTTTCCTAAAGTAAAGGGAAAATATAAAACTACCATAGAGGGACACCTGGCTGGCTAGCCCATAGAGTGTGGGATTCTTGATCTTGGCATCGTGAGTTCGAGCCCCACGTTGGGCATAGAGATTAGTTAAAAAGAAGATTTTAAAAAGAAAGAACAAAACTACTATAGAAATTCTGTTCTTACAAACATCCAAAAAAAAAAAAAAAGCTTTAAATTTTAGTCTATGAGGAAATATCTTGGATATATTGAGGTGAGGGTTTAAAAAAAAAAAGGAGTACTCATGCTAGCCAGTAAAAATGTCATTAATAGAGTATGGAACTGTCTGTAACCTGATAAAAATAATTTGATTAGCCTAAAGTAGTTATTTTTAAAGAATTGCCAGAAGCTGGCAGTTCCCAGAGCTAACTGGGTCATGGTTGGGAGTGGGGGTAGGGCAGGAGGTTACTTGTATTTGTTTTTTTTAAAGGTTTTATTTTATTGATTTGTCAGAGAAAGAGAGAATGGGAGAGAGCACAAGCAGGGGGAGCAGCAGGCAGAGGGAGAAGCAAATGCCCTGCTGAGTGGAGAGCCTGATGTGGGACTCGATCCTAGGACCTGGGATCATGACCTGAGCCGAAGGCAGACCCTTAACCCACTGAGCCACTCAGGCGTCTCCAGGGGGTTACTTTTTTTTTAAACTTTCTAAGCTACTTACCAGAATTTGGTTAATACCTTACTCTAAGCTTGTGGTCAGATGGTATTTGTGCAGTTTTAATGTTTTTTCATTATATATTTGCCCTTGATGACATCCAGAACCAAATTCAATTAAGATAAATTATAATTTAGTGTTTAAATTGAATTTAGCATCATACCTAAAACCATCTGTAGACTGCACTGTAATCCATCAAAAGGCAAAGCAAAACTGCACAGCCATTACTTGTTTGACAACACCAAGAGAATAGCTAAAATTCTGTCAACAGTAACTATTTCCACTATTATTTTGAATACTTTTTTTTTTTTTTATTTTCAGTGGTAACCTCTTTCTGGAGGCTTATGTCAGCAACAAGCCACTCTCGTCAGTCGGAATCTGAATCCCTTTTTTCCTTTCTCCTGCCATGAGAAAATAGAACTTATTTCTAGTTCACGAAATAAGTTGACAGACTTTATTACAACAATATAAAATAATGATTGAAGTGAATTTAGAAAAGAAGTTCATCTTAAATAGTGATTACTGGCAGGCTTAAGAGTATCTAATATTTACGCACATATTAAGCCATGTTCAAATTATATGCAAGAAACTGCTAGAACATTTAAGAGAAGTTTGAAATTCATTAGAAGGGATCTCTTCACTTAGATACCTTGCTTTCTTTTTAGCTAGTAAGATATGAAATTGCTGTAACTTCTCATTAGTGTTGCTTTTTTCTGTCTGTTTTAGTTTTTTACAGGCTGGTGGATTATTATAGATGCAGCTGTCATTTATCCCACTATGGAAGAGTTCAACCACTCATACCATGCCTGTGGTGTTATAGCAACCATAGCCTTCCTGATGTAAGCATCATTGTTCAGACACTACTTAACATAGATTGCCACAAAATAAAAATGTCTTCCATATAGTTGAGTAGAGTTCATATTTTTCAATGTCAATAATGTTCTAGACATGGTTTAAAAGTCAGCTTGCAGAGAAGGACTTATAAAGAAAAGCAACAGTTCTCTTTTCTAGTCTCCCTTCCAGCTCTCCTGTCCCACTTCCATCCCCCAGCTCCTCTATTTATTTATCTCAGCTCTCCTTTTATTGCTACACTGCTCATGTTGCAACTTTACTTTTAGATCAGAAACCATGTACTTTGTCTCAGTGTTCGTTTATTCATTTATCCAACAAATACTCATTAAGCTTTTATATTCCCAGGCTTTGCTTTAGGTACAGGAAATATAGTAGTGAATAAAACAGGGAAACATCCATGCACTACAGAATTTATACTCGAGTGAGACAGATAGTAAGCAAGGAGAAATAAATTATGTATATAGCATGCTAGATATCAATAAGTATTACAGAGAAGGGAGAGAGTTAATGTCAGCAGGAGGTACAAAAATTTTAAGTAGAGTCAAGGAAGGCCTCATGAAGAAGGCACTGTTGTAGTAAAGACTTGGAGAAATGAAGGAGCTGACCATGGGCGTATGTAAGAGAAGATCATTCCAGACCTATGGAACAGCAAGGACAGAGGCTCCATGACAAAGGAGACCAGGATGGCTGGAGTAAAGGGTCAAGGTCATAAAAGCCAGAGAAGACTGAGAGGACTAGAGAGTCATGAGAACAAAATGTACCTCACAATTCTGCTTCTTTGCATGAGCGGATGCTTTTGTTAAGAGCATTATTGGGCCAACCGAGGAACTTGAATGAGGTCTGAAGAGTAGATGGTGGTAATGGATCATTGTTAACTTCCCAGTCTCGGTGGTTGTATTGTAGTTCTGTGGAACTGTCTTGTTTGTAGGAAACACATACACATTTCTGGGGTTACAGGGCATCAGTTTGGCAACTTTCAAATGTTTCAGAAAAAAAAATTTTATTTGAACTATACTTGATAATTTTTCTGTAAGTTTGAGATTATATACAAAACTAGTAATGCTAGAGAACAAATAGAGATTGTTCGTTTCAGAATGTGCCTGATAGTGGAGGCTGACGGGACAGGTCATGGCTGTTTGACAGAGGGCTATAAAGTCTTCTCAGAGGGCTCAGCAAGGAAAAAACAGGAGCAAAGAACAACTAACCTAAGAACATCTGCATTTTTTTTTTAAATATGAATCTTGTTTTAAAATGTATTTATTTTGTGTACCAAATAATGTGGTTGATACAGAGATCACTGAACATAATTATGAGAATTTTGATCGTTCTAAAACTTATATTTGAATGAATAAATTAAGACTTCATATTATTATTTAAAAAGTCCGGGTGCATGTAGTCAGCATGTTTATTGGGCACCTGCTATGTGCTAGGCACTGCAAATAAACATGGGAAACAAGATAGACACAGCCCTTGCCCTCACGAAGCTCCCAGTGTAGTGGTAGGTGCACACACATACACACACAATTGAATGGATAGATATATATATGTATGTACGGTCTGTATGAAGTTCTGTAACTTTTTAACTTAATATATTGTGAACATTTTCCTGTGATATTTAAATTTTTGAAAAGGTACTTCTAAAGAAAGGCTATTCAATTAGAATGGTACTCTGTGAGAGTCAGCGAAAGACTCCCTATGTTTGGAACCTGTATTAGGGATCGAAAAACAAGCTTTTACCACTTGAATCACTTTGATAATGTCTTCAGAGCAAAAAGTTACTGTTTTGCTTAATATTTCATCATTTCTCCAAACATTGGACATTAGTACAGAATTATCACAAAAAGTTCATTCCAAAGCCGATTTTAAGTAGTTTTTGGATTGTCCCGGGACCTTTTCCTGTGTTTTGTCATGCATGCATATTACATGTTGAGTATGTCCCATGTGTACAAATGGAAAGTGAGGTAGGACCAAGCTAAAGATTGTTCCATCTCAGCAAGACGTAATTTTGAGAATTACACTCTCAAATTTTAACAAGCGAGACATCATTTTGAAAAATTATCTCTCAAATGCTACCAAGCATCAGAATCACCCGAAGGACTTGTTAAAAGTCAAATTGCTGGGCCCCATACCCAGAGTTTCTACCTTAGTAAGTCTAGGTTGGGGCTGGGGAGCTTTCTTTCTAATCGGTGCCCAGGTGATGATTCTGCTGGTCTGGGGACTATCACCACTGCTTAGAGGGTGTCTAGTTGAAGGGACTTGCTTAAGTTTACATGAATCCGTTACTCAAGACTCTTGAGGCCTAACCTTAAGTTTGAGGAACTCTGGGTTATTGTATCTGGTAATTTGATGTCATGGGTATTTTCTCTTGGAGTCAAAGACCGTGATATCTTGGCTTTATTTTATTCATACAGGATTAATGCAGTTTCAAATGGACAAGTCCGAGGTGATAGTTACAGTGAAGGTTGCCTGGGTCAAACAGGTAAATAGGTGTAAACAACATCT
The DNA here is from genome assembly GCF_017311325.1 of Ursus maritimus. Classification (NCBI taxonomy): domain Eukaryota; kingdom Metazoa; phylum Chordata; class Mammalia; order Carnivora; family Ursidae; genus Ursus; species Ursus maritimus. The sequence goes on from NW_024425786.1 coordinate 18,691,864, forward strand.
TACTATGCATCCTTAAAAGTGAGAATTATACATGGGCCACCTGTCGAACTCCTCTGGGTCAGAGATAGGGTGGAAGTATATCTAGAGCAGAGGTTCTAGGTTTCAAGGCATAAGGTACAAGTCACGTGTAATCTCGGCTGGCCGTAGAGCGCAGTGTACGCAGTCCTGAGTTTATAGCCCTGTGCAGTAAGACGTAGGTATAAGTGTGTACAGTATACAGCACAGGACAGTGTGTAACAAAGAGTACATGTGCAAAATAGACTTTAGACTACTTCAAGCTTTACCATATAAATTATTTTCTTCTCTTTTTTGCCAACTTTATTTGATTGGATTGGCATTTTGAAATAGCTTAGAATCATAGTCATTTGGGTGTGTCTTGAAATATACAACATAAAATTTACCATCTTAACCATTTTTAAGTGTATATACAGTTCAGTGGTGTTAAATACATTCACATTACGGTGTAACCAGCCTCCAGAATTCTTTTCATCTTGCAAAATCAAATAGAATAATAGAATTTTGGCGCCTAGGTTCACCGAGTCCCTTCCTCCTCAGCTGAGCATCTCCCGTCCCCTGGCCTCCATTGCCATGCCCCTGAGTGACGTGGGCTGAGTACAGGAGGCCTGGGGCAAGCTTCCTCGAGGGTCCAGCTTACACAAAGACTTGAGGGGACGTTGATTAAGCAACTTAAATGGTAAACTTACATTACACCCGTAGAAAAAATAAATAGGCAAAATTCAAGTGACTTTTTTTTTTCTTTTTCTTTCTTTTTTTTCTTTTAATGAAACGGGAGAAACTTCAGTAGTCAGCCCTGAGCTACACTTTCGGACTCTTCGGTTCACTCTCTTTGTAGATGAACTGAAGTAGAAGAGATACAGAAACACTGATCTGCCGTGATCGTAAACCATAAACAAATAGACAAATGTCAGCAGTTGGTGTTGACAGCAATAAGCCAGTGATAGCGAGGGCGAGGACTAGAATATGGCCGTCACATCTCTAACTAAAATTTGTTAGCTAGCACAGCATTGGGGTTCCAGAGCCCCTTGTATTTAATACCACCTCGCTGACTGTCAACTTATTATTTCATAACTCTTGTTTTGTTTTCTGTTTTGGAGATGAAATCAGAAATTAAATACAGTATTCTCTTTGCTTTGCTTTAGTGAACAAGGCAGTGTTTTTATTAAAATATATTTGTGCTAATTAAACTCACCTCAATTCATTTTAGGCAGTCTAAGGGACTGTTCATTTTATAGCAGATCTTCATAAATATTCTATAAATGTGATTTAAAATTTGTCCTCCTCTGTTCACATAATTTTAATGTAGCTTTCCCAAGTGCCAGTCACAATAAGTTTGAATTTATGTCGCTGCCTGACTTACCTGAAAGCGAAGTATGGATTCACTTTCAGTGTGTGTTTGGATTCACATATCACTGAATATGAATTTCTTGTTAGCTATACCTGTGTTATTGCTTGGAAGTTCTCTTGGAGGAGTTTAAGTTTCGGAGTACACTTTCTAAAAATATATGGAGAATCAGCCTGTAAATATGTTGAAACATATTTTGTGAGATTTTTATAGGATGGTTGAGGAATTTTTCACAGTATACATATTTAAGGAGATTAATTATAGGCACTTAGAATGTACAGACCAGCCAACAAGAAAAAGGCCAACGTCTGCACTGATGAAGATACTCAACATATCTTCCATTCTTATTTTAGACTTTAAATGGCAACTACACATTTTTTTCTGTTTTGGTTTTTGCTTTCCTTTTGAAAAGTTAATTAAACTGCTGCCATATGAGAAACAATTCTGGTAAAATGTTATTTCTTTTAAGGTGCTCGCATTTGGCTGTTCATTGGTTTCATGCTGGCCTTTGGGTCTCTGATTGCATCTATGTGGATTCTCTTTGGAGGTTATGTTGCTAAAGGTAAGAGAGAACAGTTTACATTGTACTTCGGTGGAATACCGAGGTTGTGCGTTGGAGTGGGTTATTCTAGAGTAGAGCTTTTTTTCATGTAGATGGGTCCGCTACTAGCTGCTAGCATGTATGCCTAGGAGCTCCCTTCACCCTGTCAGTATTTGGTTTTGTTTGTTTGGTATGTTTTTACTATTCTTTTCTTCTGTATTTTTTCTTCTAATCTAGAGCCTGGAAGTACTGGCACATAGTTCCAAACCTTGCTTCTCTTTGGCTCCCAAAAGCCACAAAAGCAGAATATGTATGTTCTCTAGCTATTTGGCAAGTTTTGACTTGGTGAATGATATCCATGCAAAACTCTAACATCCTAGAATTGAAATGTATTGAGGTACTAGGACATCACCTGCGTTTAGATAGAAAGTGAATTAACACTCCCTGTGCATCTGCTGTATAAGGCCTGTGCGTCCAGCAAGGCCTGCAGAACAAGGCCTGCTCTTCGATCCCTGTTTGAAATTTCACCTTTAGGGACCCCAGAAAAATACGAAGACGCCTTACTGTTCCAGGTGAAATTAAGTTATGGTTCTTACAGTAAAAATATGGTATTAATGATTTGCAAAAACTAAACCAGCAGAGATCTAATCTAGCCCATATTTTAACCCTTTATTTCTCTGAACAAAATGTAAGTCTTGGATTAAAATCACGGGTTTCCTGAATTTTTATTAAGATCATTTAAGTCTTATAGACAGGAATGATAGGCATTTTAAATATGTGTTGTTGTTGTTTATGTAATTTATTACTAAAGCCATGTTCCCAAAAATGTAGAAGAAACTGTAATTACTGCTTTTAAATGTTTGGTGTATTTCCTCTGGTCTCTTATGTTTTTGTGTAGTTACAGTATGAATACAATTTTGAACTTAGGCTTTTGCATTTTACATGATATCCTAAGTAGTTCTTTTGCTGCTACAAAATCTTAATCACCATCGTATTTTAAAAACAAAAATGTTACTTTTTATCATGTGAATTCCATACTTGTTCATTGTAGAATACTGAAAATATAAAAGAGCTCAAAGAAAAAAATAAAATTATTGATAATTCTCCTCACCCAGATGCAACTGTTACTACAGAGCCCCTTTTTGTAGAAATGTGTTTATCTCACAGAATTTTTAGTTATTTTCCTAAAGACTTCTAGAGCCAGGTTATGCTTCGAGAATTATTAGCAGGAGATCTGTAATTTTAAAAGTTGCCTTTCTAGTGGTAGTAGTTACCACTAATGTGGAATATTTAATGTGGCCTTGTAGTAGTGAAGCCTGTGCAAACCAGTTGTTACGGTAATCAGATTAATTTAAAACTATTTTGAGAAAAAGTTGATAATTCATCTACTTATCATGCTTGGTTTGTCAATTAATGAGTACTCATTGACAGCTCCGATAGTAGAAATTTATGAGGATATCAACTTCAATCTGGGATAAATTGGAACAAAATGTTCCTCTGGCAGTCTTTCCCATCCTAGCCAACGGCTTCTCTGTCCCTCCAAATGTTCAGGTCAAAAACTGGGTGATTAAGGCCTGTCAAAGGTGATACTTCTCTTTCTCTCATACCCTACGTTCAGTGCATCAGCAAACCTGTAGATTCTGCTGCTAAAATACATCCTGAATCCCACCCCTTTTTTTGAGAGAGAGAGAGAGAGGGCATGCGCGCACTTGGCGCTTGTACGGGAAAATATGGGGGTAGAGGGGCAGGGAGGAGGAGCAGAGGGACAAGAGAATCTTAAGCGGGCTCCACACTCAGTGCAGAGCCTGATGTGGGCTTCGCTCTCACTACCCTGAGATCATGAGCCGACATCAAGAGTTGGACGCTTAACCGACTGAGCCACCCAGGTGTCCCCCCACCACTTTCTTTAATATATATATATATATATATTTTTTTTTTTTTTTAAGTAATCTCTACACCCAATGTGGGGCTCAAACTTACAACCCCTAGATCAAGGGTTACATGCTGTACTGACTGAGCCAGCCAGGAACCCCCTGAATCCCACCACTTTTTACCATCTCCATTGCCACCACCCTGGTTCTAACTGTTAGTCTCTTGTCTGATTTCCTGGAACAGCCCCCCTCACTGGTTTCCGTTTCTCCCCTGACCCCCTTTTGTCTTCTCCCCTCGGCAGCCAGGGGAATCCTGGTAAAACATGTCATTACTTTTCTGCTCAGAACCAGTGGCTTCTCATTTCCCTCAGAGTGAAAAAGCCCTCACCGTGACTGCGAGACTCCATATGCTCTTCAGCCCCCCCCTTCTCTGATCAGTGTGCTGTTTTTCTCTCTTTGGCCCACGCGGCCATTCCTCTCCTGTGCCAGCCCGCCCCCACCTCCAGGCTCACCGCGCTCGCTCTTCTGCTGCTTCTCCGTGGTCCTGCCCTCACTGCCTTCCTGTCCTTTCACCACGGTCACCTTCTCATGCGGTCTTCCTGGCCACTTGGATAAAATGTCATCATTCACTGCACTTCCCTTGCCTTTTCTTTATTTTTTCTCCTCACTTATTCTCTACGTTGTTTGGCTTCATGAAGATGAGAAATATTTTGCCTGTTTTGTTTAACTGCCATATTCTCAGCACATTACAGTGCTGAACATGGTATGCACTCGCTAACTATTTGTTAAAGGAAGGAAGGGAGCTATCACTTACTAAACCAGTGCTGGACCCTGTCACACGCAGTGTGTCATTTAATACTCAAACCAACCATGGGTACCAGAAAATTCAAGTATGTAAGGCAGGAAACCTGTTCACCAGTATATCAGAAACTAAATGTTTTGGGACCATAAACCTCTAAATATTACAACTATTTTTTTACAGAAAAGGCCATTGTATACCCTGGAATTGCTGTATTTTTCCAAAATGCCTTCATCTTTTTTGGGTAAGTTTCTTTTGTATTCCTTATCCTATTTTTTTTAATTCTTTTTTTTTTTTTTTTAAGATTTTATTGAGAGAGAGTGAGAGAGAACATGAGCAGAGGGGAGGGGCAGATGAGGGCAGGGACAGACAGAGAGGGAAAAGCAGACTCCCCACTGAGCAGGGAGCCCAATTCAGTGCACGATCCCAGGACCCTGGGATCACGACCTGAGCCAAAGGCAGCCGCTTCACCGACTGAGCCACCCAGGCGGCCCTGAATGCTTTTTTTTAAATAATTGTTGATGTTACTTACTATATTTAGTTGATTGATTTACCCTGTCCAGTGCCCCTCCCCCATGTTATGTCATAAAATATGAAGAATGAGACTGAGAAAGATATTTTAATACACGGGTTGGTTGTTACCAACCTTGGGAACATACGCTAATTTTTTTAAACTGCCACCACCTCCCCTTTGATGAAGAAATGTGATTCATGTAGTTTAGTTACATAATACAGTGTTCATTTTAAATCTGTATTTCTAACAGTTGCTTTCAGTGAAAGCCTGCTTAAGACCTTTTCTCCTTAAAATTTTGTTTCTAAGTGCATTTTATAGTTTTTTCTACCCTTGGTGTTGGAACCTATGCATGAGATTTGAAGTGTGGTGGAGAAGCCCTTTTCAAGTGTGGTGGAGAAGCCCTAATATTTTTTATTCTTCTGATGCAATGACAAATTAAAAGATTACTAAAACCCCTAAAAACCTTAATACTTTTATCAATAATCATCTCTAATGTTCATTCTTCCCTGGATACTAAGGGCCTGCCCTTTTCCCTACCCTTAGCCTTCCACCCTTGCCACTGCCCCCCGCACCCCAAATCTTCTCTTTATCCTCTGCATTAGGGATTCTTTTTTTTTTTTTTAAGATTTTATGTATTTATTGAAAGAGAGAGTGGCGGGGGGTGGGCAGAGGGAGAGAGAATCCCAGGCAGACTCCACCCTGAGTGTGAAGCTCGAGCCCAGGACCCTGAGGTCATGACCTGAGCCGAAACCAAGAGTCAGACGCTTAACCACCTGCACCACCCAGGCGCCCCTGAATCAGGGATTCTTAACCGTCATCCTATGGGTAGGGTTCTGAAGATGGGGAAGCACCAGACATTTCTCTTTGCAAGACACTGGTGTTTCTGCTTGTTTCTAGGAAAAGAGTCTATAGCTTTCATGATTTTCAAGTCCCTAATGCATAAAAAGGTTAAAAAACTGCTCTGCATTCTAGGACAGTCTGTTGTAGGACTTCTCCTTTTCTATCCCTTCCTACTGACCCCCCAAAACAAAATCGAAGCCCCATATCTACTTGAGCCACTCATGAAATGCTGAAAGTTGCCCTTCAGTAACATTCAGCAGTGGTATTCAAACTTCTTCCTCCACCAGGAATTCTTATAGTTTTTTAAAATCAGTTTGGAAATAAGAAAAAAGTGAACTTAGGTGTGGCAAGATGCACAACGTCTTTGGGTCTTTCCTTGTGTCCTGAAACTAGTGGAGGAAACCAATAGAGTTTAAGCAGCAGCAACAAAAAGTTAAGCCACTGATTTTATGCAGAAAACAATAATGACCAGAGTTTATTGAGCAATTACTGTGTGCGAGGCACCGTTCTTAGTATTTTACCTGTATGCTCTCAGTCAATCCCCGTAACAACTCTGAAGGTGGTCCCATTATTATCTCCATTTTATATGTGAGGAAGCAAGCACAGAAAAAATAGGCCCCTTGTTTGAGATCACGTGGCTAACACTGAGGCTGTCTGACTCCAGAGTTCAGTCTCTAGCTACTAGGCTGATGACGTTCCGGATCTGGGGTGAATTTAGTCGATGTTTTCTCCTTTTGCTGTCCTCAGCCAGTTGTTTAGTGTGAGTTCTCTCCCCCCCCCTTTTTTGGGAGTATAACACTGTACTTCAAAAATACAGCAGGAGTCAACCTCATTCCTCAGCTTATGTAATAAAATTCGGGTGCGTTTGTGATTTTGTAGGGTAGTATAGCATGCGTCTGAGAAGGACGGTGTGGACGGGGAGGATTTCTTTTCCTTCCAAGCTGCAGTGCTGAGGCTTGGGCATCTGTACAGAAGGCCCCCTGAGCTCCCCGCTCCAGTGTCTCCACGGGGTGGGAGGTACTCGGGGCACTCAGGGCCCCACAACTTCAGCCACGGGAAGGTAGCGTGAGGTGTAAGAAAAGCTTCAGGATGCAGTTGGGGAGGGGATCTACAGAGAAGCAGCCAGGGAGGGGCAGACAGCAGCCTTCTTTATCATTAGTTACTCTGGCCGAGAGAAAGGATAAAGCACGGTCCACCTGGAGATGCTGCTGTGGCAGAGAAGTCGCTGTGTCACAGGAGGGAGGAACAGAGGGTAGAGGGGGCAGATTTGCGGGAAACGTGTATCTCTTCCAGTGAGGGAAGAAACACATGAGTTCACGTAGCAGTTTTCCTATGTCACAAAACCTTGGAAACCGATCATTGACTTCTTGTCTCTAATTAGTTACGATAAATTCCTTGTATATGGAATGAGTTTGGTTAGTTTCTCATTTGGTACTGTTGTCCCTATTAAGACTAAAAACTATGTTTTTTGAAAATATAAGCAAAGTGAAATTAAATTCAACTAATAAACACTGTTACTAGAATAGTTGTAGCAGATTGCCTGCCGTTCTGATTCTAACAGAATAATACTTAGCAGCAGCTGACAAATTACTGTTCCAGAAATCGGACACAGATGACGGTACCAAAGGTGACCATCTGACAGTGTAGGAGGGACTGGCTTTTGCCCAAGAAACTCTTCAGATTACAATTTACATCTGTTGACTAGTATTCTGAAGTATGTCTCATCCAAGCTATCTGGAGGGTAAAGGCCTGCTATTAACCAAAAGGTCAGAGGTCAAATCACTTTTTGGAGCTTTATGAAATCCTTTATAAAGAGAAATTAACATACTTGCAGGAGGGAGGACAATTTCCTGGTTGCATTTTTGTTTTCATCAAGAAACACTCAAGTGTTTACCTCTAGAAAGGCTTATGAAAGCCGTTTTAAATTGATCGTTACCATTGCAGGCTTAACCTTGAGTAGACACTGGGGCCTGAAAAACAGACGAGAAAACAAACGCAAACCAGCCCATGCCACTGCCTACCGCCATCTTCAGGTTCTCCCTCACACTTTGCCCCCCACACCCAAGGCCTCTTGAACGGCCTCTGAGGGGTCTCAGACTTGTTCTCTTTCTGTCTGTTTCTATCGTTGGGTCCCCATCATCCCTTCCTGAGCACTTCACATCCCTGATGGTTCCTCCCTTGGATCCAGTTTTCCTGTGTCACTTTTTCTTCTACAACGTGGCCCTAGTCCTGTCATTTCCCGTCTTAAAATTTTTCAAAACTTGGAGCTGTCTACAGAAGAACTCAACAGTAGTAGCCATCCAGGAAAATTCTGTCCACAGTTCTGTTTTATTAATTCTATACAGTATTTTCTGTTTTATTGAGCCAACACTTAAAATTCAAGAGACTTAATATTAAAATCTGAATTTTTGGCTTTTCCTCAAAAACTGGAAGATCTGACCATCCTGAGCCTTGCATAGAGCAACAATCACCTGTTCCTTTTAAATAGGGGGTGCATCTCTGTGTAACCCCATTTCACAAATTGCCTGGGGTTGACTATCAGGTGCCCCGTAGTAGAGCACCCAGGCTGGCACCTGCCCTCTTGATTCATGTAGGCATGTAAGGCCCCCGTGGGCAATTAGCCACCCTGGTCAGTTGGTTTACCAAATATTGGCCGCCTCCAATCCCTATCTTCCTTGTCTCTTAGGCTATAATCTAGCCGTATCGGACCCTCCCTGTTCTAACGCACGTCAGGTATCTTTACGCGTACCTGGAGATCTAGATCTAGACAGACCGGTGTGGCCTTGTGCACGTAATTGGCGTCTTGCCCTCTTAAGTTGAAACCATGAGGACAGCTGTCGACAGCTGCCCACCTAAACCCTGGATTGTAAGTTCTTTGTGGGCATGTTCCTGACACAACAGTCTCTTGGGCTTTTCCTGAGGCCCTGTGGTCTTTATTCCTCTTTGCCTTTCGATATGTTGATTCCTCTCTCTGAAACCTCTTCCTTCGTCACACTAGCTCCTGTTCCTACCATTGAAACTCCTGCTTATCCTTCAAAGCCCATTCCAAATATCACCACCTCTGTAGCTTCTTTTCTAACACATTCAGGCAGAATAAATTCTATGTTTCCATGTTCTCTTGTTACGTGGTAACTATACCTCTTCCCCCCGCTTTCACGCCCCCTCCGCCATTACCACATTGTGTCACCAACAATGTGAAACGTGAGCAGCTTGAGGGCAGGAGCGCCGTACCTTACGTAGTTTTATAGCCCACGCATCTAGCACGCTATATTCAGAAAAGGTTTGTGGAATGACTATGATAAAATTAGACATACAACGGCTACATACTAAACATTGGTTAACTTTTTAAGAGTGGCATAGGTCTCCAGTCCCCAGAAGTCAAGGACGCGGGAAGCACGTGATCAGTTTCTGTTCTGATATATTCCGTGGTTTTTTTTTATACAAGTCATCAATCCTTTGTTGCTAGTTTCCCACCATTCTCCCAATCTCACATACTCTTTTTTTCCCCCCCAAACTCAACTAGATGTGATGTTTCTTATTATATTTGCAGAGGACTGGTTTTTAAGTTTGGCCGCACTGAAGACTTGTGGCAGTGAAAACATCCGGTTTGCTTCCGCACAGCAGCCCTGCATGGGTTTTTACTACTCACTCCCAGTTTTTTGTAATGCCATTTTCTAAACTCATTTTTGAGTGTAGTCTCAGCCTCAATTTCTGTAATACTGAAATCATGAGAACTTCCTATGTAAACAACAACAAAAATCTATTGTGGTGTGCATTGGATTAACTTATAAAATGTTAAAAATATGCCACATGAGTAACTTGTATTAAGTTTTATCATGATGTAATTTGTAAAAATAAATTACAAAAGGAATAATGGATGCATCTTATACGGGCATTTGTCATATCCAAGGTCCAAAACTACAAATTAAAGTGCTCTGAAGAGTTCATGTGTCTAAGTGTGGCCTCTTCTGTGTCAAATGTTAAGTGAAATATAAACATTTTCTTGTTTTTAAATCGAGGCAATGGTCAGAATTCTTTCTCGTGATACTCTGTGTTTGGTTTATACAGTTTTGCCAAAAATTCTGCAAACATTTCAGTGTAAGTAGCCGGTGAGGGTCTCCCAAGGGGTGAGTGACCGTGTCGGAAGAGAGAAGCTTCTGATTCAGCCACCAGGCTGCTCAACAGTGTCCCTTCGGTGCCCCTGATGGGGGTGTGGGGAGTGGCAATCACTCAACCATGACACGTGATCCTGGTGGGTTGCTGACAGTCACTCTACATCCACCATTGAAGGAAAGAGGAAAAGGATAGAGACTTGACACTAGGCTTTACTCAGGCAACAAATTTTTGTTGTTGGTTTGACAATAAATTGGATTCCAAGTTTCTTTTTTTTTTTTTTTTAAAGATTTTATTTATTTATTCGACAGAGATAGAGACAGCCAGCGAGAGAGGGAACACAAGCAGGGGGAGTGGGAGAGGAAGAAGCTCATAGCAGAGGAGCCTGATGTGGGGCTTGATCCCGCAGTGCCGGGATCACGCCCTGAGCCGAAGGCAGACGCTTAACCGCTGTGCCACCCAGGTGCCCCAATGGATTCCAAGTTTCATTGTATCTCTGTACCAAACCACTAACCTCAAAATAGACCAGCAAGGTCAATTAAAATTACAAACATTAACTATGAGAATTCTCATAGTCTGTTCCTTTCGGAACCCTGCTATCTGTCAGGAACCCTGCTATCTGTCAGGACCCCCCGCCAACCTTGGCAGAATGGGAATCTTTTTTTAAATGAGCTAGCTATGGGGTACATGTTCTTTAGAAATATAGCTTGAAATGTTTTCTTTCATAAAACTTGCTACGTTAGCCCTTCCTGAAACACAGAATATCTCCTAGATGATTTAAATTCGTGGTGCTCTCGTCCACACCAGCCACCTGGTCTTTCACCGTGTACATCTGGAATATCGCCTGGGCGTTCAGACACACCCAAAGAAATGGCCATTTTGCTGCCATCCCACAGCCAATCACTCACAGTGGGTTTTCAGAGAATTCGAGGGCATCTGAAAGGTTGAAGGTCCACCTCCTCTTTTTACAGATGACGGAACCCACACTGTGGAAATGTAAATGGTTTTCTCAAGGTCATAGAACTAGTTTTTTAATCTTGAGACACTGTATCGCCACAATTGACCGTAATGTCTTTCTCTACAGTTAAATCCAGAATGCACCCAGGGTATAAGAACTACTTTGTGAAACTGCTGGAATAGAAACGCAGTGTCACATTATAGGACTAAATATAAGTGAATCCTTAATTTTTTCCTATTTTATACTCTGCTGATGTAGACAAGAGTTCACTGGTTAGCATAGCACACTTTGTTAAGCATGAGAAAGAATCTAAGAATTGTCAATAAAATTGAACCAATACTTTAATTACATGTCTGCACCAAGAAAATACTGATAGCATCATCTTTAATGAAACCAAACATTTATTTTAAACTATTAGGAAATTACCATTCAAATAAATTCTTAATCTTATTTTTTAATATCAAATTCATCTCTGACTTTGTTCCATTGTATATAAGGAGACTTTGCTGTAACGAGTGTCTGTCATCCACAAAAAAAAGGGAGGCAACAGTGAAAGGAAGTTGTCTCATTTTCAGACAGGCCTTGTTTTTCTTGGATGCTTTTGCTTAAAATCCAATAGCCAAATGAGGAAACTGTGAAAGCAAAGCAAACATTTTTATTACAGATGAACCCTGATAGTCTTAAAATTTGGACACATATTGACTCTGGCTTGAGCTCTGGAAACTGACATGTTGACCAAAATGTGGTCTCATCACAAAGGTCTTAGAGGGTCTTTCACAAAATCTGAATTGGAAAACTCTTAGATCTCATTTCTTACAGTTCCTTACATGAGTCATTGATAAATAGTGATCTGGTTTTTGTTTGAATGCCCCCAGTGACTGAGGACGTACTACCATTTGAAGTAATTCATTCCATTTTGCAGACGAGTTCAAACTGTTAGCAATTTATACAGCCTCGCCCACTGGGCCTAGTTACATTCTTTGGAGAAGCATGGGAACACACATTTGTCCTTCTCTACATGACAATCTTTCAAGTATTTGAGGATCGTTCTTAGGTCTCCTTTGGTGTTCTGTTCTGCAAGCTAAGCATATCCTAAATTCTTGGGTGGTGTCACGTCACACCCTGCCATAAATCACTGCGCCTCGAGTAGCATGGACCACAGAATTGTAGAAGTGGAAATCAGAGTGGCTCACATTTATGGGGTGTTTTCTGAGGATCACTGTGCTATCATTTCACATGATCTTTAAGCCCTTACAACAACCTGCTGAGATATTACTGTTCCTCTCTCCACGGAGATGGGAACAATGAGGCTCTGAGAGATCACAGAACAAGGGCTGGTAGAACTCAGATCCGTCTGACTCCACAATGTGGAATTTGATCTCATTTTACAAATGAAGAAACAGCCCCAGGTAAGTAATGTGACGGGCCTGAAGGTACTAGCTTGCCAGTGGGTGAACTAGGGCTCGAATTCAGATCCGCTTTCCGTAACAAGGCTCTTTTCAGGGGCCTCTCCAAGAGGGGAGGAGTCAGTTGGTAGGCTCCTAATCTGTTTTCCTACTTTGCTTTAGAAACCCACTCTCCTCATTTTTGTTGAACAAGCATTTGCTGGATCCTTACTGTGTGTCTAGAACGTGCATCTTAAATCAGAAGCAGGGTGATACCAGTGGGACGAGGCTAGGTTTTCAGAATTTTGCCCAGCACGGCAGGAGGGACGTCACACATTCTGAGGAATTTATATGCTAAAACAGTGGTGGTGTTTATGTTTCTTGGCAATAAAATCATTTTTAAAATAAACGGCAAATACTTGTTCAGAAGCCAGTGGGTGATCTGCAGCGTACTGCACTCGTTCCAGAATCCATCCTCCGAGCTTGGTCTGACTCTACCCAACTCCCAGCCATTATCCTTTCGTTTCCCCACTTAAACTTTTGGGAGCTTCCAGTGGCCTGGAGGGTGAGTCAAGTGGCTCCCGCCTGCCTTTCCTCCTTCCCTTCACCGACCATCCCGCTGAGCCAGGTTGCCTCCTGCTTCTCTGGTTCTTGCTCACAACCTTCCCCTTGCTTGGAATGTCTTTCACTTCCGGCCACTTAGCCAAATCCAGCACAGCTCCAAGTTCTGTGTTCCCTGACCTCCCCAAACTCAGGATCTTTCCCTTCTCTCGTCTGTCCAGCAGCTACTGCCAGGATGACTCACTCAGTGCTTAATGATAGAGCTGTGCACATAGAAAGATCCAGTCCTTCTACATGGTGAAAGCCCTAGTTTCTCTGAACCCCCACACAGTACCCAGGACAGGGGCTTGTCTGCGATAGACTTGCAAAAAAGCTATTTTCTTCAGAAAGGTTAACTGTGGAATTAGTTTTAATAAGTGGGTGCCAGTGAGTTCTTGTGCTTTGGAAAGCATTAAATAAAATCCATGGGTTATTAAATTGAAATAAAAAGCGGAAGGAAGGAATTTATGAAAAATTGTGTCAGGTAGGATCGTTGTAATGTACAGGAAGACAGAGGGTTAGTATGTGCAGTTCCTTGAGATCTGGAAATTCATTTCGTTTAGATTTGTCTTCACGCAAGAGCTCTGTCATATATTAGGTAATACATTAAGTGGAATTAGTGAGTGAATGATTAATTAGTAATAGAACCATCCAAGGATGACATGGGTACGTTTGGGGAGTGGTGAATGCCCCATCCCAAGAACTGCCAGGCATGGTTTGGGCAACCAGTGAGGGAATGTCCTTTCCAACCCCCAGGCGTCTGGTTCCCTGAAGTGCGTTAGGACATTTGAGGATGATTAAAATGTTTTTTCGGATGGTTTGCCAAAAAAAAAAATTAAAAAAAATTACCCCTGGATTTATCAGATTTGGAAGTCTGAATTCTTGCCTCTTTAATGGATATTTGGCTTTTCAAATGAGAGCTGTGTTCCGCTGCTGAATAAAATGTTCTGCTCAGCTATAAGAGGAGAAATCAGAAGGGCGGGGGGAGTAACTGTCCTCCAGGAGCGTCTGTGTCTTTGGAGCCAAACAGACACCAGTTCAAATTCCTCCTTTTCCATTTACTAGCTTTATCATTTTGGCCAAGTTACTCTTCAACTTTTTTTTTTTTTTAAGACTCATTCATTTTAGAAAGAGAAAGAGTGCAGTGGGAGGGGCAGAGAGAGAGCGAGAGCGAGAGAGAGAGAATCTTAGGCAGACTCTGTGCTGAGCCCGGAGCCGACGTGGGGCTCAATCTCACAACCCCAAGATCATGACCTGAACTGAAACCAAGAGTCAGATGCTTAACTGACTGTGCCACCAAGGTGCCCCCATTCTTCATCTTTAAGACAGGGATGCTTACTCTTGTGCGGGGTTGTTGTAAGGATAAAATCAGATAATGCCGAAAAGCATCTAGCACAAAATCGGAAACCATCGGCTTACGATAAATGATAAGTATCATGCTTACGCATTCCTTCATGGTTGGCTAAGCCCCCAGTAATAAGCTTTCCTGTTCACGTGGTGCTTTGCATTCCATAGTTTACAGAATGTAGTTACAGCCATTATTACCTTGTTTGGTCTTCGAAACAACCCAGAGAGGTAGAACAAAGATTACCATTCTTATTTTACCAGTAAGAGAGGTCAAGGAACTTGCCTCCATGAGACCCTGCAGAACGGTGACTGGAATTCAGGTCTTCCCGTTCTAGGTCCGTCCCCATGGTTCCACTTCACCCGCTGCTGCAGTGCCCAGCGTTAGGTGGGGTTCCTCACATTTCCTTCATTCATTCAGCAAGTATTTACTGCAACTCAAATAATTGAGCTGGATATTGGTCCGTTTGTGGCATCCCTGGCTGATTAGCAGAATGCTTGGCATGTAGGGGTTACTCAAGAAATACTTGAGGGATGAATTAAAAGTTTTCTGAGTCCTTTCACTAGATTAGCCTGCTTACCACTGAAGGGGCAAGAATGCTCGCAGGGACTGAGAGAAACTGGCTGTAGGGAGAAGCTGGTAGAAGATGAGACCGTTTATAAGCAACAACGTGGATGACTCTCAGAATAATTATGCTGAGTAAAAGAAGCCGGAAAAAGAACGTACTGTATGATTCATTTATACAAAATTATAGAAAATGTAAACCAATCTATTGGACAGGAGGCAGTTCAGTGGTTGCCTGGGGATGGAACGGGGTGGAGTAGGGAGGGAATAGCTTCAAAGAGGCACAAGGAAACATGGTGGCCACGGATATGTTCATTATCTTGACTGTGGGGATGGTTTCATAGGTATATAAATATGTTTAAATGTATCAAATTGTGTATTTTAAATATGTGTGTTGTAGTCAGTTATACCTCCATAAAGCTCTTTGACATGGAAAAGGAAGAAACGGAGTTAAGAGAAGAGGTAAAAGGAGGAGGCAAAGGAGAAGAAGAGGCAGGTTCTCTCTACAAACACTATTGCCAAGGCCCATAATGAGGCTGGGTCTCTGTCCCCTTAGTGATCGGTATCTAGGCATGCCAGGTGGAGAAAGGATTGGCTTGGGAGGTCTAGTTCCTGGTCTTAATCTCTGCCACTCGCAAAGGTCTGATGCTGGGCATTAGCCTGACCTCTGTCAGCCTCCACTTCCCATTTATAATTTCACAATTTTGCCCAGCCAACCTCAGCATCATATGGAAGTTACGTACGGTGACGCATCAGAGTACGTGGTGAACTATGAGTGTTGGTCAAAGGGAAGAGGGCAGTGGGGTGACAGGGAACGAGCCCTGAGCCTCTCTCTAGACTAGTCTTGACAACAAACACTACAGGGAAACAGAGACCCTCAGCAGCAGCCGCGTGGTTCAAGCTCTCTGTCCTTTGGCTAAAGGATCCCAGATTCCTACAGTACAAGTGGTCTTACGACCACTAGCTACTGTTGATCGAGAGTTGTGTTCTAGATCCGGCTCGGCTGCACACTCACTGTGAGAACTCAGACGGTCATGGCTCTGCTCAGTGTGTCTGTCAAATGAGACTGCACTTGCTGGCTTGTGCTGTCCTTCCAGCTTGTGCACTGCAGGATTCCATCACCTTTACGCCAAACACTTTGCCCACGTTGATGACCCCAGATGGGGAAAGTGTGGCCAGCAGCCGTTCTCACATCTCTGATGCTCAGTGACTTTGAGGCATCAGGGGAATGGTAACCTTTACCACTTCCCCAGCCCTCACCAACACACACAGACACACACACACACACACACACAGACACGCACACACACTGTTTTTATTTTGTTCTCACAAACACCAAGTCAACATATATACAGACATAACATATCTTTTTAAGTTCAGTCACTCAGCATCAATGACATTAGGTTAAAAATCTTACCTCCCAGAAAGCCTGGTCATCAAAATATTTAGCCGCATGAGGTGCCTTACATATTTTGAGGTTTAAGACCAAACCTGTTAAAATTCATAATTACATGTTAAACCTTTAGAGCACAGCATTTGTTATCTCAAAATTCATCAAAATATCATAACCATATCAACTACGGTTATCTGAACAAAAATCCCTTTTTTTTAAAGCCAGGAGACAGACAAATTGAAGCTTTGGCCTTCCTGGACCAGCTTTATTAATTCTACGGACATCTTTTAAAAGAAACTGGCAAGAGCAATTATCTCCAAAGGGTTTAGATGATCTTGAGAGGTGTACGGTAGCCACCGATCTGACATGCTTCCCGAGGTGGAGTAGAAGAGCCCAGTCAGACGGCGCTCCTACTTAAAAGCCCATCTATTTAGACCACAAGAGCTACCATGGACAGCAACTCCAATTAGGGGCTCCAGTCAGGTGTCACTGGCTCCAGTAAATTCTGTGACCTCAGCTCAAGACTCCACTTGTGTAGTTATGAAAGTAGTTTATAATAACTTGCTTTCGTGCCTATTGTTCTTTTCACCCAACCAGCCTCTGCCCAGAGAGCTTGGCCCTGTGTATTCCTCCAGCTGCCCAAAGTAGGCTGAATTTCCCAGGACACATAAAGGGATTGCTCGCCTTTCATATGAACCAGGGAAATGCCGTTGATAGATTTATCTGCGTTATTTTTAGTGGTGATCGGTCCCCATGTATTAAGTAGTAAGATTAACAAGAGTAGGCGTGTACTTATTCACATTTTCCTTTTGTAATGCACACCTTTAACTGATATTGACATATAGGGTGTAACCAGCATACCTCATTTAGCTAGAATTATTCAGAAACGATCTCTAACACCTACACGAAACTTTCCAGATACCTGAGGCTTACTCACCACTGACAAAAATCCATCCAAAATATACTATATTTTCTTGTCTTATGAGACAACACTAAACACATTTAGACTGGTTTTTTTTTCTATCAGAACCATTGCTAGGAACATCCACTTATGAAACGCGCTATATAATGAAGAGGAAGTATGAAGCTGTCGAGGGTTGTTGGCTTCTCTTGGCAGCCCAAGCTTTCATGTTCTAGCGTCTGGCTTTAAGAATTTCTTTTCTTCCGTTAGGCTGTCTCCTTTCACCTCTCACTTCTACTAGTGTGCCTTAACTCTAGAAACCTGTCCCACTTCTTACCTGCCATTTCTAATCTGCCGGAACTGGGAAACCCAATAACCATACTTGACAGGATTGTTTCTTATGTAAGTGTAGGCAGGCCCCAAGCTGGGGGGCCTCTTGGCAAGGAAAATGCTCAGCTTTAGGGGGTCAATTTAGTGCTATTTTGGCTGCTTGGTGGCCTCTTTACCCCTTCCATGTTCATGTTCATTTTATTCACCAGTGTTCTTATGTTCAAAGCCACATGTAGAGAGGAACGCTCGTCAGTCTTACCTCTTAAAGGAACAATATTCTGTTCTCCTTCTCGACTCCAGGAAAGCATTAAAAAAGCCCTCCCAGGTGCTTTACAAGACCGTGCAAATCAGTGTCACTTTGTGAATGCTAGTGACAATGGTGAATGGTGTCACAGTCTGGGGGAGGGTTGCCAGATAAAATACAGATGCTCAGTTAATGTTGAACTTAAAAAACGGGCACCTTGTATTTCCACTTGCTATTCTGGTAACCCTACTCAGGATTAGACCGCCACCACGAATAGAACGTAAACTTACGGAGGGAGGCATTTGTCTCATCTGGTAACCCTACTCAGGATTAGACCGCCACCACGAATAGAACGTAAACTTACGGAGGGAGGCATTTGTCTCATCTGGTAACCCTACTCAGGATTAGACCGCCACCACGAATAGAATGTAAACTTACGGAGGGAGGCATTTGTCTCATCTATATCTAATCAATCACCTCGACTCTGCTGAAAGCTGAGGCCAATGGGTATATTAGAGCAATTCTAGTCAGTCTTGCTCTCTAAAACCACCCAGGCAATTCCAAAAAGTACCTTCCTGCATGTTTTGAAGCATAAAAGAAGCCAAATGATTAGTTACCATCATCCTTTCATTTTATAGCGAAGCCACCCAAGGCTCAGAGACAGTAAACTGATGTGCCCAACGCCATACAACTCCTTTATGTCTCTTAATTGGCATTCATTCCCTGCTTAGGGACACAGTATATGAATGTCTAACCAATAAAGCTGTTTGCCTATAGAATAAAGGTGAGCAGTTCTGGACAGAAATCATATTTTTGCCTAGCATATAAATAAGACTGGCAAATTAGTAACTCCCTAAGGGTCTTTGCTGTTCTGTCATATTGCAGGAGCAAAAGCATACTTCAATCCTCTGTTTAAAGATTTCCAGTGGCTTCCCATCTCTCAGAATGATCTGGCTCCTTGTTACCACTCTGTTCTCAACCCCCGCCACTCTCCCTTTCACTCTATCCATATCAGCCACACTGAGCATGCTTTGCTCCTGCCTCAGGGCCTTTGCACTTGCTATCCCTTTTCATGGAATGCTCTTCTGCCAAATAAACACATGGTATGTCTCCTTCCCTCTCTCCTTTCAGGTTTCTGCTTAAAGGTCAACTTATTAGATAGGCCTTCCCTTCCCACACTTCTACAAGAGCACCCCACCCCCACACTGACTGACTCTGTGTTCCTCTACCCTGAGTTATTTCTCTTCACAGCACTTACCACCTCTGACATAGTAAATACTCTACTTATCTGTTTATTTATTGTCCCCTTCCCTCCACTAGGATATCAGCTCCATGAGATCAGGGAACGTGTTTTCTTCACCGCTGTGTCCCTAGGGCCTAAGAATAGTGCCCTGACTTGTAGAAGATATTGAATAAATACTTGCTGAACAAAATAATAGTATGGGTATTCTCAGGGAGTGAAGGTAAAATTTTTGGCATAAGGGCTTCCTTGGCTCACTGTACAAAATTGGGTGAAATCATCAGCCCTGAGCTCAAGAGGCTGCAATGTTGTCCCTCACTGCTACTTGTAAGCTCCAGAAAGTCTCTTACTTTCTCTGGCCCTCAGAGTCCATACCTCCAGCAGGTGACCTCTGAGGGCCTTTCTAATGCTGAAATCATGTGACTCTGTTTTTGTTGTTAATCAAGGTCTGAGCCCCTTTGCATCATTTGGCTCGAGCTGCGGGGGTTCGCAGGGAAGGGGATGGGCACAGACACGTGCAGCCATGGGCCAGATGCCCTCTGGCCTCAGGTCCTGTGTCCTGGGCCATGCGGGAAGGAGGGTGATCTCACACTTACCTGTCAAAACACCAGCTATCAGACCCGAAGCCACGGCCAAGCTGAGTGTCCCGGTGCCAACGAACAACTGGTAACTGATCCTAGAAACAAAGCAGGCTGTAGTCACGATCAGGCATCAGACTCCAGAGGCCATCGGAGTCAAGAAGGACTGTCTGCAACAGCAGTGATGCTGTCAGGAAGGGCTATCAGAAGAACAAGCATCCTCTCCCCAGGTAACCCATTCCCCTGTCGTGTTCCTGCAAAGCCACCCAGACATGGAGGAGAGAAAGGGGGGTTCCAAGATCCTATTTAGCTGACTTCAATTCTCAGAAACCATGGATGATGAACGTGACTGGGAGGCAGAAAACCCAGGTTCACGTCCAAGGACTGTCGCTAGCTGCATGATCCCCGGCAAGTCACTTAACCTCTCTGAGCCCCAAGTTCCCTCATGAGGCAATTACAGATGAAAGTTCTATTTCCATCAGGGCAAGGTGGAATAGAGCGTGGCTGTCAGGCTCAACTCCCTGTTGAACATACTTCCCTGTCCTCTCTCCTTCTAGGCAACCGCAGGACCTCACTTTAAACTATGAAGTGGTCTGGGAGGTCATCTACATGACCTTGCAGTAGGCGAAGATTTCTTAAACGGGACCCACAAACATGAAGGGAACAATGATGAAGTGAACTGTGTTAAAATTAAGAACTTCTGTTCATCAAAAGATACCATTAAGACGGTGAAAGATAACCCACAAAATGGGAGAAGATATTCATGACACATTTATATGACAAAGGCTCTATATCCAGAATTCCTACAAATCTATAAGAAAAAGGCAGAACAACACAACAGAAAAATGGGCAAAAGAATTTGGACGGATATTTACAAGAGGAGATGTTCAAATATCCAGAAAGCACATGAAAAGTGCTGCACTTCATCGGTCATCAGGGACATTAAAATTAAAATGATGTTTGATGCCTAAGCGGATAAACTTAAAAGGAAGGAAAATATGGGGTGTTGGAGAATATATGGGGTAAAGGGAACTCTTGGGTGCCACGGGTGACTGGACTGGCACAAACTACAGTGGAAAACTGGTCATATCCTCTAAATGGATCCTATGAATGCCGTGATCCAACAATTCTGCTTCTAGGCATCTTCTCAACAGAAGAGCATTTGTATGTTCTAAAAAAAAAAAAAAGTGCTAGAATGTTCATAGCAGCGATCCTAGAATCTTCATAATAGCTCCAAACGGGAAAGAACGCAATGCTCATCAGTAGTGGATAAATTGTTTTGTATTCGCACAATGGAACACTTGTTTTAACTGTGTTTCTTAGATTCTGTATTTGTCTACACGGCACTCATTTATCACGGGGCCCAACTAATGGCCGAAATTGTTTACCGCGCTCTCTCCAGCAAGTCAGCTTTCAAGGGACGGCAAAATTCATATGATCAACCCCCTGACCATAAACTCTAACATATGCTTTCAGTTCCTGCCCAATAAGGGACTCCCGCCCCTCACCCCCATCACCCCACTGCCACCCACCTGAAGGCATAGTCTCAGTTCCTCTCTCTCTGCTGCCCGGTCCCTGGGTGGGATAAGGTTTTGTGGGGCCCTACATGGTGTGCGGAGCCTCTCATTTCCAGGAGAACCGTAACAGTAACCTTTTCCTTCAATGACATTCAGCTCTCCGTGTCACCACTCAGTCACTTTGGAAGTAAATCCCAAGCACAATTCTACACCCTACCCCAATGAAAATGAACAATCTACAGAGATGCTCGACATTGTGGGAGAGCCTCCCCACTGCAGGGCAGAGTCAAAGCCAGGCACACAAGAGCTGCATGAAGGACAAAAGCAGGCAAAACCGACCAGTGGGGTTAGAAGTCAGGTTTGTGGCTGCCCTGGAATAGGACACAAAGGAGTTCTGGGTGCTGGTCACATGGGCGTGTCAGAAAAATCCATGCAGTGGTGCCCTGATGATATTTCTACTTCTCTAGATGTACACTGCACTACAAAAACGGGTTTTTTTTAAAGTAATATTTGGTGGTAGCACAGAAGCTAGCCCTGTATCAGCTAACTGCCAACCACCACCCAGTTCGCTCTATCCTGATGTGATGTGAAAGCTGAAATGGATGGCACAGACCTAGCCATAATGAGACCCCACGCAGGGTGGGCTCCCCTGCACCACGGCCTCCGCTCCCCAGTTTACCGTCTGATTTCACATGATGCTGGAGCAGCCCTCTGAGCGAGCTGTTAACGTCCCTGTTCCACAAATGGGGAGATCCAGGTTAGGAAAGTGAGCCAGGGTCTCCAACGTCACATGGCTTGGCATGGGTGGCTCTTGGGATTCAAACCCTATCTACCCACAAAGGCCAGACAGATCTTTCCCGTTTGTGGGTTACCTTCACAAATTCGGCCATATTGGCATTCCAAGGATACTATTTTTTAAAACATTTTTCTTTAAATTGACTTTTTTTTTTAACATTTAAATAAATGTATTTAAAAGGAAACTTTGAGTCACCTATGTAAATGGAAGAGAAATGGGAGGTAAGTGTAAAAAGACAGAGTGCAAACAGAGTGTTGCGAAAGTCTCCCCCAGATGCAGCCTGAGCACGTGTCTCAGCCGGAGGCTGCCTCGTGGGCCTTCACACCTGATGTCAGCGTGCGTCAGAAGCGCAGAGACGCTTAGCACCTGAGTGCTGGCTTTCTCCCTGATGCAATCGAAGGACTGAACTATTGAAAAACAGCATCTGCCCTGCAGGAGTCAATGTTATTTAAGTGTCTCTGCAGCACTTTACTCCCACGCTTTGGGGAACCCAGCCCCATCCCAGCGGCAAGCGCAGCACGGGACCTGTTCCCATTTGCTCCCCGGAACAGGAGCTCGGCAAGCACTGTGGACTGAATGAGAAGCCAACCGTGTTGTCCAATGACACCAAGCTAATAAACCGTTGCTCCACGTGTCACACTAAGTGCTCTGACTCCCAGCTCGTCCTCTGTCCCTCTTTCCATACGCAGAGGTGCTTCTCCTGTAGAAGCAGCAGTAGCAAGAATCCTGGACAAGAGGGTGTCCACTCCATGCTGAATCTTCACAGCAGACCTGGGACGCAGATCTTATTAGCCCATCGTGCAATCAAAACTGAGGCTTGAAGAGAGTTTGAGTATACTGTGCCTGAGGTCACACGGCAGGTAAATGGGACCCTGGTCTGTCCCTCCCTGAAGCCTGTGCCCTTGACTTCCGGCTGACCAGAGGCCTCTCTAAGAGAGGTCCTTGCTGTCGCTATCCCCTTCCCTTTGCTGGGTTCCTACAGAGGAGAGAGGACTACGTGGTCCTCCACTGTCCCATCCTGGTGAGACTGACTCACAGAGGTGTGCGAGAGCCCGCTCCCAGGGGCAGGTTGACCGGCCTCTGTTCTCAACCCTTGCCAACTCCCAGTTCAGTGATAGTCCCTCGATGGTTGCTGTTGGCCACAGACGGGAGTATCTGTACCACTGCGATCAGGGCTTGGTTTCCCTGGAGAGCAGCTTGTTTAGTAGCCACCATAGGTTGGCTGGCCTTTGTTTTGTGTTCTATTGTTCTTTGCTGTTGTTTGCTCCAGGCTAGTAGTCTCAAACTGCTTTGCAGGAGAATCCCCTAGAGGGCTGGTTGACACACGGATTACTGTGCCCCATCACAGATTTCTAACAGTGCAGGTCTGGGTGAGGGTAGCATTCGCATTTCTAGCAAGTTCCAGGTGATGCTAGTGCTGATGAGAACCACTGCTCTAGGAGAGCCACAGAAGCACAGAGTAGGGAGCTAGAAGGGAGGTGGTTCAGAAGTCACAGGCTGGCCACCCAGGAGCAGAATTTGGCCCACATGATGTTTCTAATGATTCTAAATCTTTTGTCAATGCTTGGGAGCGCAGGTGCGCCACTCTAGATTTCTGGCTTCTCTTGAAAAGTCATTAGATCTGGGGACACTGAGCCTGGGTCCTGGCACGGTCATGGTTGCCCAGGGCCGAAGAGCAACTGCCCGCGATTTCCCAGCCTCCTCTCGCTGCTCTCATCTTGTAACCTCACCTGCCTGGCCCCTACAGGCCCCTGAGCTCCACAGAGAGGGACTTCGGGGCTCAGACAGAGGAAAGGATTTGCTGAGTTGCGCTACTGTTAAAACAGCGCAGACACATCACTGGAGCCCATCACTGCGGTGTCTTGCTTCACACAGACCGTCTCCTCCCCACCTGGAGGTGGGATCCCCCTTACCCAAGCAGTTCAAGGAGGGACGTCTCACACGCTGTATGTGATCCCTATAACGTGGGGCTGTGGCCATCTCTGTTGTCAGAGCTCCAAGGGACCCAGCCCTCCATGATTTCTCCGAGATGCCTCCAAACACGATGAGCTCCTCGTCACCTGCTTCAGGTGCTCATCGCCTTTACAGCCACATTCCAGCCGAGTGACTGGGGGCGGATAACTCCCCATACGTATCATCTCTTAGAGTATGATAATAATACCTCTCGGAGGATGTGAGGATTAAATGAGGTGATGCACGTGAGGCTTTCAGCATAGGGCCTAGCGCCTAGAAAGAGGTCAATAAACAGTGGTGATTGTTACCAGTACCAGTACCATTATTATTGTTATCACTGTTATCAGTTCCTCTGGAAAAATCTATTCCTGTATCATGCCCAAGTCACTTTCATTTTATGTGAGCCCATAATAGTAATAATCACACAAACTCCTGGGGCGGGGCGGCAGTGCGCGGTGATGGCCAGGGCTCAGGTATGTCAAACTAGTCACTGGCGTCTGTTGTCTGGAGGACATAGGATCTGACCCTAGTCCCGAGGCCCACGTTCCTGCCACACAGTGAGAACTTAGCCAAGCTCCTTCTCTCTCTGGGCCTCAGGGATGATCTGTGCCTAGCATTTTCCTACATTAAAGTATTAAAGCCTTTTAACCACAAGGTGCCTGGCCTCAAGCAGCCTCCAACTACCCTGTGAGGGGACGCCCTGTTATTATCTGCGTTTACACCAGGCAATGAGGCTCAGAGAGGTTAGGCAGCACACTCAGCTAGTAAGAGGTCAAGATGAATCTGACTCCATGACACACTCTTCACCATGACCTAAACCACCAGGGGTTAAACAATGGACCCAACTGGCTCGGGCCCGATGGACAGGCTCTGTCTCCATTTGGGGGGGGCTCACAACTGTCTGCCTTTGCCCGGCACCTAAGCTGCCCTTTTCAGAAAGAAAACACGGCCTGGAGAGATAGAGGCGAGGCAGAATGTATTAAGAAATCTGCCAACAAATATTTGCTAAGGCTGCTGAGTGCCTGGCTCTGAACGCATGCACCTCGGCGGAGGGCTCTGGGCACATTTCTTCCTGCGTTGGATGGGGTGAGAAGGGGATAAGCCAAGTCACCTACACAGACTTCTTGATCCAGCTGACCTCATAGATGATCAGCAGAATGTAGGCGATCCCTCCGAGCAGACCTGGCAAGCCAAAGGTGTAGTGCACGCCGCAGGTGTCGTGGATCCCCAGCACGTGGTTAAAATTTGCCTGGAACAAACGACAGATAAGCGGATGTACATGGAAGACGGATATCCCCTATCCAGGCTTTCCACAGATCCTTGGCATCCAGGGAAACCCACAGGGGATAGGTTTGGGGCTCACCTCCACCAGGGCTCCTTAGGCCTCAATGTGTACTTGCATCTCGTGGGGAGCTTGAGAAACTGCAGAGTCAGAGTTAGTGGGCCTGGGGCGTGAGATTCTGTGTTTCTCACCAACTTCCAGGTGATGCCGACGCTACTCGCCCCCTGACCACCCTTCGAGAAGCAAGTAGGTCTAGCCCAGGCCCGACTCACACGTTGGGCTGATACTTCTGTGTTGTGAAAAGGCCATCCCAAGCATTGTAGGATGTTTAACAGTGTCCCTGGGCTCCACCCTTGAGATGCCAGGAACAACCCCCGCACCGTGTGTTAACCAAAAAATGCCTGCAGATATTGTCAAACGTCCCCGGGGGGTAATTGAGACTCGCTGGTCTAGCCCAAACGTAATTGTCATCCCAAAGACAACATGACTAATGAGAAGAATCCGACCACCCCCTCTCTGGACTAGCCTTCAGCATTCTTTCCCCTCCACCACTTAGCCTCCCAGAGGACCATGAGCCAACCAATGTGGATACGAATGCAAACTGGACAGGTGACTTTCCCCCATGGGATCCCCCACTGTCTTTAGAGTAAAAACCCAGATTCCTCAAGCTGCCCAGGAGCCACACCTGAGTATCTCCCATGTCTCAAGACTGTGGTCCCACCACACTCCCAGGGGAACCCAGTGCTTCAGCGTCTGTTTCCTGGCTGGGCCGTCTGCTCTTCTCACCACTGAGCCTTTGAACACACTGTTCCTTCTGTCCAGGATACACTTCCCTTCACTTTGCCTGGCTAATATTAGTCATCGGTCAACACGCGGCTGAGACATCCTCTGCTCCAGGAAGCATTTCCTGATCCAGCTCAGGCTGGCGTAGGTGTGTGGCGTTATGCTGATTTGGCCACTGCCCTCACCACACTATAGCTCAGGAAGCAGGACTCGTGTTAGAGCATATGTGCTGAATGGACCAAGGGATGGATGGACGGATGGATGGATGGATGAGTGAGTGAGTGAATCATCTCTGAATCGTTCCCCCAGTGATGGAGTCAAGGAAACAGGCACAAAGAAAGCAACGGACACCCAGCCTGATGAGAATTTATGCAGGTTTCCCTGCGCACTTCTGCCTTTCGTCACAGGACCTCAAAGCAGAGGAGATAAAAGACATTCATCGCAATTTCGAAGATGAAAAGCAGACTGCCCCATGGCTGGTCAGATGAGACTGTTGGTACATCTTCCCCTATTCTGGATTGAAACTGCCTCCCTGCATATCCATTGTTCATCCAAACTCAGCTTCTGGAGCCATCCAAAAGTCTACTCCTTTCTCCTCCACCAAGGCTTCAAACCCACAAAGAGTTGCTGCTCCGAAATTATTTCCTTTAGAAGTGTACTGTTAACCAATTGGCTATCGCGGGGTATTCTGGTATTATCACTACCTGCCAGATGTTGAAGGAAGGAAAGTCCATCCACTTAGAAGAACTAAACAATCAGAAGTGGACACGGCCTGGGTTAGCCCAACATCCCTGCTCTGGCTGCTGCCCCTCCCACCCTCGTTCACATGGCTCATGGGCAACAGCCATCTGTGTTATGCTCCAGGCCCCCACGCTCCCAGCCAAAGATAAGCGCACTGTCCAAACTAAACCCGTGAGTCCCTTCTCCGAAGCACCCGGGAATGGGGCCAAGAAATTCCACCTAGCTGCTTTCCTGAAAAGCAGGACTACATTCCACCACGTAAGAGCAGGAGAAGGAGAAGGGGAAGGAGGTCTACAGAGTGAGAATAAAGCAGATACTCAGGGAAAGCAAAGAAAGAAGAGTGGGGACTTCTTGGGCTCCCCACAACACTCCTGTCCCTGGTGTCGGCCATTCCTGGGTTCCCAGCAGCAGCCCTGTCCTTGGGTTCTGTGACACCCCAGTAGCCTTCCAATATTCCCTCCAATGCCTGAGCAAACTTGAATGGGTTCTGTTACTTGCTCCCCAGATCCTAACAGATACGTAATACAACCTGGGTGGGTCCCTCACCCAAGCTTTGCAGCCTGCCTGAGAAGGTGCCGATGGCCGTCTACTGCAGCCCAGGGCACCACATGATGGCCCACCATGCTCCCAGGGCCCTGCTGGTCCAAGCCAAACCAGGTGTCGGTTGCCCAACTCCTTACCGGCAGGCACAGGGCTCCCCCGATGGAGATCAGTCCAGCCATAAAGCCCAGCAGCATGGCGAGCCAAGGAGTAGTGATCAGATGACATGAAGGGCCCACAGCCACACCTCCAGCCAGTATCGCATTGTGGATATGTGTCTGCAAAGAAATAGCTTGTGGGTGCATGAAGTGGGGTACAGAGAGGACAGCATCTTGCCTAGAGTTACTCGGGAAGCTGGGAGCAAGCAACACTGTAATGTCTTCCCTGCTTCACTGACCCTGAAACCATCCCCTCCTCTCTGCTAAGACTATGTGACCTTCATCAGTGGTCACATCCTACTCCACTTCTCAGGCTCAGGGAGCAGTCACCCTGATTGGCAGGCACTGAGCTTGGAAGTGTATCCTAGCCACGCTCACACCTATTAGTGATGTGTCCTTGGGCACTGAGCCATGGATGCTTCAACTTTTCCACCAGAAGAATGGGGTTTTTATTGTACCTTCTTAACATGGTTATTTTAAGACTAAATGAGTTACCTCATGGAAGACTTTGAGCGCAGGGCTCAAGAAACACAAGCCATTATTATCGTTTTTACTATTTTCATTGTTATTATTGGCTCTTGGGTGTTTATGCCGTCCTACACCACTGGATCCAGCTTTAACCAGCTAGCTCTTGCTCCTGGGTCACATCTCCAATACATCCTTTGTTCCACTAGAACTGGGGCCTTGCTTTGCTCTCATGCTACTTCCCTCTGCCCTCTCAACTCTAACCAGGTCTCGGAGCTCTGGGGCCCGGGACCAGCTTCTGGGCTTCCCTGACCTTCTGGCCACACCTGCCTCCCTAGATGTCCCCACCTTGTTTGATCCTAGACTCCTTGTCACCATGGAGCTCCCCCAGAAAGACACCCACTCCCTTTAGTGCTTAACCTGTCATGCATGGCCACACTCTGTCCACTCTAGGCCCTGCTGTCTCTCTAGACTTTTTCCCACCACCTCTGGCTGGCTGACCCCATACCTGTCATCATGGAAACTTGTTTCATCTTTAGCTCTACCCTTTCACCCATCTCTGTCTCCCCTCAAAACACACACACAGTCTCCTGGCTACATTGGTAACATGGCTAATGTTTGCCCAGCACTATTTCCCCCACAGAGCACTTTATGTGCATTGTCTCTTAATTCCCACTTTGCATATGAGCCAGTTGTGGCTCCAAACGTTTAAGTGGCTTGACCAGGGTCACACGGCTAGGGTAATAACATCCTTCTTTACCTCCAATTCTATTCACCCCGTTCTTGAAATTTCTTAGGGGAATGGGAGAGGCTGACTGATTCTATTCTAGCTCTCCTCTGCTGACACTTGCTCATGGTGGCTGGCTTCAGTAACTAGCAGAAACAGGGTTCAGACTTGGGTCTGTTTGGTGTCAACACTAATAGACTTAATCACTCCCCTCAGAAAGCCTCTGATCATTTCATAGTCTCCAAATTCCAGTTCCCATTTTGATAAGCCAGTGCCCTTCCCGATGCTCCATGACACGGCAGACAAGGCTGTCACCCGGCATATTTCTCCCACCCTGCGGGGCTGGTTCTAGAACAGGGGACATGAATATGTGTCCAGCCTCGAAGACCTGAGTGCTGCCCGAGGGGCAGCCCCCTCCTCACCATGTTGATCTTCCCTCGGGGGCGAGCCAAGGCCGACATCGAGATGGCTGTCACCGCACTGGCCGCGAGAGCATAGTAGGTGTTGAACACGGCATTCTTCCTTTCCTTTGGAACATCCAGCAGAGCGGAGTTGAAACTCGGCCAGAACATCCACAAGAAGAGGGTTCCTGGGGGCCAGAGAGATCATTGGCCAGAGCCAGGACTCCTGCTCCAAAGCCTGAGCCTGCGGGGGCTTCCTGGGGTGGGCAAGTCTCAGCTTTGCTCCTTTTTAGCTACGTGACTTTGGGCAAGTCATGTCTCCTCTGAATTCCCAAGTTGAACGGCCCAGCTAACATACTTCACGGCCAAAAAAACGAAGGCCCAGAGAGGTGAAATCACCAACCCCCAGGTCTCCTGAGCCCGGCTTGTGATGGCCAAATGCTTATTCTGAAAATGTAATGTGCCACTTTGATTTGGCCTCACGGCTGGCTGTTGGGTCACCTACTGCCCATCTCACTGCCCGATTTCCTCTCGGCCTCCTCCACGGTCGGGCTCCTGCATTTCCACTGCGGCTTTGCCAGATACGCCAGTATTACCGTTCTCTTCCCCGCCCTGTCCCTCTCTCCCCTGCTGGCCTCTGCTTTCTCCACTTGTCCAGTTCCTTCCCTTAGCTTGAAGACAAAAGGAGCAGGCAAACTGATTTAAACTCAAGGGTCACAAGTCTCCCCCCTCCTTCGGATCTTAATGAAGAGCGTTGCCCTAGAAGGGATCGTGAATCCATGCAACGCTACTTGGGGAGCCGAGTCATCATGGAGAGGCTCCGAGCACCCTGGGCAGGTTAGTAAAGGAGGGAAATTTTTCCACACAGCCATTTGAGAGCCTCTCGCTCACTCCAGGGGTGAGACCCTCCCCCAACACCTCCCCCCACCTTGTCCTCACCCAGCATGGCAAACAAACTGGAGCTCTTTGCTGTCTGATTTTTCTCCTCCATCACCCTCTCATTCAGACACCTCGAGAGGGACCAGGCCACCATCAGCCCGAAATAGGTTGCAAACACATGGATGTGCATCATGCTTAAGTGGCCGTCCATCTGCAACACAGCCAGCGAGGTGGTGAGTGCCCACAGCCCCCTCCCACAGCCAACCCCCCGTTCCCCGGAGCCAGGTCCAAACCTCACCTAAGTTCAGAAGGTGTGACTTGGAGTCATGAGACCGGTGTTTGGAGCTTCCCCAGCCCAGCGGTTCCCCTTTCAGAGGACACCCAGGAGCAGCCATGTATTTACTCCAGGGAAGCTGCTGGTTGGCCTTATCAATAGCTCTTAAATGCTTCTGAGATCTACTTAGGCGAGGCAAAAAGTCACAGACACGCACCCCCGCTGCTTCCTACTTTTCAGCAGAATTTACGGAGTGATGAGTGGTATAAACTTGGCAGCAGGAAGTAGCCAGACTTCTTATAATACCAAACTAAAGTCTTAAGTAAATTCTAGACATATGCTAATTTTGCTTTATGAATATCAAAGTCAGGAATCCTTAATAACTCACTTAGTGGACTATTGGTAAGTCCTGTCAACTCTGCCTTCAAAAAATATCCAGAATCGGCAGGATTTTAACCACCATGCTTCACTGACCCCCACCTTGATATAGGCCCTACGTGGCATCACCCCTACCCCAAATTATTGCAGTAACCTTCTAACCGGTCTCCCCATTTCCACCCTCGTGCCCCTACTGACTACCCTCCACACAGCAGCCAGAGTGACCCTACGAACATCTAAGTCAGTTCGTGGCCATCTCTGCTCAGAATCTTCCAGTGGTTCCCTCTTGCTCAATTCAGAGTCCGTGTTCTTGCTATGACCTGTAGAAGCCTGTGTGATGGGCTCTCCCCTAACCTCCCTGACTTCTTTTCCTGCTCCACTCCGGACACACTCTCCTCGCTCTTCCTCAAACCCACAGGCATGCTCCCACATCAGTCCCACTTCACTCTGGCTTTTCCAATGTCTGGAATGCAAGGTGGAGGGAGTGGCCCACCCTGGGTGCAAGCAGTAAGGGGGTGCATTGTCTGGAGAGAATTTAAAACAATAATAAAAGTGATTAAAAGTCTGTCTGCTTTTTATTATCACCACGTGCCAACAATTCTAAACAGGGTGGGTGATAAAAATACTCCCGGAAAAGGCAGACCACTCCCACAACCCTGCCCTTGACCTGCCACTGTGCTCCAACACCCACGTGGCTTGTGCACTCGCTGCCTTCATGTCTCTACTCAAAATTATTTACTCGGAGAAGCCTTCACTGGCCACCTTATCTAACATTTTATCCTCCTCTCAACTCTTCATATCTCCTTTCTCATTTTATTTTTTCTCTATGGTACTTAATACTATCTATCGTTTGCCTATGTAGTTGCTTATTGGCAGTCTTTCCTTCTGGAATGGAAGGTCCACTACTTCAGCATTTTTCTACTGCCGAAAAGACACCTGGTACATCATAGGCACGGAATAAATATTTGTAAAAGGAATGAGTGAATGGGAAGGATACATTCACACATTTCAGTCACATGAAAACGAAGTCGCCTGTAAGACTGAAAAGAGGTCTTGCGTTTTTAATGTTCGAGGTCCCCCAGAAATCCAGGAGCCACACGTGGGGATGACTGGCGTGGAACCCTGCACTCATTTCTGGAGCTGCCGCCACCAAAACAGCCCTGGTTGGGGTCTCCGGTTTCCCCCGAGCCTTTCCCCTCAATGAAGCCAGGCTGAACTGACGTTTTGAGGTGAAGCGGCCAACTTTCAAAATCAGTGCTAACCCCCCCCTCTGCACCAACTAGAGAGTCAAAGCCGCAGAGAAGAGAGGAGATAGGTGGCTTCGAATCACTGTGGCCTTTTAAAGTAGGAAAACGTTTACCCCACGCTGCCCGCAGTGCATGTTCCCTCGCTGGGAATTTCTCTCTTTTTCTGGACTAGCCACGTGGTCACTGTGTGACCCGCCCTCCTCACTGGCTGCAGCTGATTGGACCAAAGTGGCCACGTGGCCACGTGAGCCAATCAGGTTCTTTCTTACTGGACCATAGACCTGGGACCAGCTGAGAGAGAAGTGCCTTGTTTCCTGCAGGATCTGGGACTTAGAATCCTGGAAACGAAAGGGTTTGGAGAGAGCCTGTTCTCCACTGAAGAGAATGCTGATGTGACAGAAGTTAGCTGTACAGAGAGGAACAGAACCAAAAGATGGAGAGCATGAACTACCTGGGGTCTTAAAGGCTTCTCATATCCAGTTCCAGTCCTGAGTCCGGCTGCTACTCCTGCCCTTGGTGGCCCTTATATTAAATTCCCCTCTTTCTGCCTGAAAAAGCTCCAGTGCAGTTTTCTTCCTTGAAACCAAGGAGTTGCAGTTAGTCCTTATGGTAAGCGCAAAGGAAAAGCAGAAAATGAAGTATGTCTAGGTGACACCGTGAGCCCATAGTGAAATAAATAAATAAATAAATAAATAAATGCCTGAATGGAGGAGAAAAGAAAGTTCTTTCTTACAGCAGAATGCTATCTAATTAATGGTCGTGGAAGGGAAGATGGGATTAGAAAAACAATATTGGGTGTGCCTGGGTGGCTCAATCCTAGAGCATGCGACTATTGATCTGGTGGTTGTAGGGGTGAGCCCCACATTGGGTATAGAGACTAATTTAAAATAACATCTTTTTTTTAAAAGATTTTATTTATTTGTTTGAGAGAAAGAGAGAGAGAGAGACAGAGAGAGCACAAGCAGGGGGAGGGGCAGAGGGAGAGGAAGAAGCAGGCCAATGCTGTTGGATCCCAGGCCCCTGAGATCATGATTGAGCCAAAGTCAGATGCTTAACCGACTGAGTCACGCAGGTGCCCCCAAAATAAAATCTTTAAGAAGAAAAAGAAAGAAAAGAAAGAAAACCAATATTTGACAATCATCATAGTACTAATTGATTCAGGCAAAAAAAAAAAAAAAAAAGAATGAACAGATGCTAAAACCTAGTGAGTGAAAGTTTGATAAGAAACAGGATTTTAAAAAAAGAAAAAAGAAACAGGATTTTACAGAATATTATCTCCCCCACAAGATGCTTATTAATTACAAAGGGGAAAATAGTAACTTTACAGTGGAAGAGCCTGGAAGACAACATCTTAACAGGTGACCAGAGTTAACATCCTCAGTAATGAGCAAACTGACAGCATGTGTCTCTTGCTATGATGCACTGAGAAGAACACAGCATCACTTCTGTGTAATTCCTGCCAAAAACGCATACCCTCCGACTACATGAGGAAACGGTGGACAAACCCACATTCTACAAAATAACTGGCTTGTAACCTCAAAACATGTCAAGTTCTTGAAATATGAAGAAAAACTAAGAAACTGTTCCAGAGTGAAAAAGTTTAAGGAGACATGAGCACTGAAAGCAAAGTGTGACCCTGGACCACAAAGAAATACACATGTATAGGTATAGGTGTAGTTGTGGGAATAGATATATGTACATATACATATGTGTGTGTGTGTGTGTGTGTGTGTGTGTGTGTGTATTGCTGTAATAGGATATTACTGGGAAAATTGGTGAAATTTGAATAAGATAATATTATGTCAATGTTAATTTCCACAGTTTGTTAACTGAACAATGATATGTAAAAGAATGCCCTTGTTTATAAGAAACATACGCTGAAGTAGTTAGGGGTTAAAATAAAGTCATATAGACAGATGAAGAGAATGAAAATTTAGTAAATAATAAGAGCTTCATATCTAAGCTTCTAGACCATTGTTCCTTTTCCCTCCCCAAATATCTCCAGCTGCCTGGAAGGACGCACTGGCAGACTCTACACTCCTTGCTGATTATCCACCTGCCTCTTGGTCTGTAAGGATTTCAGCACCTGCCTTACCATCTTTCTCTCCATCACTCCTCCAGGTCACCATCTGGATCCATCCAACTCCCTCTCTCTGTTCCTTGACCCTTTTTCTTCTAATAACTTTCCTACATTACACTTCTTTTTTTTTTTTTAATATTTTACTTATTTGTCAGAGGGAGAGAGAGAGCACAAGCAGGGGGAGCAGCAGGCAGAGGGAGAAGCAGGCTCCACACTGAGCAAGAAGCCCGATGCGGGACTCAATCCCAGGACCCTGGGACCATGACCCGAGCCGAAGGCAAACGCTTAACCAACTGAGCCACCCAGGCGTCCCCTACATTACACTTCTGCCACGGATATGCCCCGTCAAACCTTAGACCTTGTTATCACCAGTGACTGCACCACCTCCAGTTAAAACCATTAGGTTGCTATGTTTAAACATTTAGCATAGATCACAATTTTGGAGCCCCATTTGGGCCTGTCTTTATAATTTTTAATCCCAGAAACTCCATCAAATGGAGGCAGTATCACTCCCCTCCACCTCGACCCCCCCTCCCCAAAGTCCCCTCCTCACAGCACCGTGACTCACACTGAGGTGCTGCCTGTCAATCATCCTCATGGTGACAAAGACCGTCACCTCCACCAGTGCCATCAATGTCAGCTGCAACAGGTTGGCCTTCCCCAGCACGGCACCCGCTGAGATGAGCACAGACATAGCACTCATGGTGGCCAGCTTAATACTGGGGGAGAGAGAGAGAGAGACAGGGATGACTGAAAAGGATCCTCTCATTCGTTATTCACTCGTTCACTCACTCAACAAGCTCAGCACTGTCCAAGAAGCTAGGGACAAGCAGGAGAACAAGGAGACAAGATTCCACCTTCATGGAACTGATGCTGCCCCGTTTGGGGTGTCTGTGGGCTCCTTCTTCCATCAGGGTGGCTTCAGGGCAAGAAATTGATCTGCATATACTCATTCATACTGAGGCCACTCTGAATTTCTCATAGGAATGTCGTGGTGAGGCTGATTGTTGCCTCAGGACCCCCTTCTAGGGTCTGACAACTGGGGTTCTGCCCATCGCTTCTCTTCTGCCAGCATCTCACAAAGACGCTCAATAGAGGGCGCTCTTCACCTGCTGGCCGGCCTGTCATTCAGCCGCCCGCCACCGTCTCTGTGGCAGTGGAAAGAGACGGTTTAGAAGTAGGACAAGCCTGCTTCCAGTCCCAGCTTTTCCACTTGAGCAGCTATTTAATCTCACTGAGCCTGTTTCTTCATCTGTAAAATAAGAGTGATGATAATATTTATCTCGCGGTAGTGCTGTGGGGATTAGAAGGAGTATCTGTGCCTGTGTGTCCAGCACCATGATTGGCGCAAAGAACTAACTCAGGAGTAGAGCCCCACGTGAGTAGCACTACTAACTGATTCCTTCCTTCTCTTGACAAATGAGCTAGCTCAGTGTGGAGAGTCAGGAGAGTACAATTTGTTTTCAAGGCACTTATGATCCAGCTGGGGAGACGGGGCTGACATCGTGAGTCTGCGTACTAAGACTATCCATGATATTACATGGCTGGAGGAGGGGTTCACTGGAGGGACACTGGACTGTATGGACTGGACTCATCAGGGAGGGCTTCCTGGGGGAGGTGGCAATGAGCGGAATAATCCATGGTGGTTAAACCAACCCACCCTCTCCAGACACCTTGCTCTGAGACCCCCTCCCCTCCCTGATGCTACAACCGCCGCCACCACTACAAAATAATGATAATTTATTAAGCAGTATGTATAACAGGCTTATAACTACATTACGTCATTTAAATTTTAATCTTCTAAGCGGCCCTCTAGAAATGGGACTAGGGTACCGTTCAGTACCTCTATCTTACAGAAAAGGACACTGAGACTAGAAGAGGCGACGCTTTTGGCCATAAAGTTAGTTAATGACCATGTGAGGTTCAAACCCAGGTGGCCAGGATCTAAAGCCTGTGCTCTGAAGTCTGGACTCAGCCTCCCCAGCATTTGCTGCCAGTGCAGTGCCTTGCTTAAGGTTCAAGGACTTCCCTTCTTCAGACGGAAGATCAGAAGAAGGCCAAGGGCCTGGGGAAGGAGTCTCACAGGGACTGGGAACTACTTAGAATAGGAGTTACTCAAAGTTTCACTGGGACTGGCCATGTCATGCCGTTTTGGTGAGTGTTTACTTAACTGGCAAGGGCCGAATTCAAGGGGAGGCGTGCCAGTGGTGGGATGTCAGGCCCCAGGGGCCAGTTGGCGCTGGGGAGGCGTTGAGACAGGGAAGTGCAGTGTGCAGGAGTGCAGCCTCCAGTCCAGCCAACCTGGGTCAGAATCCTGGCTCGGCCCCTTCCTGGCTGTGTGACTTTGGGCAAATTACTGAACCACTCTGTGCCTCAGTGTCCTCATCCGTAAGGTGGGGGCAAGGCCTGTGAAGTGGTCATTCAAGGTAAAGTGAGTTAATATGTATCAAGCGCAATACGAGGGTGGTTATCGCTACTATCCTCCAGGGAAGCCCTCCTGAGCCTCTCAAAACACAGCGCTAAAATATCCCAACTTTCGGGGTTCCTTTTATTTTCATTTTGGTTCCAATAACCATTTCTTAAGTCTTTACTACAGGAGGAAAACAAAGGACAAAGCCGAGCAGGACAGGCCCCTGCCCCGAAGGGACTGGTCATTGGTGACTCAAGACAATGCAGTGCCAAGTCAGGCTGCACAGTGTGGGTGAGGCCGAGGGAGAAGGGGAGGACCCTGTCCGGGAGGCAGGCCTGGGCACCGCCCCCTGAACCAGCCCGGCCCTTGGAAAGGTCGGGAAGGAGCTCATTGTTCCAATCTGTGAAGCCAGTTCCAGCGGGGGTCACAGCTGGGAGGATCCAGGCTGTCAGAGGTGGGGCAGGGGAGTTCACTCAGGCTGCAAATGACCTCTTCTTGTCTTCCTGGATTGAGTCAAGAACAAGTTGGTCCCTGTGGGCGTGGTACCTTAAAAGGAGCAGCCCAGAGATGAGGCCAAAACACTAAGGGGCAGGAGGCTGAAAGTTTGTGTGACCTTAAAGCCAAGGCAGCAGAAATGCCAGACCAGGGCCACCACCCTCAGAATTCTTCCAGAGAGTACCCTTATGAAATCCATGGGGA
This sequence comes from Ursus maritimus, assembly GCF_017311325.1. Taxonomy (NCBI): domain Eukaryota; kingdom Metazoa; phylum Chordata; class Mammalia; order Carnivora; family Ursidae; genus Ursus; species Ursus maritimus. Next base: position 18,728,773 of record NW_024425786.1, read on the forward strand.
TTAACTCTAAAACTTGTTAGAAGAAAAAATGTGGAGGGTTATTTCAGGGCCAATAGGGAACTGACTGGGCTTTGGTTCATGTCATAACCACCCTGGACGGTGTGGGAAGGGTTGCAGTTACTAAAAAGCTAAAGCCATTGCCACCACTTAGCTGTGTGACCCTTGGCAAATGCCTTATGGTCTCTGAGCCTCTATTTCCTTGCCTGTACACTAGTTAGACCCCTACTGGAAGGGTTAAACAAAATAATGTTTGTGCACTGCCTGGCACCGTGCCTGGCTCATGGGGAGATGGTCAACAGCAGTGCCCGGAGATTTAGCAGGGTTTTGGAGGGGAGGATGGAGTGGCCTGGAGAGGTGACCAGTTCCCCAAGATGCCTAAGATGGGATTTACCATTATCTGGGCAGGACAGAGATTCAGAGTTGGATAAGAGCAAAAAACAATGTACAAGGTAAATTTTACTGAGTTTCTCCTGTCAATGCCTTTTTTATTATTGTTTTTTTTTTTTTAAAGATTTTATTTATTTATTCGACAGAGAGAGAGACAGCCAGCGAGAGAGGGAACACAAGCAGGGGGAGTGGGAGAGGAAGACGCAGGCTCAAAGCAGAAGAGCCTGATGTGGGGTTCGATCCCACAACGCCGGGATCACGCCCTGAGCCGAAGGCAGACGCTTAACCGCTGCGCCACCCAGGCACCCCCCTTATTATTGTTTTTTAAATGTTTTGTCTTCTTCTTTTTAAAGTAGGCTCCATGCCCAACATGCGGCTTGAACTCACGCCCATGAGATCAAGGGTTGCATGCTCCACCAACTGAGCCGGCCATGTGCCCCGTGCCTTTTGTAAAAAAGTGTACAGCTTGATGGATATATATGTCTACCCCCTCGTGTATCCATTACCAGAAAACACAGAGAACATTCACTGGGCCTCATAAGGTTCTTTTGTGCTCCTTCCTAATCCATAACCATCACCTTTCTCTTGTAAACATTAGTCTGACTTCTAGCAACGTGGGTAATTTTGCTAGTTTTTAAAGAACTTCATATACACTCATCTAAATGGATCAAAGGTAATTAAAAGGCGTGGCTATTTCTTGTTCACTGACATTTGAGAATTAAGAGTACTTCTTTGTTTTCCAGAGACTGTGACATTTCTATTTCTTTTCTGTAATCTCTATGAATTTTTCTTTGAACCCATATTGCTTGTGTAACTTTGTAAAGTCATACTCAATAATAACGAAAGAACTTGGGAAAGGCTGCAGATCTGGGCTCAGGGTTGTCAGATAAAACATAGGATTTCCAATGCAATTTGAATTTTAGATAAACAGTAAATAATTTGTTAGTGGATATCCTCAATATTGCATGGCTTCAAGGGGACATCCCAGCTCTTCTAGAATCAGTCCTCTTAGGCCCCCATACCCTCAAGGACCCAAAAAAGGATCCAGCTGCCGTCAGGTTACCTGGACAGTTTGATGACCACCTTCTTACGGAAGGACTGTTCCAGGAAGCCATCCATCAGGACTGCCCACTGCACCCCCAGGGCCAGCAGAAAGAGGTTGAAGGCCACGCTGCTCCAGCCGTATCTCCGCAAAGATGAGTTGAGGAAGCCAAAGCCAAGGGCCACCATGATGGTCACATCTTGGAGGACTGACCAGGAGCAGTTATGGAGAAGGAGCAAGAGAAGCAGACAAAATGGAAAGTTAGAAATTTGAAATTAGAATTTACAGAGTTCACAGAATTAGAATTTACACACGTTCTGTATGAATTTACTGGATGGCAGCTGGAGGGGATCATGAAAGGGTGCTTGGGCAAGTTACTTTGCCTCTTCGAGCCTCAGTCTTCTCACCTGAATAATGGGAACAATACATACCAGGCAGGGTTGAGGTAAGGCTACGATGAGCTAATGCTGGTGAAGCACGAAGGCGGGGCCTGGCCCACAGTGAGTGCTCAGTAACTGTGGCAATTACTCTTATTATTAAACTTAATGGTATGAACATGTGTAAAGCACCTGGACCAGCGCTTGGCACACAGCAACATCCAGTAAAGGTAGTCACCCCTGCTGCGAGGGGCCGGTTCAACCTCCTGATCATGTGCATGGACAGTAAGAGCACCGAAGCCAATGACCTGGCCCAGAAAAGAGGGACGGAAGGAGGCTCAGAGGTTCTGTGGGTAAGAACCAAATTGTCTTTGCAGAAAGCAGTTCTCTCCCTTTGTCACTGGCTGGGAGACCCAGTGGGCCGGCAGGAAGCACCAGGGCCATCTGAGGGACCCTCACCTTCTCGAGCCTCAGACCCTGTTCAGGGGCTGCAGTGGCAGGTGAGTGCGAGACACTTGCCTGCTGGCAGGGAGAGGTCCAGCAAAAGGAAAAGGGCGGACACTTTTTTCTAATTCCAGGTTGGAAAAATGGGTAGCGGCTTGACACGCTTGGGTTCAAAATCAGGAATCTGGAACTTTCTAGCTGTGTGGCTTCATCTAGTTATTTAATGTCTCTGAGTTTTAGTAACAGCCTACATTTATTGAGTGTTTCCCCTGTAGCCACACTGTTGTTGTTGTTGTTGTTGTTGTTTTTTAAGTAATCTTGACACCCATTGCGGGGCTTGAACTCACCACCCCGAGATCAAGAGTCACATGCTCTCCAGACTGAGCCACCAGATGCCCCTGTGACATGGTTTAATCACATCACACACACCAGCCCGCTTCCTTCTCCCAACCACACTTCAAGGTGGGGGCCATTATCACCATTTCACAGATGTGAAAACTGAGCCCCAGAGGAGTTAAGCAACTTGCCCCAGCTCTTCCAGCCAGATTTAAACCTAGATGATCTGCTCGGAAGCCTGTGCCTTCAACTACCACACTGTTTTTCGTTTGCTCATCTGTTAAATGGGGAAAATGATCACATTCTTGGTCTGGTGGCCAGAATCCAATGCTGTAACGAACCCAATCGCTCAGAGTAGGAAGACGGTTTTATCAACAAACACCAACTCTTTCCCACGTATAAATGCCTGGGGAGAGCACTTGAAAGAATTCATCCCCCCATGGAAATTATCTCTGGGTTTGGGAGGGTTTTGCTTGTTTTTTCTTGGTGTTCAAATTTTCTACAACCAGCATGCAGACAGTAACCAAACACAAAACAAAACACACACATAGACCCACAGACGAAAACCAGCACCGACTTCAATTTTAGACAGTTCTGTTTGATCCCAGCTAGGTTAAACCCATTAGGTTAAACCATATTAAGATCGCCAACATTTGACCATTTTTTGACCGATAAAAATGGCACGTTATACGCTTTAACCTCACAGCCGTGTGGCCGTGTATGTTGCTTGCTTTCCTGATCTGCTAAATAAGGGCAATCGTGCCCCCTCAGAGGGGGCCGGGAGAGCTGAAGGAGGTGAGATTTTGTTCAAGGGCTTGGCACATGCCTGGCGCAGGGAGGGCGCTCAGGAAATGGTGCCCCTCCCCCCGCGTCACCACCATCTTCACCATCACAGTAATAAGAACCCACCGGGTCTCCGCTGGCCTCCAGCCCTGGCTCTGATAGCAACTAGGAAGCACTTGTTTCCAGAACTCTCCAAAGTCTCAGAGAGCCCCTTCAAGTCATTTAAATTCACCTTCGTTGAGAAACACACAGGGTCTTGCCTGTGAGACGTGGGTGGGTATTGATGCTCTGAGCAATCTGGTCACACTAAGATGTGGGAGACCCCTGAGGACCTCCAAAGGGCCTGGGATCTTGGGGAGTGGGTGAGAAATGGCATTGACTCAGCTTCTTGCCCCTTCTCCTCTGCCAAGGGGAGAGGGAGGTGCAGGCGATGTTTCTGTCTCCTGCTTACATCGTCTTAGGAGTGGGGATGACAAGGCACAGTTTGTATAGGGAGTTCTTCTTGGGATTGCTCAAATTCCTTCGGGAAACTATGCGTATGAAGGGCGCAATGCGTATGTGGGAGTGGTAAGGCCTGTGGCCAACTGGAGACTGCACACCCAGGGATCGTACTCCAGTTCAACCTTGTATTAACTCCTGCTGTTAAACCAAACACCTGCCATCCAGCAGCAACGCCGTATGCGTAGGCTCTGGGCGTATTGAAGCTCCCGTGAGCAGGGAGAACCTTTCATTTTCCTCCCATTTTACAGAAGCAGGCCAGAGAGAGCCGGTGACTTCCTCAAGGCCACACAGCATGCTAGCTGCAGAGCCACTCTCTGAGCTCCAGGTACAGTGCTCTTCCACCAGGCTAGGCTGTTTCTTGCTCTCGTTTGCCCCCATCTCACTAAGGGACCCCAAGCAGGTCCCCTGCCCTCTTTGGGCCTCAATTTCTCTCTCTGTAAACACGTGGGAGTTGGACTTGGTACTCCCTAAGGTCCTTATGGCTCTGGCATATTCTGAGAAGAGAATCAATGGGTGGGGAGAGGGGGGTAACCAGGATAGGGCAGAGGTGGGGCCCTAAAGATTAGCGAGTCAGAGGATCTTGGGCGGGGGGCTTTATCAGGTACAGCTGCCATCCCTGTTGCGGCTGCCAGGTGTGGGAGCTCGGAGCCTTCCTCCCCAAGGCCCCACACTGTCCCTGAGGGAGGAGTTGTACTCCACCCCGCGGGGTGAAGTCAGGGGGGCAGTTTCTGGGAGCTGTTGACAGAGCCCATTCGCCCCAAATGGGTGGGTTGAGAACATGAGATTTCAGGCCTCTCTTTACTCTCTGCACCCTCCTGCCTCCTCTCCCGGGCTTCCAGAGCTCTAGGCCCCCTCCAACTCCTCCCAGATCTCACGACTGGGACCCCCGCTTCAGGGCCAGGTCCCAGCCCAGGGCATCCCCAGTGGTGCTAGCCTCCACCTCTCAGATTCTGCGCTGCACCCCCCATCAGCTGCTGGGCTGATAGGCTAACGGACTGTAAGGTGTTGGGGGGTGATAAGGAGTGGATGTGCTATAGGGGCCCCAATGACCGGGCCCCAGAGGGGAATTCTACAGTCTAAGACAGGACTTCGGGAGAATTTTATGAAAGCCCCGTGACTTGCCCAAAGAGTCTAAGCTGAGAGTCCAGTGGTGTGAGAGGGGACAATGATGACCAGCATTGTAACAGCAGGCACGTGTGTGGTGCCCTCCACGCACCGGGCACCATTCTAAGTACCTTATGGCTTTCACCTACAACAACTTCACGCCGTAGGCACTATTTATTATCCACCTTTTACAGATGGGAAAGGGAGGCCCGGCGAGGCACTGTAACTAGCCCAGGTCACGTAACTAGTGAATGGTGAGCGATCTGAGTGCTGACCATCTGGGTTTAACCACGATGCATCGTGCCTCTCCACGTAGAGCACAGGGTATAATGCTGAAGACTCTGAGTCAGGTTGTCAGGGCTCAGAGCCTGGCTCTACTGCTGTGTCTCAGCTTCCTAATTTGTAAAATGGGCATGAACAATGGCACCTGCTCAGAGGATTGCCGTGCACATTTTCACTGGCTCATGCAAATCACTTAGCCTGGTGTTGGCTACACAGTTTTAGACACTATTATCCTGTGCCTGCCACTTATTGGTTGTGTGACTTTGGGCAAGACTGTTTCCCCCCCTCTGGCCTGGCTGCTCCTGTGGTTCTAGTTCTGTGTTTCCACCCACTTTTGCTCCTTCCTCTGGCCTGCAGACACTTCAGCACCAATGGCTCTGAAGCCAGAACCAGCTTCTGGCCCTTGGCCTCTAGGCCCGATTTCCACACTGTTCTCCCCACTACTGACTGGGAAGACCTCTGCAGCCCCAGACTGGGACCGTCCATAGAGCCCTAGGCTGATTTCCGCTCGCCAGTATCTTCTACTCCCACCCTACCTTCACCCCTATAGCATTCTGGGAATAGAAAAAGAGATGTCCCAGTCAAAGGGGGCAGCCAAGGCTAAGATGTGGAACATTGTAGCATTTGGGGGTATTGTAAGTACATGTCAGTGGAAAAGCCCCTCTTGTCTTTTGGTAGCTCTTCTCCCTTTGGGGACTAGGGTGGGGAATCTGGGTAGTATCCACCATGCAGGGTCCAGGATGTTCCCCCATTTGGCAGTCCTAGAGCAGGCTCTGTGTGTGGATTGTTACAGTAATGGCTCCTAATGAATCATGCCTTCCAGTACAGACCCCTCCCTCCTGGGTTGGACCTTGCGATTTGCTTGGGCCAATGTGACATTAGTCAACATGCTAGAAGCAGAGGTTTGAAAAGCACACAGTCATTGGGGCTTACCCTCTTTTACTGCAATAACTCTTCTGCTGAACCACTTAATCACGATCATGAACCAATTAAATGGTTGCTATTTTCAACCATTAAGTTTGGGGGTGCTTTGTTATGCAGCACTAGATAGCTGCTACACTCTGCTTCTCCTAAGCATCTCATAGGTGCCTCAACCCCAAGCCCAGAATGAATATGTCACCGTTCATTTACCCCCCAACTTGCTCCTCCCCTTGTGCGTCCCGTCTCCAGAATTGGCACCTGCATATACCAAAGCGCATGTCGGAAGCCATCCTTAACCCCTCCTTCACTTTCACCAGGGACAGCTTGTTTGATCTCCTAGCTGTCTCTTGAATATTTTGACTCTTTGCTTCCCCTTCACTGTTCCTGCCCATATGGCCCCATGACTGGCCGTGCGGACCAGTGGTCATCAGCATAGGGAACACATACCTCGGAAGACGCTCCAGACTGTCCATAGGAGCTGCTAGAAGAAGATAAGAGCCCTTCTAGTTTGATTTGTTTTTATAAAAATACCAGAAATTAAAGTTTATTAGTAATGAAAGTGAGTACTCTGAATCAGTCTGCATATGTATTCGTTCTTTCAAACCTTTCAACAACAAATTGAAAAAGTACTATCGTCATGTGACGCAGGTTGAAATGGAGGCAGACCGAGGTGGAATAATTTGCCCAAGGCCTCGCAGCTAAGAAGGGGCAGAGGCAGGGTTTGCATCAGTCTGGCTCCCACGCTGCTCAAACTCTTGTGCGTGTCAGAGTCACTTAGAGGGCTTGGTAAAGCACGGTTCGCCGGGCCCCACCCTGAACACTTCAAATCGGTGAGTATGGACTGGGGCCTGGGAATCTGCATTTCTTTTTTTTTTTTTTTAAGATTTTATTTATTTATTCGACAGAGATAGAGACAGCCAGCGAAAGAGGGAACACAAGCAGGGGGAGTGGGAGAGGAAGAAGCAGGCTCATAGCGGAAGAGCCTGATGTGGGGCTCGATCCCATAATGCCGGGATCATGCCCTGAGCTGAAGGCAGACGCCTAACCGCTGTGCCACCCAGGCGCCCCGGAATCTGCATTTCTAACACATTCCTGAGCTGTTAGTGGCTGAGGTGGTAGTCTGGGGGCCACACTTTGAGAACCACTGATCTAGGCTATGCTACCTCCAAAGGGCCTTGGTGAAGTTCGCAGCTCTGCAAATATTTAAGTTCCACGTTGACCCAGGAGCCTCCTCTGTTTGCTCAGAATGTCAGACAGTTTCTAGTCTCCTTGCTTTGGAAGGGGTCCTGAGGGAATATTGGGCCACTGGGAAGAGGGTGACATGTTTCTCTGTATTCATCATGTTGCAATGAATGGCAGGGTTTTGTTTCGCTTTTTGTTTTAAATGTAATTCTTTATAATGGAAGACGTTAAGCATATGTAAAAGCAGAGAGAGTTGCACGGTGAATATCAGGTACCCATTCCCAGCTTTGATGACTGTCACGCAGGGCCGATCTGGTTTTTATTACCCTTTCCAGTTCTTTCCTTTTTTTTTTTTCCTGGCATAAAGCAAGCCCCAGGCATTGCTTCATTTCAATATACATCTCTAGCAGATAGGGCCTTTAAAAACAAAACCCACCATGCTGTTATCAGACTTAACAAAACCAACAACAATTCCTGTATATCATACAGGTTTCATACTGATTGCCTCAAAAATGTCTTTCTGGAATTGGCTGGTTTGGATAACATTGAGTTCACATGGACTGGATTGGATAAGTGAATTGACAGATGAGGTAACCTAGTTTTAGCTCCACTAACCTTCACAAAATGGACTAATAGCTTGAACAACACCTGCCTGAAACCACAGGATGAAGGCAAAACCATGATGGCAGCCAAGCGTATGAAAAAAAAAAAGGGCAGAGTGATATTTCTTGTGTAAACTTTTCATCCGTCACATTCAAGGTTAGAAAAAGTCAGTCTAATTAGATCTGACAGGAAGTCAACCAGAATTTGAAGTTATCAAGAAGACTCTAGGAACGGATTGACATCCACTCTCAGTGATGGGAACAGTGGACCTTGCCTTGAGATTGGCGCCATCACGATCAGTAATTTGAAAATATTATGTATTTCATTTGACCTCTTTCAAATTTCCTATTTCGTGTGTATGTATTATTATAATGTACCAAATATATTCACGCAGCAGTACTTGATGGTGACATGTAAGTATGGTCCATGCTTGAAAAATGGTGTGCGTGATCAGAAGCGTTTGAAGCCCTCTGGTCCGTATTACACACAAGCCCGCACGCTGGTCTCCCACCTCAAGTCACGGCCCTGTCCCCTACCCCTACACTAGCCCTGGAATGGCTTTCTCCATAACCTGAACCCAAACTTGGCCACACCCTTGCTTCCTATCAGCTCGGCGGCATGAAGGTCAAGGTCGTTACTCAACCCTGTGGGTCCACCATGCCCCACTGCCTTCTTTGGGCTCTGGTATTGCAGTGTTAAGCCCTAGCCTGGTCCACTCCAAGGAGTGCCCACACCAGCTCTCACTATCCTCTCATTGTGGATCATGATCCATTTTCACATGGTTAACTCCTACCGAGCCTCCAAGATGTGGTGGTCAGTCACTTCCTTCCGGAAGCCTTCCCTGACACCATCAACTCCCCTTGCAGGGTTGAGGGCCCTCCTCTGTGTTTCCATGCAAAGTGAGTGTCTGAGGACACTTTATTTCTGTGTTAGCAGCACAGCATAGGGGTGAAGCATGTGGACACTGGTGCCAACATACAGAGTTGAAATACTGGCTCCTACACCCACTGGTTATATGACAAGTGACTCAAGCTCACTGTAAAATGGGGTAGTGAAGCATAGCGGTTAAATGCATGGAAACTAAAACCAGGCTGCATAAATCTAAATTTGCTGTGCTGTTACTGGTTGAGTGACTTTGTGCAAATTATTCAACGTCCGTGTGCCTCATTTCCTTATATGAAAAACAGAGATCATATTTGTACCGACTCAAGGGATTGTTGTGAGGGTTCAATATAAAGCATTTAAGTAGTGCCTGGTACATAGTAAGAGTTCAATAAATATTAGCTCTGATTAGCACGTGTCTAGATCCTCCACAGGGTTGAATGAATACAGGCACAAATGAATGTGTGCATTGAATTACATTGTATTGGACTGAAAAGAAAGGAAACTGAAATGAACTTAAATTGTGCCTGGGCCTCGCTCGTCAGGCACTAAGGGCCCCTCTCTGGGCTAGCCCCTGAAGTGGTGTAGAGGCTTCCCTCCCCAGTCGTCTCTTTGTCCTTCTTACCGCGGTGAGGGCCTAGTGATGTTTTTCCTTTGCTCTCAGCTAACTAGTCAGTTAATATCACTCAGAAAGAAGCGGGCACTTAGCCAGACTGGAACTTCAGCTTTGTCTCAGGGAGGACACTCAAGGAGGCCCATCCATGATCATAGATAAGATATCGGCCCAAGGAGATGCTGGAAACTCATCTCAATTTTTTAAAAAACAAGCAGAAGCCACACCACTGTGGACATCTGTCTTGTTTACAGTTGTTCTCATCACAGTCTGTGAATATTTTTAGCTGCATATAAAATAATAACCATCCTACACTCCTCTTCAGCCATACCTTATGGCTCTGGATTTGCAGACAGAATGTAGACTTCCCAGCCAATGAGGGAGAAGGAGAAGGCTGGGGGTGAGGAAGGGGCAACAGACTCAAGCTACCAAAAGGAGGATGGTACAGAAATGAGCAAGAGAGACAAAAAAAAAAAAAAAAAAAGGAAACAAAAACGAAAAGCCAAACAACGTGAAATTCCTTGCTGTTCAGGAGAAAGGGGAGAAGAGGACAGAGAAGCAGAGACTTATGAAAACCATTTGGCAAAGGAAATTCTAGAAATACAGAATAGGAGCCCCCTCACTGCCCTGACAAATCAAGGAAGGCTTCATGGGAGAGGAGATGTCCATGCTGGTCCTAAAGGGGAGCCTATGTTGTTGGCTGGGTCTCTGGGCAACCTATGGGAGAAGGTGTGAGAACCCATTTACTGGAGACTTTGTGGAAAGGAACATCGAGGCCCCTGGAGGACCACAGACCTCCTCCTCCCTTGTTCCTGCTATTTGCCTCTGGGACCACCTCCCCTCTGGACACTCACCTCGAAAGGTCCCCGTGAGCTTCTTCGGATCCTGTGAGGAAGTGTCATAGGAAGTGAAAAAGAAGAAGATGACAATGAGGGCCGCCTCCAGCACCAGGGTCCACAGCGGCAGGCAGCACCGCATAGATGGTGGGTACTTAGAGCCCATCCTGTGTCCGTGTCCGTGTGGCACTTCCACCAGCTCCAGGCATCACCCCTCTGCCCCCACCCCCACTCCAGGGAGTGATAGGGGAGACACCCGCCAAAAGCCTTATCTCGGGCTACAAGGCTGGCTTTGCTGGTCTGTTGATGGAGTTAACACGGGAACAGAGGGACTGTGACAGGGAGGGGAGAGAGGCATTTGTTCCAACACTAACTCATTCATTCGCTCATTCACTTATTTGTTCATTCAACAAGTAGTTGAAGCATTCCTACTCCAGGGCGGGCACTGTGCGCAGCTTCAAAGAGCACATCCGTTCCCCGGGCACCGCACAGAAGAACCCTCCTTTGCTCATGACTTCAATTTACCCTCCCCGTAGCCTTGCAAGGCAGAGAGTAGACCGACACTCCTATTTTACAAATGGGGAAACAGAGGCTCAGAGGGGGCTTTGGACAGGCAAAATTTCTCTTTATTTTTTTTTATTTTTTTTTAAAGATTTTATTTATTTATTCAACAGAGATAGAGACAACCAGCGAGAGAGGGAACACAGCAGGGAAGTGGGAGAGGAAGAAGCAGGCTCACAGCAGAAGAGCCTGATGTGGGACTCGATCCCAGATCGCCGGGATCACGCCCTGAGCCGAAGGCAGACGCCCAACCGCTATGCCACCCAGGCGCCCCCAAAATTTCTCTTTAAAACCTTACCCAGTGAGCTCTTAATCAGAATGTATTGAGTGAGAATGAATGAATGCATGCATGCATGCATGAATGAATGAAAGCCAAGAACAACACTAAGCCTTGAGGAAGATCCAGACAGAGCCCCTGAGGAACAAACTCCTCAGAGTTACATGGCTGAAATTATTTATATCTGAATCTGTATTTAAATCTACTTGTTTGAAATCTTTGAAGGGTAGGTGGGGGGGAAAGAAAGGAGGCTTGGGTCCAGCTCTAGTAAAAACCTGGCAGGGTCCTGCCCGAGCCCTAGGCTATGGTTGTCTCCAGCTCTGGTCACCTCCTCACAGAGCAACGCCGGACTCTGCCTGGGGCATGTGGACTTGTAGCGCATTTGAGGCAGGCCACCAGCTTCAGGACCCCCGTCCCACGGCAGGGGACAGTCCCCTGAAATGGGATTGAGGGAGCCTGGGACCCAGTTCTGACCCTGCAGCTAACTTCTGTAGCCCCCATCCATGTGCCTAGCGGACGTCCGATAAAGAAAGCATAGAAAGAGAGGGAGGAGGGAAGGAAGGGAAGGATTGAAGTTTTCTTACCTTCTACACTGGCCCTAGCCACTGGCCACTGAGCGTAGACTGAATTTATGGGGCCTCGGAAAATAAAACTAGACTAGAAGTTGCAGGGAGACAGATTCTGGCCCAGCATGAGTGGATAATTTATTGACCATTACAGCTGTCCAGTGAAATAGGCTGCTCATGAGGTAGTGAGCACCCTGTCCCCAGCAGAATGCAAACAGAAGCTGAAGGTTACTTGTCAGCAATGTCTTGGAAGTGATTCATATGTGGTTTGCAGGAGATTTTAATCACTCAGAAGAATCTTGTCATTTTGTTTTTAGATGAAGAAACTCACACCCAGAAGGTCATACCCAAGGTCATACAGTCAGCTGACATCAGTCACTTCTTGCTCAGCGCAGCTTTATTTGCAGAAGGAAAAAAAAATGAAAGTAACCTAAGTGTCCAGTAGTAGGGGACTGGCAAGTAAGCTACAGGACGCACACCTTGCCGCCGACATCGTGGTCATGAACATATGTGGAAAAAGCCAGAGGAAAATGCTTTTAAGGTTTATCAAAAGTGACACAGAGGATATACTATTGGATGGAAAAGCAAGTGATAGTACAGTGTGTACAGTATGTTCCCACTTTTATAAAAAATAATAAAAGACCACTACGTTAATGTATGCGTGGGGGAATGGCTGCAAACCACTGACAGCGGTTCCTTTTGCTTGAGATGTTTTCTGGGGCAAACGCTTACCGAGCACTTCCAGCGCTTACCGCTGCTAGCCACTGTTCTAGGTGCTTCACATGTGTGAACTCAAGTTAGTGACCCTGGGAGGTGGGTGCTATTAGCCTTTGCTACAAATGAGGCACCCGAGTGCAGAAGGCTTACATGACTTGTCCAAGGTGACGGGACTAGTAAGTGGGAGAACTGGGATTCTACCCAGACCCAAAGCCCGCGTTGAGCAACTGGGTGTTTAACCAGGCAACTGGCCCAGACAACCTCTAAGTCCTCTTCTAAGTCTAGGAACGTAGGATTCCCAGCCCTCTGTCACTGCAACAGCAACAATAGAGAGAAGGTACCCTCACCCCTACAGATCAGAGATAGAAGTCTCCATTCTCTCATGGTCACCCCGTGGTCCTGATTTCTGGCCCTCAGGACTTCTTATGAACTAGTTTTCTGTAAGAAGGGGCTCCCCTGTGTGGCGGATAAATAAACATGACCCTAGCTGGCCTGGGTCCTGTACCAGCGCCTTGTAAACCAGGCAGCTGGACTCACCTGCCCAGGGGCACCAAACGTCAGACAGATGAACACTCAAGATTTTCGATCACTGCCAGCCCCTGGGCCTGGAGCCCCCGATGGTTGTGTTTACCCTCTGGCCAACTCCGTGTGGGTGGCAGCTGGTCCCACAGCCCCAGAAACCCCTGTGCGCCCTGCTCCTGCCCCAGTGAGGGACTGACTGCTTGACAAGAGGGCCAAGCTCCTTGCCAAACAGGCTTTCTTTAATAAAGGGAGGTGTCCCCCACACCTGGCCTCTCCCAACAGATTTGTCAAAAGGGGAATGTTCTTTCTTCCCCTCTGACTCTTGCAAAAGGCCCCTGTTTTCGGACTACCGCCCTAGACATTCTGTCTCCAAATCCTCAAGGCAGCTCACCTGGTACAAGAAAGCGCAAGGGATCTAGGAAGATACGTCACAAAACAAATACAGTTAAATGTTAATTGTCGAATCTAGGTGGGAGGTAAGTGGCTTTTCACTATATAATTCCTTCAACTTCTTTGGCGTCCGTTAGAAACTTCTCATACTAAAATGTTGGGGAAAGCACTGTGTATATCTGCTGCCCCCTCTGCCTGAAATCCCCCTCCTGTCACATAACCGCCCCCGCCCTCTCCATCTCTGAGCCAAGCAGCATAAGAACAGGGTCTTTTGACTATTGTATCTCAGCACCTAGTGCTCCGATCATAATAGGTGATCAATAAATACTTGCCTTTCTAAAAGATTTTATTTATTTATTTAAGAGAGAGAGAGAGAAAACACACAAAGGGAAAAGGAGAAGCAGACCCCGCACTGAGCAGGAAGCCCAAAGCAGGGCTGGATCCCACAGGCTCGATCCTAGGCCCCATGAAATCATGACCTGAGCCAAAGGCAGACACTTAAGTGACGGAGCCACCCAGGTGCCCCTAAATATTTTTTGAATAAATAACAACTGCCATTTCCGGAATGTCAAGCACCGGACCAGGCATTTCGCATACGCTATTGCAACTTTGCCCCTCAAGCCTGTGAGTACAGGCACAGTCATCTCCGCTCAGAGAGGTGATGTGAGTGCTCAACGTCACACAGCTAATAAATGCTAAGGGTGGGACCCGACCCACATCCATTTGACGCCAGGGCTTATGCTGTCAACTGCTGTGGCAATTCTGCCTTCCATCTGGTAAACCACTCACAGTCTCCATTTCCTCGTGAGTCAAATAAGATGAGCTGCTCCACTTTCCTCACAGAGTTTTACAAACGTGAGAACAGAAAGCACGAGTGGCAGTTGGGTTATAGAAAGGAAGGTGGGCAAGGGGTGCCATGCCGATGGCATTCTGATCTAAGTGACCAGGCTTCCTCCAGATGTGACGAATCAAGTCAGAGAGACTGCAGAATTCACATGTATTCATGCATTTTCTATAAAAACGGGACTCCGTGAGAATACTCACCATGCCATCCTCATCTGAGTCAAGCATGGTAAAGCTCGGTCATGGGCAGCGAGCAAGGACGTAGGTAGGTCCTCCAATCCCCCTCTGGAAGTTTGTCCATACCAAGGGCGTGACCCTGCTCTGGGCATGCCTGGTTAACGTGTGGCTAAGTCAATCATTCATTCATTCAACAAACATGAGCTTTGGAGTCAGGCAATCTGGGTTCAAATCCCGATTCCACAAATTATTAGCTGTGTGAACTTTGGTATGGTTATCGGTATCTCTGTTTCCTCATCTGTGAAAGTAGGGAAAATCAGTGTCAATCTCATAAGGTGGTTGTGAAGATTTTTTTAAAAGATTTATTTATTTGGGGGGGAGGGGCAGAGGGAAAGAATCTTCAAGCAGACTCCCCATCAGTGCAGAGCCTAATGTGGGGTTCGATCCCATGACCCATGAGATCATGAACTGAGCTGAAATCAAAAGTCGGACATCTAACCGACTGAGCCACCCAGGGAACCCCAGCTGTGAAGATTAAATGAGAAAGCGCGCGTAAGTGTCAGATGTGTAGAAAATGCTCCATTAATGTTTATAATCATTATTATGGCACAGGGTTGGCATATTTACTGTAGAAAACTCTGAAAATGCAGACGTGCCTAAAGTTTACATAAAGCACCATGATTTCAACATCTCCAAAAACCAGTTCTACTTCTTTTTGTATATTTTTCAGATTTTTTTTTTCTAGTCATGTTAATTTAAGCCTTGTTTTCTCCCCTACAAAAATGGGATTATACAGCACATACTGCTGGGTAATTGATTTTTCCGTGAACAGTATATCATAAGTCATTTCCAAGCCAGGAAAGTCTTTCTACAACACTCTATCAGGGTGGCTAAGAACCACCTGTGATGCCAGAATTTCTGCATTTGAATCCGGGCTCTATCACTTACTGTGTGACCTCAGGCAAAGAACTGACTTGCTCTGTGCCAGCTTTCTCACCTGTAATGTGGCACCAGTAATCATCTCTACCACAAAGGGTGGCTGTGAGGATGAGATCAAAGTGCACATGGCAGTCAGAGCAGTGCCGTACGTGGTAAGCGCTATGGGTCACCATTCTCCATGCTCCACGACTTCCGTGGGAAGAATCCGCGTTTGACCAGCCCCCTTTGCGGGACGATCTGGGCTATTTCTAAACTGTTTCTGTTCTAGACATTACAATGACTATCCTCCATTAACAGGGTTCTCTGCGGGACACAGATACCTGGATAAGAGGTGGCCATCAGGATGCCTGGACTTTTCTGTGACTCCTGCAGCACGGGAACCAAGTTCAAGGCAGCTGGGCCAGCCCTGGCTGGAGGGCGTGAGGGGATTGAGGCTACTGAAAGAGGAGGGATGCAGTTTTCTTGTTTGTGAAATAGGCTGTAATGATCACTCGCCAGACTATTCTGAGCTACTCTGAGCTGTGAAACTCAAGTGTAAATTTCAACCCCTTGCCCAGCAAACAACCCAGGAGAAGAGGAGGGACAGCCCTGAATTCTTGACTGGGAGCTAGTCTTTTGAATGAGAATAAATGATTCCCCTTCCCTGTCTTACTCATTTGTAAAATGGCCACAGATCTCCACTGGTTCTTGACTGCTGATGGAGTGTGCAGAGCTGGGGTCTCTGTAGCCAGCAAGAGGCCTGTCTCATCTCTGCCCAGGTCTGTGCCCTCAGGATCCCAAAGAGCCATTTGAGGGCTCAGAAGGGGAAAGGCTGGCACTTGACTAGAGCCCAAAGGGGCTTGGGCTAGGGTGGGCCAGGAAAAGAGATGGTCTGGCTGGGGCAGGAGGAGTGAGAGAGAACGAAATGGAGAAGGGCAGCCTTACTGTGGGCTCTTGACAAGGGGACCATTCTTGCCATCCCACTCTAGCCAATCACCAGATCAATAAACCTAATCATCAATAACCAACTCTAGGCACCAGATATGGCCTGTAGTATCAAAGGTTGATCTCACTCAGCTGTTCCTTGAGCTAAACTGCTCTACCAAGCCAACTGCATAATTTTATTTTCTCTGAGCCTGTTTTCATCTGTAAAATGGAGCTAATATGACCTGTTTCTAAACATAGAGCTTGAAGAGTCTCCAGAGGGGATCTTGGCAGAGCTCTGTGCAGGTAACTCAACACCAGGGGGTTGGGACTGGAACACAGACCTCCAGATTTTCTCTGTTCTTTCTCTTTCTCCCCTGTAGCCTTATGCCTGAGGGTAACTCCCAGTCACTCTACACTTCTGACATGGCATGGAATGTCCTTATCAGGATGGTAGGCTAGACAGTGAGCTCTAGCACCTCTGTCATCTTTTCCTGGATTACTCACCTATTTGTCCCACGGTGTGCCATGGCACTGTCCTAGATAACAGGGACATGAGGGGGAGTGGAAAAGACCATGGATATGGCCCTGTTGTAACCTTACTGAGTTGGCTGTTTGTCTCTGGCCCAGGTAATCCGGAACCTTGTAGTCATGGAGATGATGGCTATTCAGATCTGGAGCCCCATGGAGTCGGGAGCCAGGATCTTATCATATAACCTTCCTAATGCATTCAAGCCTCCAGCATATTGATTTAGGTCCTGCTTGTATCCTCCTCCATGATCCAATTCACCTTGGCAGCTGAAGCATTTTTCTGCTGCTCCAAGCAGAGCATTCCATTCAGACCCTTTCACAATGACGGGCAGCCTTGGTGGAAGTTTGAGCTCACAGAGTTTGTTATACTTGGCCCCCCAGTGCCACTTTATCAACATGCTGGAGAGAAGTGAGGGATGAAAAACAAGTATACTATTAACAGTAATTGCTTGCACACCTGGCCCCGAAAGTTCATTATCCTGTAAGCCTTAAAACATACCCAAGTGGAAACAGAGGTTCTAAGATTCTGTAACTTGCCCAAGCTAGTAAGTGGCCAAGCTGGAATTTCAGTCCTTGTCTGAGAAGGAAGGTACTCTTGCAATTTTTCAAAACTGCGTCTCTTCAGGGTATGGATCCAATCCCCTAAGAAGCTTTCATCCTTGGTGGATGAACAAGGCTCACCCAAGAAAACACGTCTTAGGAGCAGCACTGCTGGAGATGCTCTGTGTGGGAGCAAAGGCAAGAAGGAGGGAAGATAAGGTTGCAGTGGGTTTGAGGACAGTGAGTAGATAAGGCTTGCTGGCCTGGAGACTGGGTTGCCAGTGTGACAGCTCTGGATGCAACAACAAAGAGAATGGTTTTCATGGGGCGCCTGGGTGGCTCAGTCGTTAAGCGTCTGCTTTTGGCTCAGGTCATGATCCCAGCGTTGGGCTCCCTCTCCCTCTGCTTGTGTCCCCTCTCTCGCTGTCTCTCTCTCTGTCAAATAAATAAAATCTTAAAAAAAGAGAGAGAGAGAGAGAATGGTTTTCAGGCGTTGGATGATCTTTAAAGATTCGTGAGCAAGATAAAATAAGGGAGGACAACAGATCAGGATGATGAATTTGATACAAATTACAAGTTCCTCCTTGGGGTGGGTGTTGGTTAAGGGGGTGATTATAGGGCAGGAAGAGGTCCACCCTAACTCAGGACAAAACCAGAAACCATCTACTTCCTGATAGTTTTTAAAATATGCTGGAAGACCACCTCACAGTCCCACTGTTGGTGTGTGGTTAAGTTGGTACAGCCACTTGATAGGAGATTCAGCAACCATCAGAGACGTTTAGGGAGGATGCATAATAACACAGGACAATGTTTACGTTAAAGAGCAGAATACAAAAAGAACAACCCTAAAAGCCCTCAGTGGCAACCCTGTCGGGACCCCTCTCACTTGAGAGCTTTTTCTGTATCTTCACTTAATAAACTTCTATTGATTTACTCTCTCTCTCTCTCTCTCTCACACACACACACACACACACACACACACACACAAAGAACAGAATACAAAGTTGAACATCTAGTATGATCACTACTCTGTTTAGTAATAATAGCAGTAATAGTAATAATAATATCACCCATGGGGGGAAATAGGAAAGAAAAAAAAATTTAGAATACTGATAGTGGTAGTGTTAAGGTGATGAGATCCATGGGTCTTTCTTCTCCCTTCAGCTACTTTTTGACGGGTTCCAGATTGCTTTAATGACATTCTTTTTTAAAGAATCTTTGCTGTCTTTTCTAAGGTGATTTTGCCATTCCTAGGTTGCAAGGGAGTAATAAGGAGTAAATGAGCAAGTAAATGCAAAGCACTCAGTACGGTGCCTGGCCCGAAATCGGTGCTCTAGGAGGGTCCGGTGAGGGGTCGCTGGCCAGTGTCCCAACATCTGAGAAGCCCGGCCGTCGCCGCGGAGCAGCCTCCCTTAGTCCCCGCAGCATCGGCCCCTCGCGCGGCACAGACACGTCCCCGACGCTGACGCTCGCCGTGTCCAGCCGGCGCGGTGCCAGCGGAGCCAGCCGCACAGCCCGCCCTGCGGACGTGGAGCGAGGGTCGCACCGCCCCACACACCCCCGGCAGCCAAGCGCGACGTCGCGCGCACCCACGGCCCCGCCCCCTGTGACGCGCCCTCCAGGGGGCGGGACCGCAGCAGCCCCGCCCCGCACCTCTTCCGATTGGCCGCCGCGCTGTCACCACGTCGCCGGGAGCTGGCAGGGTGTGTGTGTGTGTATGTGGGGTTTGCTTTGTCATTCGTACCCCCGTCGCGCGCTGACGCGGCCCGCCTGGCCGAACGCTCCAGGATCCGCAGAAAGGGCCCCCGGCGCTGACCCCGGAGGCTCCCGGAGGGGGAGGATGCTGCGAGCCCCTTACATAATAACGCGACTGACTGGAGCACATGTCAGCGCAGAAACAGCACATGCCGCAAACCCAGGCCTCCCGATTTCATATAGTGCTAGTGATAGCGGGCAATGAATATACCACGGTATGCTCTAGCATGGGTTATAATACAACGCAATCCAACAGTCATGAAGTGTACCTTCGCAATAAAGCATAATATAGGATGTTATATTTATAGGGCCTATTTATAAGCCTCTATTTAAATCTTTTCTGATAGGCCCAGGCACGCACACAGACACTATAATGATTGGCGCATTCTTCTGTCCTTCAAAGAGGCGGGTTCTCGAGTCCGTTTTGCCTCAGCGGGCCCTTGGATTGGCCGGCAGCGGTATAGCGGCGCCTTCGATTGGCCTCGGGGGCCGTCCGTCGGAGCCGAGGAGGCGGGGCAGGCGGCTGGCTGGTGCTGGGGCGGGCGGGCCCCGGAATTGTCATTTCTTTGTTTCCGAAGGCGGAGGAGGCTCTGAGCCCCCCCTCCCCGTCCCACCCCCCTCCCCCCGGGTGCTGGCTCCATGTCTGTGTGACCGGCCCCAGGGGTAGAGTCCAGGCCCGACGCGGGGCGGGCCGGCGGCGGCGGCGGCTGAGGTGAGAGACGGCGGCGGAGGCGGCGCGGGCACCCGGCCCCCCAGCGGGAGGATGAAGCGGCGGAACGCCGACTGCAGTAAGCTCCGCCGCCCCCTGAAGCGGAATCGGATCACCGAGGGCATCTACGGCAGGTGAGCGGCGGCGCCCCCGCCTCCGCCCGCGTGGGCCCCGCGGCCCCTGGTCGGTTCCGGAGGGGCCCGGCCCCGTTATGTAACCCCGACTAGGCCGCACTCCCGCGCCGGGGGCCTCTCCCAAGGAGCGCGGCCCGGGGGGCTCCGGCCGGCCCGAAGAGGTGCGCCCCGGGGGCGCGGGGCGTGGCGAGGGCCGCCGGCCGGGCGGGGAGGGCGCGGCGGGCGCTGGCCGAGGAAGCCGCCGAGCCGCCGTTGGGAGCTCCCTGGCCCCGCCGGGGGGAGGGGCGGCGAGCCCCCTCCCCTCCCGCGCTCCTAGCCCGCGCCGCCGGGCCCGAGGGCCGCTCCCGGGGCCGCCGGGCCTCCGCTGGCCCCTCAGTTCCGCTCTGGCCTGGGAGTCGCCGGCCTGAGTCGGGAGGCGCGTGGACCATATGCAGTAGGGGGAAAGGCTGACAAAGTTGGGAGTAGACAGTGGCCCCACGGTCCCCGGCAGACTGGGCAGGTGGCCACGTTGCCCCTTCTTTCGCCCTCTACTTCTCTTGCGGGATCTCAGACCTGGCACCGAGGGCTGAAGCCGATACCCCCTAATCATGCCCTGTGGCCCCGCTCCAGACTCAGAAGGAGCTGATGACCATTTTCTCAGCAAACATTATTTTGACCATTCTAAGCAGATAGTTTTCTTCGAACCTTTTAAAAGGGATTTTTTTTTTCCAAACTCACAATTTTCTTTTTCTTCTGGAAAGAAAAAAGCAGTGTCCCTTTAAATAGAAAGTGAATTCACTGCTCTGAGGGGGAGAAGGACAACAGGTTCGTGGGGCAACTTAGTGACAATCACAGCTTCTTACGCAGAACTTGTGTACGACCTGTTATTTTCTGTTTCTTAGAATGTTAATTCTGAATGGTACTCGCCTTGATAAATGATTTCGATGGAGAAATAATTAGTTTACAAAAGAGAATTCTCAGCATGTGCGTATTGGCTTAATTGAGTCTTCGTGGTTCCGAGCTGTGGGACTTGGAGAAATATGTGAGGTAGCTGGTAACACCCAAGTTGTCACCAAGCTAATGACCAAGTCTTAGCATAACTGTATACCTTGCACATGCTGTTGTTTACATATATGGAAGATTGCTTTTCACAAGCAGCTGAGTGATGTAAACATCAGGGGTTTTCTTTATTTCAAGTTTAAGCATTAAGAAGTCAAAGTATAAAGTTCATATGTGTATTTATCCTTCTATATAGATATATCCTTATGTAATGAGCCATAGATCATAGGAGTAATTCTTTCATTCATTCAACAAATGTATGTACTATGTGCCAGGCCCTGTTCTAGCTATGAGGGTGCAGCGGTCAGTAAAACAGGTCAAAATCCATGCTGAATCAGTCAAACCTGACCGTTTAAACTGAAAGTGAAAAAGCAAAAACCATTTTCCTACAGATTTAATGGGTGGGGGGAAATGCCTCTTCAAGTTGAAGACACTATGATCCTTTAGGCAGGATTTTTTTCCTGCCCATTGAAAAAGATTTGAACAACTAAATAGTGACACAAGAATAGAAAAAGCATATTAAACAGAATTGTAGACCAAGGACTTTGAATGGCTGCTAGTCACAGTAACATATGATGATATACCTTTATAGAAAGAAGACTGGGGATCCCATATTGTTTACATTTGTTGTATTTGGACATCTCTTTATATTTGAACAAATGACGCCCAGTTTAATAACCTGCCCAGTAGTAACCACTCAATCAATGTGAACAATGTGACTTCATTGTCTAATGAAGATCTATTATTTTAGTGATGATCTTTTGGAATTCAAATGTTCTTATCCTAAAGTAAATATGCTATGCAAGTTATTCAGAGTTTCGCTGTAAAATTTTAAAACCCAACAGTTCTCAAATCTGTTTAACCTTCTCTGTTTGGCATTGTTTAAGTTAGATGTTAATCAAAGACCTACGTATATTTCTACCTGTCTTTCCTTTTGGAGCATAATATATCAAATGAATGTTTTAATTCACTTACCTGTTTCTTAGTTTATAATATGGAGCATTGGACTAAAGAACAAGATCATGGTTTTGTTTTTTTCCAATTCTTTTTTTTTTAAATATTTAGAAATTTTTCCTTAATTTCTAAAGCAAACAGAATCAGTAGGCTAGTTATAAATTATGGTGTTTGAGGATTTGTGAATATCGAATTTCTGTGATCATCGAATTTAACTCTATATTAAGTTGTTTTTCATGCCATCTGTTACCCATTTTGTTTCTCAACATCTGGCCAATTTTGGTCTCATTAAACAGAGAGCTTTGTTTTTTTCTGAAGCTCTGTTCACAGTTTTGATAATCACTATCTACTATTTCACAGCATAACCTTTCATGAACCTTATTTTAATGTTCTCAGTCTGCACAACTTTTTGAGTGTGGGCATAGCAAGGAGGCAGCTGTGATGAAGAGAGCACTGGACTGCAGGCATCGGGAGGCCTGGGTTCGTACTCAGAATCCCAGCTCTGCCACTTTGAGCCCCATTCTCTCATCTCTCAAATGAGTCTTGAGGACTAAAGGAGCTCATGTTCAGTTTGTGAAACTCTATAAATTCTAGCGGGCTATATAAATATTATTTACCATGTTGTTGTTATCACAGTTCAACATGTTTGGTTTATTCTTTAAGGAGGCAAGAGAGACTATAAGATTTGCTACAGCTATAAACAGAAGTTGAGTAGTCAAAACAAAGGGTCAGTTGCTGCTTGGTCTTGCTGAAAAAAATCCTATTGCTGAGATGCTTTTAATCATGGGCTTCGATCCAGCAACTGTGACTGAGGTGATTGTCAAAAGATATGATTATTGTCAGTATAATGACTGTGATAAAATTATTTCAGCGGCAAGGTAGAAGGAAAATGGAATTTAGACATATCAGGATTATCTACATTTATATGTGTGCCCATTGTTTGAAAATTGAAATGTCCAGGTATGTTATTCCAGTCAAATTAATAATTAAGAGTAAGAGAAAAGAAGCGGGAATGGTGATAATTTTCTCTTATGTTATTAAGAACTAAAATTCAAAACACATTTAAAAACAATCCGAGCCAGCACAGAGCCAGAGTAGGAATTCAGTATTCAATAAATATTGAGTATGTGAGTTAATAATAAATGAATATAAACTAATTCATTCTACTCAGTTAAGAACCTGCATCGTTCAGAAAATTGTGGAGGATACAGGATGAGATACGGTTTCTTGTCTTCAAGGAGTTTACAGTCGAGTAGGTCATCATAATGCTCTCTTAAATTTGGACAGTGGTTTTGAGGTTCCAAAGAACTTTTCGTTCTGTTCAAGGAAAAATATTTTTGTTGAATTACATTTTAGCTGGCTATTTTAGTTGTTCATCTGATGCATTAACAGCTTTATTTTGCCCTGTGCTATTTTATGATGAAGTAGACGGCCGCCACTAAGTGAGGGAGTATTTTCTAACTCAAATGAGATAGATGTGGAAGTACTTTGGAAATGATAAGGAACGGTTATTAATAAAAGAAAGTAAAATAACCCCACTTAACGATGACGCTTCAGAAATGATAAGGAACGGTTATTAATAAAAGAAAGTAAAATAACCCCACTTAACGATGACGTTTCAGAGGTCCTCGGGTTTTTATGGCAGTGATTCTCTGTCCATTGTCTGCCTTCACACATGTACCAGACACTCCCAACAGTAACGTCTAATTACATGCAGTGATTCTCCAGGTGAGGTGGGGTTGGAGTGCTATGTAGTTTTTAAAAGCCTTAAGGGGATCTCGTGTGGTTTACCCACCTGTCACTTTGCCATGTTCCCCACTTCCTTCCCCCTGAGAATTACTGACTTTATAATGGGAAGATGAGATGAGGTGTGGTAAGTAGCAGACAGGGGCAGAGACGTTTATGTTGAAAGCCTCTGCAGTTAAAATTGTTACTTGCCCAAGTAGGCATAATAAGCATTTTAAGTAAGGCACATGTGTTAAGCTTCAGGAAACTATTTTATATCTCTGTTACTGGTGGTTGAAGGAAGTGCCCCTTCCCTCGTGAATTTATGAATACTTCCTGTCCTCGTGTGCCGGGCTCTGCATGTAGCATGCTGCCGGCAGCTTGGGCGGCGCAGGACTGTGCCTGACTCTAGACTTTGACAGCTTCACGCCTTCAAACTGGAGCTGAGGACTTGGGACATCCCTGTTTCACAGAATACCTTGTCCCATCTTTGTTTCAGAAGAGAGTTTCCTGGCCTTTGACTTTTGAAATGATCAAAGTTTGCATCCTTCTCAGCTTCTTAATTTCCTTTTTCAGACTCTAGTCTAAATAATCTGCTCTCCAGAGATTTCACTTTCTTGCTTTTCCTGCCTCTTTAATTAATGATGTTTCCTAAGCCTAGTTTTAGCCTCCTTTGGGCTAGGCTTATTAAAGCCACTAGAGGCTGGCATGACCCTTGGCTGCCTCGATTGTGCGTGTGTTCTGCAACCGAAACCCCAGACACCAGTGTTGCAACCTCACAGCCTAAAAGCATTTTGGTAATCTTGGGAGGCTTTAACTTCAGCCACACTGGACCTGACGTGAAAGTGATAGATTCTGTATTGTTTTTGAGGGCTGTTGGGAAAGGGGGTAAGTTTTGACTAATCTTTCCAGTGAGGTGTTTACCTAATCCTTATATTTGCAGTTTCCATGAAGTGCATTTAAAGAAATCTGCCACACTGGAGTTTTGTACTTCGTTTTTGCCAGGAGTGTATTACCTTAAAAGAAAGGTACTTTCCTCCAACTTTGTTTATGATTCTTCTTGTCCGAGTACTCTTGGCAGTTTAGTTTCATTAGGTGTTTTGAAAATCCCTTTAAATTTCTGCTACAAGTTGAGGCAGGGGAAGGGGGAACGTGATCGAGTTCAGATTATTTGCTTTAAAGCTTCCTGTTTTATTAGTGATAGTCTCCTTTTTCTTTGATTCCTCATGGCTTTTCTTGAACCTCACTAGATTTGGAGGTTGATTTTAATGGTAGACTTAATAACTTACAATTTTCACTTTCTTGTTAGTTATTTGCCAGATATTCTGGAGCCAGTTCCTGTTCTATAAGCACTTATATTTCCAGAGTCTTTTTCTTTGGCCATTTCTCCCAGATCTTCCCACTGATATTAACCCTTTGGGGTTTTGTGTGTATATATATATGTTTTGTTTTGTTTTGTCATTTTCTAGGCTACCATCCAGGTGATACTTAAGGGGATATTATAAAATATAACATATACCTTGTGGAGTCTGGAGGGTCAGATAGAAATTTTATTTCACTTTGAAATACTGTATTTAGGTTTCCTTCCTTCCCTCCTTCCTTCCTTCCTATTATGGGGCTCGAACTCATAACCCTGAGATTGAGAGCCGCATGCTCTACCAACTGAGCCAGCCAGGCACCTCTGGGTTACTTTTCTTGATGAAATTTAGTGTGCTCTTCAAAGATACTGATTACTTTTATTCTCTAGGCTTACTAGATTTGAGTGTAATTATTTTACTTGGATCGTTTTCAAGAAATAGGTCCGGAAGAAAAAAGTTGTTTGCTCGACAAGCTACATAAGTATGGTGGTACAGACCAACAGTGGAAACACATATCCTTTGCTAGATGTTTTTTTTTTTCCATCATGAATTTCTTCAAATACCCAAGGAGTGACTATTTCCTTAAGGTCTTTCACCTTTAGGCACGTGGATCCTGGTAATGGAAACTTAAAAGACGTAATCAGCTGTTAGAATGTTATTCTTTGAAGCTTTATATCTTTACTTTGACATTTAACTTAACTGATATCAAGTTGGCCTCTGCTCATCAACGTTCCAAAATGCCTGTCATCCCCAGACTTTGAAGCCCCTTCATAGCCCTGACTTTCATTTCTTTGTTTTCCTCTGCTGCTTTTAAGGACAATGTACTCACATTGAGTCATGGGATTGTGACATCAGAAATAATTTACCCCTCATCCATCTCTTCTGTTGCCTTTTCTTTTGTAGAGGCTTTGCGTTTAGTGGGTTGGAATGGTGCAACTAGTCTGCTTGAGGTGTATCTGTAGATGTCACTAGTGGATTTACACTGTTGGAGGTCTCTTTCCTTACCTAGCACAGGGGAGGTGGCTAGAAACAGTCTAGCTCTGTTTTTAAATTATATTATTACTTTGTTCATCTTTAAAGCACTTCTAAAAACCGAGTAAGTTGCTCAGTACTAAAGTCAGTATTTTGCCTATCTTGTAGTGAGGGCACTTGAGTTATAGAGAGAATGAATGCCATGTTCATGGTCAAACAAAAATTCCTGTCTCATATGAGAGAAATACTAAGGCTAGAGTCTTCTTTCTCAGATGTAATAAGCATTGTTTTCTTGCCTTGCTCTGGGCTCGACAAACTATATACCTCATGGTTTATTGAAATTATGACTTTTTAAAAAATGAATTATATTTTTATTTTTGAATTCCATGTTTCTCTATCACAATGATCATTCTAGGAGTGTGAATTTCACTAGAAAGCAGTCTTGAGTTGTCCCATCTTTTGTGCCATAGTTATTTCTGTAAAGAATATTTGACTTTAGGGGGTGCCTGGGTGGCTCAGTCGGTTAAGCGTCTGCCTCTGGCTCAGGTCATGATCCCAGGGTCCTGGGATCGAGCCCCACATCCGGCTCCCTGCTCAGTGGGGAGTCTGCTTCTTCCTCTACCTCTCCCCTTGCCCCCCGCTCCTGCTCTCTCTATATCTCTCTCTCAAATAAATAAAATCTTTTAAAAAAAGAAAGTGTTTGACTTTAATTTTTTTTTCTGCAGAGCTTCATAGTGTGTTTACAAATTAAGTTTATAAATTCATAGTTTATGAATGAGATACTGAGGGTTTATTCTTTCATAAAGTACATCAGCTCGTTTTTTAAAAACTTGGTTCTGTTGGAGAATTAAAGAATTATATAAGTTGAATGTGTATATAGGAAAGGATATAAAGAAGGAAAATAATATTTATTGAGTATCTAATGTGAGATGAGAAAGTCCCATGTGATGAATAAACATACGGGCTTTAAAGTCCTTTGAATTTGACTTCAGAGAATGTCCCTGACACTAGTTGTGTGACCTTGAACAAGTCACTTACTTGCTTTAGCCCTCAGTTTTCTCCTCTGTAAAATGAGGATGGTAAATATACCACCTACTTTATAGGACTGCTAAAAGGGTAAAAACTTAGCATCGTGTCTGACACGGATAATTGCTCATAAAGTTATTTGCTTTTACTACTATTATTATTTTTTCTTCATTGTTTTGTTTTGTTCCAGTAAGGGTGCTAGCTTCAGTTTCATTTGTGAGGAAACCATGGTTGTCCCAGGTTTAGTTACTTGATAGAGGCTCATATCTGTCTAACCCCAAAGTCTGTCCTCTTTCTGTTGTACAGTATTGTGCCACTTCGTTTCTGAGTGGTGTTTATGTGTAAGAATTCACATTATATGTAAGAGAATCTCTATTACATAAATTTTAAAAAACCAGTATAGATACAACAACAGTGCAAAATGTGATGGGACCAGGATCTATTGATTTATCGAGCTCTACCTATCTGTTTATCTGTTGCTTTAAAAGACATTAGTGAGGGGTGCCTGGGTGGCTCAGTCAGTTGAATGTCTGACTCTTGGTTTTGGCTCAGGTCATGATCTCAGGGTCATGAGATCAAGCCCTGCGTCAGTCTCCATGCTCGGCAGGGAGTCGGCTTGAGATTTTCCCTCCTTCCCCCACCCCAGCTAAAATAAATAAATCTTTAAAGAAAATAAAGGATGTTAGTGAGATAATTACTGAATAAGGTGTCTAGATCAGATAATAGTAACGTGTCAATGTTAATTTCCTGACTTTGACTTAAAAAAACCCAATAAAACATATATAGGGAGATAATGATAACAAGAATGTGATAAAATGTTTTATCATTTGTGGATTCTGAGTGAAAGATATAAGGGAACTCTGT
This sequence comes from Ursus maritimus, assembly GCF_017311325.1. Taxonomy (NCBI): domain Eukaryota; kingdom Metazoa; phylum Chordata; class Mammalia; order Carnivora; family Ursidae; genus Ursus; species Ursus maritimus. The sequence continues at coordinate 18,756,567 of NW_024425786.1, forward strand.
ACTGTTCATGGAACTTTTCTGTAAGTCCAAAGTTATTTCAGAATGAAGAGTTAAAAAAATAAGAGTAACACATACTTGTTATGGAAAAGTGAACATGATAGTGTATTAGCATAATGCAGCAGACCTTAGTACTCCTGCTCTGGGATGATCACTCTTATATAATTTTTAAGTATCATTTTTCTCTTTTTTTCTGTATAAGCAAACGTGTATATTTCTTCCTTAACAAAAATAGGATTCCATTTTACAGAAAAGTTTCTTGGCTTTTCTCCTCACTTAATCTCTTCTCCATTTCTTTCCATGGAAATGTATTCATCTATTTTTTTAGCTGCAGCACAGCATTCCACGTAGAATTCACCTCTCTGTGGTCTCCAGACTCCTGTTTCTGTGCTCTTTCAACAGTGCCCCACAGCTTCTCAGTTCCTGGTTCCTCAGGTTTCTTTCCTATGAAAGGGTAATAACTACCCTGCCTATTTCACAGTTGTAAGGCTAAAATGAGATAATTAATATGAAAGCATTTGGAAAAATTACCCATGTGATGTAAGTGTAAGGTGTGATTAGGTAGCTGATTGCTACTGCTGAAGATACGAAGTGTAATCCTCTGGGTGGTTCTCGTTCTCCTCATGCGCTTCTGCACCCCCCATCCCAAACCTCACGGAGTCCACACTGTTGAAAGTGGTGTGGTTTGCTTTTTTGTTGTTTTTTTTTTAGGTGAAAGTGTTTTTGAAGCAGAATTTCTAAAACTCTAAATTCTCCAGTTGTGTTAAGTTACAATACCTATCCTTGCTATCTCTGCAGTCTCTATAATCCTTCGTAAAAACGCTATACCACACAATTCTCTTTTTCTTTTTAAGAATTGTTTATTTATTTTAGAGAGAGTGTGCACGTGGCGGGGGGGGGTTGGAAGGGGCAAAGGGAGAGAGAATCCTAAGCAGTCTTCGCACGGAGACCGGTACCGGGCTTGATTTCACAAGCCCCAGCTCATGAACCCAGCCGAAACCAAGAGTCCGTCGCTTCGCCAACTGTGCCACCCAGGCACCCCACCACACAATTCTTAAAAGCTTTTAAAAGTGATTTCTATTCTAGGTTTTCTTTATTCTTTCTAAACTGGGCACTTTTTACACTAGATTTGTCATTGCAGTGGCTGTGTGTGTGTGTGTGTGTGTGTGTAATTGACACTTGAAAGGTTCTCTTGGCAGTCTATAGGAGGCCTAGAATAGAAAAGAAAAATAAGGAGTAGCTTAGGTCTTCTCAGACATCCTCCTGTCTGGATTGCACGTCGGGAGGCAGGTGCAGCACATAGCAGCGGGGGCTAGGCCGTTTTATCTTGATGCTCTGCACAACTTTCTGTAGTCCACCACATTTCTTAATTATTTTTGTCTCAGGACCTCTTTCCACTCTTGGTTTATATAGGTTGTATCTATCAATATTTACTGCATTAGAAATTAAGACAGACACATTTTAAATAATTATAAGCTGATATAAAAATCATAAGTCCATGAGAAGAGTAGTGTGGCTTTACATTTTTGTAGATTTCTTTAATGTTAGGCTAACAGAAGACACTTTGAGAGCCCCCGCTGTAGGCCGAGCCAGTGGCAGGCAGGCCAAATGGAGTGCTAGTCTGGTTCGCAGAGCAAGGCTGATTAATTTGTTCCTATTGAAGACCAGAACAGATTGGGAGCAAGTACATAGTAATCTTTGGAGCAGAATCTGTATTTGTTACCTTTGTTGATGTTGCTTTGTTCAGATACCCTTCCCAGTCACCTGTGCATGATTTCTCTGTCTACCTTCATTTTAAGTGTGTACTTTGGTAAAGGCCTTACTGTCAATCCTAAACACTCTTGTGCGTTGTAGGCCATTCATTCAGCAAATACTGGTTGGATTTCTTTAGTGTGCAGGGTGCTCTGCTGGGCACTGAAGATAAAGCAGGGAACAAAATAGGCAACTCTTTTGTTCTTGTGGACTTTACATTTAAACAGTTAATTAAATAAAATACTATTTATTTATAACTGTGATTAAATGTTCTTATGGTACAGAATCCTATGTGAGCATATAATGGGGTAACAGTCTTTACTTTGGGATCAGGGGGGGCCTTTTTTTAATGAAATGATATTTGTGTTGTGTGCTGAAGGATGAGTATAGTAATAGAATTGCTTCGTTTGGTTAAATTGTACTTAGGTGGGGATCTTGTCTGTGACTCAGAAAGAAAAGTAAGAAAATAGAAGAATCAACCCTGAACAGTGTTCCCAGTTGAGGGAAAGAGAGCTAAGGGTTTGGAGATAAGTACTGATTATCTAAGTAGATAGTTGTTTTCTTTCTGAGACATTGTGGAATTCAGTGGAAGTTCCATGACAATGAGAAGTTTATACCATGGGCCAGTACTTCTCAAGTTTTAATGTACACACAAATAGTCTAGGGACCGAGTGAAAATGTAGGCTTAGATGAAATAGGTCTGGGATGGGCCCTGAAATACTGTTGTTCTAAAAAGCTCATAGTGATGCTGATGATGCTGATGATGCTGATGATGCTGGTCCGTGGACCACACTTTGAGTAGCAGGACTATAATTACACTTACTCAGGTTGCAGTAGGAATATCAGCTGGACAAGAGGCTGGATGAATATTCTAGAGGTGATGTGGAGTAGGGAGAGGTATTTGATGACAGAGAAGACAGCAATTTGGTGTAAGAAGTATCATGCTACATACTGAAAGCTAAAAGCAATTCACAGTTGCTATTACAGAGATGACAGGAAAGCCAGGGATTGAGATAGATGGCCACTAGCACAGCCAGTGAAATATTCTACAGTCATTTCTGCGGTGAGGACCAAGTGAACTAAATGGCCATTAGTCTGCCTAGGGAAAAGGTCAGGTACTGAGGATTGATGGCCACACCATGGTAATTATGTGGGCTCTAGAAAATGACCTAAGTGACAGCAGCTGGTGGTACTAGAGAGAAGGTGCACTTTACTTGGAAAAAGAAAAATGTTCAGTACTGCTTCTCATTAATCATAGATGATTAATCCATAGGTGAAGAGTACTGCCAAATAGATTCAGGTTAAAAATGGTTGTCAATGGCAAGGGTAGGAATAGAATGGGGGAGGGGAAAGAAACTTATAGTTAATAACCACTTTGAAAGAATCACCACCATTAAGCCTAATAATTGCACATGTCTCTTCTTAATTTCACTGGCATCCAGAACAGAAGCTTGTAAGACTATCAAAAGACATTATTGGTCTGCCCTTGTTTCATTATATCATTATGGAAAATATCTTTTCATTGTAGTTATGCTTTAAATTTTTGTTCAAGATATTTTATAGTTATTCATAAACATGTTTGGATCAGAGAAAGTAACATCAAGTTATGAACCATGTTGTGAACTGTATGTATAAACATATTTTATATTTAATCACATTCTCTTCATGGTTTAAAAGAAATATTTTAGAATTCTCTAATGGCTTAAAAACTAACTTTCTCTCCCCATTAGAATGTCATCTCTTTGGATTTGGCAAAATCTTATGACCTTCAGAACATGGAAGGAAAAGAATTAGGGTTTTTACACTGATAAGCAGTCATTTTAGATCACTTGTTCTTTAACTTTTCTACATGTACCTGTAGAAGGATTAGTAAGCATAATTTACTGATACAGAGGACTAAGTGAATACTGACTCAGGCAATTGTCTTAAACTTTCTAAAACCCTGAAGGCAGAAATGAATCAGTAGAATTCAGTACTAGTCATAAAGTCAAGTCAACTTTTTTTTTTAAAGATGAGTAAAGAATTACTTATTTATATATATTTAAAAGTGTGGCCAAACGCAATGTAAAATTCAGCATCTTAACTGTTTCTAAGTGTACAGTTCAGTAACAATATATATATTCACATGATCGTGCAACTAAACTCTAGAACTCTCTTTGCAAAACTTGTAAAATCTGATTTGTTAATTAGATCGCCTCTTGAGTTTTAGAGGCGGGCCCACCTAAAAGGGGAGCCTGAGGAAAGTTGAGGGTATGGCATATGTTTGTGAAAGGTCAAGTTTCCTTAGATATCTGTACTTCTAAACTGTGACTCAGGAAGAGCTGGGTGTCAAGGAACATGAAAGTACGAAAGCAGTTTTTTTGAAAAGAAATGAAATATATAAAAAGGAACTCTCTTGAAGTCACAGACTTGAAAAAGAGTAGTCATGGTTGCAAAGATGATCATTTCTGTATTCCCTTCGGTTTAAATGATTGGGTTATTAGAAAGTATTCAATAGGCTGTCATTCTTTGGATAATGCTATGTAAATAGTGCAACGGAATGTTGCCTGCTAGACTGGGATCCTGCCATGCCTTGGGAGCATTTGGGACAGAGACAGTTGGTAGTACTCTACCTTTTCCACTTGGGGAGTGGTGATGACTACACTCAATGGTGTACTCAGCGCATCTCATTCACCTCATCCAGAGGCAGCCCCATGGGAAAAAGTGTTCATTGGAGAGATAAAAACATTTCCATGTGTGCCATTTCTTAAATGCCTTAGAAACAGGGATGAGAGGCTATTATCACTTATTTAAAACCTAGAAACAGTTCTAGAGACAAGGAAAAACCTTTCAGTTTTAAAGCCAAGCAGCTTAGAAATCTAGTTTGAAACTAGATTTGTGTTCCCAAATGCCTACATGACTCAATTGTTCCTTCTAGTAAAATACGCCTTGCTCTCCACTGTGATCAGTGATGGATTTTTTTTTAAAGATTTTATTTAATTATTTGATAGAGAGAGAGAGCACAAGCGGGGGTAGGAGCCGAGGGAGAAGCGGGCTCCCCGCTGAACAGGAAGCCCAATGTGGGACTCGATCCCAGGACCCTGGGATCATGACCTGAGCTGAAGGCAGACACTTAATCGACTAAGCCACCCAGGTGCCCAGATCAGTGATGGGTTTTCAGTGGGTGAGAATGAGGGCTCCTTCTTCATCTGGCTAATATGATTCTAGTGAAATGAAACTAAAAGGTGGGACTTAGAGTGCAAGCCTGTTTTCTTCTGGTTTGCCTTGGGTTCCTTGATTGTATAGCAAACCTCTTAGTCGAAACTTACTGTCAAGCCCTAAGAAGTTCTACCAAGAGTTAGTATTAGAAATTGCCCCTAGTTGCACATAATGTCTCATTATGCTACTGTATCATTGAGGGTCATACCTGTCTGTCCTTGACATCTTTTTACCCTTGTGGCTTCAGAGGGCACAGAAAGAATCCTCAGTGCTGGATCTTGCTTTTGTTGTCTACCACCCCCCAAGTTTATAAGTTTTTCTGTAGTTTATTTTAATATACTTGAAAATAATTTATTAAAGTCTTGATTTTGTTGTTGGTGGTGTATATTCAAACAGCTAATGTAATCACATCAATATCGGAATGTTTGTATTACAAAGCAGCATACAAGGCTCTGGCCCAAATCAAAGTGAATTTTAGGTATTTCCAATCTATATCTAAGAAAATCTTTTTTTTTTTTTTTTTTAAGTGCCTAAACTTACCCTGCTCCAGAATCGATTGGGTTAAGGACATAGAATTAGGGGCTTATTAGTAAGGGGCTTATTAATCTAAAGGCTTCTGCTATCTGTTGTACAACTCATGAACCAGAAGATGGACTTTGAGATTTTAATCCATGTCCTTGCCTTGTTTTGAGCTGCCGCAGTGGTTGATTATGTGTCCTGCCTGGCATATGGAAATCTGCTTCTACTTAAATAAATCCGGAGGGAGCTGGAAGCACGCATGTTACGTCTTAGCTACAGCAAGGCTGGGGTACTTTAGGATTTTTTTCTTTAATGTACGTTTTGTGTTCTCACAACCCACAGTAGTAATTGGCAACTGCTCCCTAAGTTAGTTTCTATCTGGGGAAGTCATTTGGTGTTTGTTTGGTTAATGCAGGTGAATACTACATAGAAAGGCAAGAGGAGAAAAGAGGGAAAAAGACAGAATCCTTCAGGCGTGTAGGGATGTGCATTAAGAATTTCAAAGACTCTTCAAACAGATGTAGAGGGGTGGGGAAACAGCAAATTCGAAGCCTTTCAACCGTGACATTTTCTTCTAATGAAGAATAGCTGGAAAGCTGTAATTTTGAGAGTGTTGCAGTATTTTAAATAAGACACTTAGCACATTTTAAAATAGTGGTGAAATGTAAAAATTTTTTTCCATCTTAAATAGAATTAGGCATTTTGGGTCACCATCCTACTTTGATAGTTGTGGGTCTCAAAGTGAATGCCAAAGCTTTTAAACTTTAGGTGGGTTGTAGCAACATCTCTCTCTGTCCTTTATCGCCGTTGTTTACATGATATGTGAAGATATTTTTTGTCTCGTAAAGAAAACAGTGCATTTTCTTTTTCTAGTGCTTCACCAGCGACCTTGAATTAATTCTTTATTTTTATGCTTTGCAGTACATTTTTATACCTGAAATTTCTGGTAGTGTGGGCACTTGTCCTCCTGGCAGATTTTGTCCTGGAGTTCAGATTTGAATACCTGTGGCCATTTTGGCTTTTCATCAGGAGCGTCTATGATTCCTTCAGATACCAGGGACTGGTATGTTTATTAATATATTTTTCAAGTGCAAGGGGTTTAATTTTCTAAGAAAATCTTCAGAAACTGATGATAAAAAAAACCTATGATCAAATCATTTTACCCCCTCCTCTGCCATTTCAGTGAAAAGAAGGGGAGGGACAAAGACCTTGGGAGGGAGACAGAGTAGTGAAGGAGCAATGATTACCCAGTCTTACTCCGAAGTACTTCTGCAGCCCTATCACCGTGTTAGTGATTGGGTTAGAGTTAGAGCAGTGGTTCTCCAACTGTGTGGTCTCAGGGCCCCATTAAACTCTTAAAAACTACATAGGATTCTAAGAAGCTTTTATTTATCTGGATTAGATCTATCCATATTTACTCTATTAGAAATCAGAACTGAAAATGAATTTAAATGTTTATTAATTCACTTAAAAATAATAACAAACCCATTACATGTTAATGTAAATTACATTTTTAAATGAAAAATAACTATATTTTCCAAAACAAAAAAATTAGAAGATTGACTACATTTTTGCAAATGTCTTTAATGTCTGGCTTAATGGAAGACAGCTGCATTTTCATATTTGCTTCTGAACTCAGTGAATTGCAATATCACATATTATGTAGCTTCTCAAAAAAGCCACCTTAGTCCCGAGTGAATGAGCATGGAAAAGGCGGATGACATCTTAATATTGTTATGAAAGTGGTGTTGACCTGGAAGATCCACTGAAAGGATCTCAGAGACACCCCCAATCCCCCCACCGACCCTGGGAATCCCCAGGCTGTGTTTTAAAAACTACTGGATTTTAGAGCAAGGGCACAGGCTTGGGCTTGTTCCCTTGGTTGATCTTCAGTTCTCTTGTGTTCCGTGACTACACCTTAAACCTGGAACTCTTCTACTCAGAAATCCAGAGCCTCAAAAAGATGGCTTTGGGCTCATGTCCTCTTGGGAATACCTAGTGGTGTGTCCAGAGAAAGGCTGCATTATTAAAATCCTCGACATCAGCGTAATTCTTACTATCATGGTTCATTTGTGCTCCAGCAGGCTGTTCTTCAAGAATGAGGTTGTTTAGAAATGTTTTAGGAGGCGAGAGGAGACTTTTCTGTGTTAAAATGCTAGTTGTTTTAGGTAACCCGCCTGTGAAATCCAAATGAACTCCCTGGGACCCAACCTCAGCTTGTTCTGGTCCCGTTCTTCATGATTTGAGGACATAAATAGGATTACTTTTTAATATTGAATTAACCTCTGCTTTTTATATGGTGGGTTTTAAATGTTTACAATTTCTTGTTGTCACTTGTTCTATAGTTCTAGCATGCCAGTTTCAGAGGTTTTGTCCAACATGCTTTTAATAATCTGTTTGAAAAGAACAAGTTCTAAGATGTGTTTTTAATTTTGTTTTGTTTTTTTCCTTTAGGCCTTCTCAGTATTTTTTGTTTGTGTAGCATTCACGTCAAATATAATATGTCTGCTGTTCATCCCCATACAATGGCTTTTTTTTGCTGCTAGCACATATGTATGGGTTCAGTACGTATGGCACACAGGTAAGTCTCAGTGGCTTCTTAGATGGATAGAAATCTTAGATTCAAACTTTTTTAATGTAATGATTTGAGTACCTTATTTAGAGTTGAGTTTAATGTGGGCATTTTTTAAAAGATTTATTTATTTTTGCGTCCATGTGTGTGCCCGAGAGAGAGAGAGAGAGAGAGAGAGAGAGAGGGAGAGATTGCATATGAGTAGGGGGAGGGGCAGAGGGAGATGAAGACCCCCGCTGAGCAGGGAGCCTGATGCGGGACTCAGTCCCAGGACCCTGGGATCATGACCTGAGCTTAAGGCAGATGCTTAACGGACTGAGCCACCCAGGTCCCCATGTGGACACTTTTAAGTGGCCTAATAGTTTGTACCTCCAAACAGATTGTACCTTCCTAATAGATTGTACCTCTAAAATATATTTTATATTTTTTAAATTATTGAATGAAAAGTTTAAGCCTTTATGATTTGACATCTCAATTGTAGGCATTTCAATGACCAGTTCTCATTATGAAGTTTTTTTGTTTTTTTGTTTTTTTTTAAGTTGAAGTGATTTCTATTTAGGTAGACTCTAAGACAGCCATGTTCCACATAGGAAAAATGTTTCTGGAGTTTCAGCTTTGAAAGGAATGTTTGAGGTCATTTAGTTGAACCCTTATTTGGTATAAGAATCCCCACAGCATCCCTGACACATAGTGGTTTAGTCTCTGATTGAAAGGCTACAGTGACAAGGAACTCAGCTTTTGGGGCAGCTGTAATAGAAAGTTCTTCCTGATACTGAGCCAGAATTTTCCTCCTTATGCTTTTGACCCAGTACATCTTGACTGTTTGGGGTCTTGTTTATCCCTTAGAGGATATAAGGAGGCTTTCCCCCACAGGTATAGGGAAGTGTACAGAACTTTTCCTTCAGATTCAAGGGGTCTGCAGACCATCCCCTTAAGCCCCAACACAGCATCCCTGCATTATAGCCACACCAAAGGAGTGTGGTCTCCCATCCAAGGTTAACATTTCTGTAGAGATTTAAAGATACTGTCATCTCCTCTCAGGCCTTCTTGTCTGTAGGCACAACATCTCTGGGTTTATCAGCTTTTCCTTTTATATTATTTGAAGCACTTTCACCATCCTGATCTCCCTAGTTTTTAGTGGTTCTCCTCACCGAAATATGCTGTTTCTGGTATGTTCTGACTGGAGTGGAGCCACACAGTCCTCTTGCTTCTTCCTAAAGCTGTACTTCTACTGTCTCAAACTAAGATGAGATGAGATGTTTTATAGCTCCAGTCCACTGTGAAAGCCTAAGTGGGTTGCATGGGGATGTAAGGATTGGCTCTCAGAGTGTTACACTTGTCTGCAAAGCTGCATGAAACTTGATTCTTAAGCCTGGCCACAACCTGTTGGATTTTGACCACTGAGGGAGTGCCAGTTCATAAAAGCTTTCTGGAGCAGCATTCATCCTCTTCTCAGAGGTGCTAAGAGGATGATGTTGGCCCATGTAGAAGGCACAGGTCAGCTCTGTTATTTGAAGTATCCACTGTGAGCATGGGTTTCTCCATCTTTAGCACTCTGTCATATCTGACTTGATTTATAAGCTAATACAACAGTTCCTGAGTCTGCTTGCCCTCTAATTAAAGTGATTTTTTCATACTTTAATTTTTCCTTGTATTTTCTTGTCCTAGGTCTTAGTTTCAAGTGAGTTGCCATTTACACTTGTCATTCTGTCTAGGTCTCAGTTCCTCCTCCTCCTCCTCCCCCTCCTCCTCCTCCTCCTCCCCCTCCTCCTCCTCCTCCTCCTTCTTCTTCTTCCTTTTTTTTTAAGATTTATTTATTTATTCAGGGGTGAGGGGCAGAGGGAGAGAGAGAATCTCCAGCAGAGTCCCTGCTGAGCAAGGAGCCCAACATGGGGCTGGATCCCATGACCCTGAGATCATGACCTGAGCCCAAATCAAGAGTCACCTGCCTAACCTACTGAGCTGCCCAGGCACCCCATCAGTTTCTTCTTTGTCATAAGAAGGTGAAATAATTTAGATAGTGTCTAGGGGAGCCTTGTAGCTCAACAATCTGTGACTCTGGTGAACTATAATGATTTCCTAAATTACTTTAATAACGTCTTAGTAGTTTGGAAAAAACAGCTCCTATAACTGTTAACAGAACTTATTGGGAATGAGTTCAGTGGGTGACCCACAGGGCAGCAATGAAGCTAATATCGTAAGTGATACTGGCCTTTCTTGAGCCCTAGGCTGGGAAATGTTGGAATAGCTAAGTTGTGAAGTATGTTTTAATTTGGAATGATTAGTGCTCAAATAAACAAAACAAAGCAAACTTGGTGTTCTTATTGGGCTGGACAGATATAAGTACAGTTTACATAATTTGGGATTAATTTCCCTTATCACTTGTTAACATTTAAAATTCTTAAGTTTATTAGGAATCATTGATGAAATTATATATTGCCACAAAAGAAGGATTATATCATGAACCTCCTTGCTGTTAAGAGGGAAAAAAACAGAATACAAAACTGTATATATAACATGACTCATTTGCTCAAAAATATTTTCAACATGATTTTATTTTCTTATTTGGTAAGTGTAGAAATACAGGTATTTCGTCCAAAAATTTTTTTTTCTGTAATATGCTTATTACATGTATGATAACTTTAGAAATTAATACAGGGAGTTAGAGAACATAAATTTTTGAAAATGCATTTTATTTTTTTATTTTTTATTTATTTTTTTGTGTAATAATTTTCTATTATGTTATGTTAGTCACCATACAGTATATCCCTAATTTTTGATATAGTGTTCCATGATTCATTACTTGCGTATAACACCCAGTGCACCATGCAATATGTGCCCTCCTTAATACCCATCACCGGCCTTTCCCGATCCCCCACCCTCCTCCTCTCTGAAGCCCTCAGTTTGTTTCCCAGTGTCCACAGTCTGTCCTGGTTCATTCCCCCTTCTATTTGTCCCCCCTTCATTCTTCCTTTTCTTCTCCTACCAATCTTCCTATTTCTTATGTTCCATAAATGAGTGAAACCATATGATAATTGTCTTTCTCTGCTTGACTTATTTCACTTAGCATTATCTCCTCCAGTTCTGTCCGTGTTGCTGCAAATGTTGTGAAATCGTTCTTTTCGATGGCTGAGTAATATTCGGTTGTACATATGGACCACATCTTCTTAATCCAGTCATCTGTTGAAGGGCATCTCGGCTGCTTCCACAAAATGCATTTTAAAATTAATTTGAAAATACATTATCCAAGGGGTTGCTGTTTGTCTTCATACACTGTGAAAATGCCCCTTTTTTTGTATGTTAAATCTATAAGAATGGTTGAGGCCATTTGCTGCCTTCACAGAGCTTTTAGCGTTTTCTTACTGCACAGACAGGTCTAAGGGGATTTAAGTTCTCCTTAGGAGCAGACCCAGTATTATCTCTGTGAACTTGGACCCAATTTGTATAAACTTCGGGCCTTACTTTACTCTTCAGTATGACAAGGAGGTTGGACTAAATGATCTTTGTAGTTCCAAAATGCTGTGATTTTTCTTTTGTTTCATACCAAAGATCCTTAGTAAAAAGCCATTTTGTCCTTCAGATCACTGATTTCCCTCCCCTGACTCCCTATTCTCTCTTCTATAACTCGCTTGCCTTAAATAGTCTCAAAGGAGCTCTTTCCAGAGTTTCTGGACCTCATGCCTATGTAGTACATCTTCATTAAAAAAAAAAAAAATCCCATTATTAATCATGTCCTGAGATAGACCTAGCCTACAGATTTGACTGTAAAAAATCAATGAAAATTACCTCATTATTTGTATCTTATTTATTCTGTTGCAAGTTGCTTTTTCCTCCCTTGAAAATTGTTTTTATTTTTTATTTATTTTTTTAAAAAGATTTTATTTATTTGTCAGAGAGAGAGAGAACGCGCACAAGCAGGGGGAACAACAGGCAGAGAGAGAAGCAGCCTGCTTGCTGAGCAGGGAGCCCAGTGCCGGGCTCGATCCCAGGACCCTGGGATCATGACCTGAGCTGAAGGCAGACACTTAACTGACTGAACCACCCAGGCACTCCTGTAAATTGTTTTTAATTATAAAATAAATATAAGCTTATAGTTAAGAAAAAAAATTTGTAGAACAGGTGTGCCTGGGTGGCTCAGATGGTTAAGCGTCTGCCTTTGGCTCAGGTCAGGATCTCCAGGTCTTGGGATTGAGCCCCTCGTCTGTCCCTCCAGCTGGCTCCCAGCTCAGTGGGGAGTCTGCTTCTCCCTCTCCCTCTGCCTCTCCCCCTGCTCGTGCTCTCTCTGTCTCTCTCAAATGGATAAATAAAATCTTTAAAAAAAATTGTAGGACAGAACTTAGTGTTAGAAACATTTCTTTGTGTAATAACTCATTCTTCAGAATTTTTTTTAACATATAATGTTAGTACAGATCATTCTTTTGAAAAGCTGCATCATATTTCATTATACAGATTCATCATAAATAGTTCTCTATTGATACACATTTAAAATGATTCTACATTTTTGCTATTGCAAATAATAATACAATGAATATTCTTATACATTTATTCCAGGGCTTTTATTTCTATAGGGCATATTCCTGGAATTTGGAATTTCTGGGTCAAATGTATAATGTTTTAAATTTAATTATACTGACAAACTGCCTTCTAAAAATGTTGCCCCGATTTATATTTCTGCCAAGTATGAGAATGATACCCTTTGCCTTACCCTCCCTGTATTACCTGTCTTTTAAATTTTTGCTTATCTGGCAGGTTAAAAAAAATGGAATCTCATTTTTGAAACATTTGTATCTCCCTAATCAGTGGTGAAGTTGAACATCTTTTCATATGTTTTTTAGCCATCTATATTTTTCTTTTATAACTTGCAAATTCTTTTCTTCAGTTGCCTTTTTATTGATTTGTGGGAGCTCTTTGTATGATAGGGCTGTGACTCCTTTCTTTTACATATTGTAAATATTTTTTGCCAAAATGTTTCTCTTATTTTTATCTGTGATTCCATTGCATCTTTTGTCATATAAAAGCTTTCAGTTTGGATTATATTCCTTTTTTTTTTTTTAAGTTATATTTATTTATTTTTAGAGAGAGAGAGAATGTGAGTTAGAGTACGGGTAGTGAGTAGAGGCGGGTAGAGGAATAGGGAGAGAAAATCTCAATCAGACTCTCTCTGCTCAGCACAGAGCCCGACATGGGGTTTGATCTCACAGCCCTGAGATCATTACCTGAGACAAAATCAAGAGTTGGACGCTTAACCGCCTGAGCCACCCACGTGCCCCTGGATCATATTGCTTTTTAACTAGTTTGAAAGCCTTCGTGAAAGTTACTGTAGTTGAGATAACAAAGTGATGGTTGCCAGAGGGAAGGAGCATAGGGGGAGGGGCAAAATGGGTGAAGGGGAGTGGGAGCTACAGGATTCCAGTTATGGAGTGAGTAAGTCACAGGAGTAAAAGGCGCGGCATAGGGAACACAGCCAGTGATATTGTAATAGGGTTGTGTGGTGACAGATGGTAACTACACTGTGGTGAGCACAGCATAACATATAGGGAAGTTGAATCACTATGTTGTACACATGAAACGAATGTAACGTTGTATGTCAACTGTACTCAAAAAAAAAAATAAAAAGAAAGTTACTGTAGTTGAACTAGTCTCCCAGACAACCCATCTGTTATGTTAGTTTAATGTATCACTGATGCTTGTCTCTCTGCTGCTTTCCCACAGAAAGGGGAGTGTGTTTGCCCACAGTGTCCCTCTGGATACTCTTTGTTTATATTGAAGCAGCAATTAGATTTAAAGATCTCAAAAATTTTCATGTAGACCTTTGTCGTCCATTTGCTGCGCACTGGTGAGTATTACGTGTATTCTTAACCTATAATTCAGTTCAGTGTGTTCAGTGTAGAATGGTAAGTCCAATTAGAAATTTTGTTCTTAGAGATTTTACACGAACCCGGAAGACAACATAACATAGTGGTGAAGAGCTTGAGCCCTCTGTTCAGGCAGATGAGTGTTTGAACCCTGGCTCTTTCCCTAACAGCGTTGTTGCCCTGGACGTGTCACCCTCTGAGTCTTAGCTCTCCCACCCTTGTTTTAGGGACCTGTCTTGTGGGTCATGGGAAAGATGAAATGAGGGATATATGTGAACTATTTAACTTAATTTCAAGCACAAAGGTGTCTGATAAATGTTATCTATTTTTATTATAATCAGATAATGATTCTAAAATGCCTTGATGAAATGTATGGCTATTTCTTGAAGCTTAAATGAACTGACTTAATTTTTGCTAATATTTATGACAGAAACCAAAATAAACAGGGATCAACTAAAAAGATACAGTTTCCAATGTTTTAAAGTCTTTTCACAAGCAAGTGAATTAAATAAACTTGGTCAATAAAACTTGTCACTTAAATATCTAGTGAGATCACATTTAGACTAATTATAATTTGTAGTTTGAATATTAATGAAGCTTAATATGAGTTTTGACAGTGCAGAGGCTTTGAAATGATATTAGACAGATTGATGAGTTGAATGAAAATATTTCAACTTTTTGTTCCAGAAGTTAGAGTTATGAGTGCAGCTGGTTTAACTTGGTAGTACAAAACAAATATTGGCACTGGTAATGTCAATACTTACCTAAATGATTCTTGAATTTATGTATGACAGAGTATTTATGAACTGATTTTTCAGGAGCAGCTGGTTGAAAATACCCCTCAGGCAGCAAGAATAAAGTAGTCACCCGGATTTCACCCTGGCTGTGGTATTAAAAATGAATATGTGTCCCTTTTGATTTTCTAACACTTACGATGTTTACTTATGCCCACTCATAAAATCTCCACCCTGTTAGTTCTTAAAAGCATACAGATGCCCAAGTTCTAGAAATGCACAGGGGAGTTCGGTGTTAATCAGAGACAGTAGCCACTATATCCAGCAGTCACTGGGTTAAGTTCTTGAGTGTGGTGGGCAGCCTCTGTGGCCTAGCAGTCCTGCTGCTCCCTGAGGGTGTGTTCTGTGTGCCGGCTGCCTCTCATTTCCACAGCAGACATCACATATATTTCTGTGTTTACTAAGCGCTCTAATACCATCATCAGCTAGAATTTCTTTCTTAATTTCAGTCCGAGGTGACCTCATGGGCTCGATGCGTGTGTTTGTTTTTTACTGGCAATTACTGGCTAGATTTTCTTCTTTCTAGTATTGGGTACCCTGTGGTGACTTTGGGCTTTGGCTTCAAAAGTTATGTAAGCTACAAAATGCGGTTAAGGAAGCAGAAGGAAGTGCAAAAAGAGAACGAATTTTACATGCAGCTTCTTCAGCAAGCTCTCCCGCCAGAGCAGCAGATGCTGCAGAAGCAAGAAAAAGAGGCCGAGGAAGGTAGGTCTTTACCCTGAAGTTGTGTTGGCTCAGTAGATTAGTCATAATTTTGTCTATCAGTAGATTTTTTTTTTCCGCTGGCAGAGTTGGTAGGACTTTGGAAAATGACCAAGGATTTTCCTGTTTTCTGGTGTTTCCTTTCAGGGCCATTGCTTTGTTTGGTCATGAAATACAGGGTGTGGGGGTTTTCTACCTGGTGTCTGAAGACCATGTGCTTTTACTACGTTTATTTTATTTTATTATTTTTATATATCTTATTTTTATAGCTTATTTTATTTTTCAATATTTTATCTGTTATAAATATTTTAAAATGTTTATTCTCAGTAGCAAGGATATATAACTCTGTGAGTTTGTAATTGAGGCAAGCCAAGAACCAAAGTATAAGCAAGATCGAGAGGTAGACAGAAACAATTGTTTTATAAGTTAAAATTCTCCTGAATAGACCTGGTGGGTCCAGGTCCCATTCTAAATAGCTCATGTAATGCAAGGTAGATCTTCAAGTGAACTTTTTCTAACAGGATCTCTCTAATGAGCATATATCCAATTCAGGAGATGAATTGACAGCAGTATCAGTTTTCTTTGGTTTGAGAGTTGGAAGTTTGGAGTCATGTTTTTAGTTGATAATATACCAAAATCTTATTCTCTGGTATGGTGCAAAAAATCTCTCTTCAAGTAGACTTGGACACACTGAAATGTGCAGACCTCATATGGGAAATTCTTTTTGAGTGGTCTAGTAAATGACAGATTTCTTACCTTAATGCTAGAGTCAAGAAAAGGATAATGCCCTATATCCTAACATCACACCTCCTATTTTGTTTCATTTAATCGCTGTCTTTTCAGTAAAGTTATTAACAGTTTGGTTAGCGTCTCTTAAATGGCCTCTTAAGAGTCTGACCTGCCTGTGTCCTCTTTATCCCAGCGATAGACACATTTGATTTGACTGATAAGTATGATTTAATTATAAAATCCTCATCTTCTTTTCAAGGCCAAAACTATAGGCTTGGTGCTTATAAATGGTGGTGATTTTCTAAATGTGCAGCTTCTCAAATTTACCTGGATTTGCTTCTTGAAGTTAGCATGATGTTGGTGTGGTTTTTGCTTCTCAGTGAGTTTGCAAATTGATATAGTGGGTTTCTAAGCATAGATAATGCAGTCTGTTGAATCGATCTGTGCTGTGTTTTTATACAACTAAATATTCCGGTGTGGGTTTTTTTGTTTGTTGGTTTGTTTTTGGTATTGTAGCAGCCAAAGGATTGCCTGATATGGATTCCTCGATCCTTATACACCACAACGGAGGTATCCCAGCCAACAAAAAACTCTCCACAACTTTGCCAGAGATAGAATACCGAGAAAAAGGGAAAGAAAAGGACAAGGATGCCAAAAAACACAACCTTGGAATAAATAACAACAATATTCTACAACCTGTAGACTCGAAAATACAAGAAATTGAGTATATGGAAAACCATATCAATAGTAAAAGATTAAATAATGATCTTGTGGGAAGTACAGAAAATCTCTTGAAAGAGGACTCATGCACTGCTTCCTCAAAAAATTACAAAAACGCCAGTGGAGTTGTGAACTCCTCACCTCGCAGTCATAGCGCCACAAATGGGAGCATTCCTTCCTCATCTAGTAAAAACGAGAAGAAGCAAAAATGCACGAGCAAGAGCCCAAGTACACACAAGGACTTAATGGAAAACTGTATTCCTAACAACCAGCTAAGCAAACCAGATGCACTGGTAAGGTAAGTGCGTGCTGTGTCCTCACCACCACTTTCCAGTAAAGCTGACTTAGGTCTTGAAAAACAGACACTTCCATATGGGCCTGTGGGCCTTGTTTGTGATCAGATACTGTGACTATGAACTCTGTGGGATTTGGCATTTTAGTGTTTATCTCATGTGGCTTGGTTGGCTCCCTGGTGCCATTGTCCTGAACCATTGACTCCAGCTCTTTCCAGTGTCCGGAGTAAGAGGTGACAGTGGTATCTTTGCACGTTTGACCAATTTCCATGTAACTTGATTCTTCCTGTGGTGTTGAGAGACATACCTGTAGTCCTGGTGCTTTTCTTTTTTTCTTTTTTCTTTTATTTTTTTTAAAGATTTTATTTATTTATTTGACAGAGAGAGAGGCAGCGAGAGAGGGAACACAAGCAGGGGGAGTGGGAGAGGGAGAAGCAGGCTTCCCGCTGAGCAGGGAGCCCGATGCAGGGCTCAATCCCAGAATGCTGGGATCATGACCTGAGCTGAAGGCAGACGCTTAACGACTGAGCCACCCAGGCGCCCCATCCTGGTCCTTTTCTGTTTGCATATCCAAAGTTCTTATGGCATAGACACAGAGCAAAGAGTCCATGTCCTGTTCGTGCACAGCTCTTTGTCAGAAAGTTACAAAAGGTGGGGTGCACTGGGTGTGGAGAAAGTTGTCCTTACCACCTTGTGCTTTTTTTTGTTATTCCACTAAAAATGTGAATTAGGCCCCAGATAACTCTGGGAAAATTAGGTTTGAAAAGTAATTTCTAAAAATCTCATAGGTAAATACAACGTTAGACTTAAATTTTAATCAGAAAGCTTCCTTTTCCCATCTTTAGGTAAAAGAAAAACATTGTTGGATTACCTTGACTAGCTCAGCCTTAATTTTTCTGTTTTTTTTTTCTTTTTTTTTTTTATTTTCTAAAATACACATATGTTCATCTTACCTTGGATCTTTCAGTTTGGAAACTGGGATCTGAACTGGAGCTTTTTTTCTCTGTAACTCAAGAGGACAGTTGTAACTCCCTCCCTCCGCTAAGTTAGCTTATATGCCCCTTCCTTTGGCTTAATTCAGAGCGATTTATTCTAGGAGGGAAGGTTTCTAGCATTATAAATTATATGAACTAGATTATTAATTTGTCTTAATTTTCTGGCTGGCAGCTAGATTAAGGGAAACATGCTTGGGTTCTACCACTAAAGGCTCTAGAGGTTTCAGCCCCTGGCCACTTTTAGAAGCTGCCAGGCTGGCATCCACATCTGTCCATTATGACATTCTGTCCATGATGCCCTGCAGAGAAAACGCTCAGCAGAGAACCCTCCTCCAGGTACCCACAGGAGAAAGACCAATTAGTTGACCTTCTATTTCAAAGGAAATGTCCCACAAATTTACTATATGCTGTAAACAAAACATGTGCCCCAAGCTTTTTAATATCCTTTCTCCTACACAGTTTTAATAATAACAGTCAAGGCAAAACAATTTTCCTCTTGGTTATTTCAGAGAGAGCAGACGAGGCTCAGTCTTATGACGGCATCTCACGTGGGCCACAGTTACAATGTTGATTGCCTCTACCACCTAATCTGCCTTTAGTAAAGAAGTTCAGGGACTCAGATGGCCAGTTCTCCTGTGCGTGGGTCCAGTGCCCCCACGTCTCATCCTGGGTTGTATGCCTCTTCCCGTGGTCACTAACGTGTACTCTGATGTGCCTTGATCTGGAAGGCCCAAGATAGTAATTCTGTTTTAGGGACTACCTGTTGTCAAATACATAAGTAGAAAATATTATATTTAAGTAGTTTTATAAGCTTCCATAGAATTATTTTCAACTTCTAACGTATTCTAAAAAATAAGGAGATGATATAAATATCTGACAACAGGGGAGAAGTTTAAATAAAATATGGTCCATCCATTTGATGGACTTTTAATATAGACATTACAAAGTCACATTTTTGAACCATAATATTAAACAATATAGGGAAGGGCTCATGACATAATAATGAAGAAAGGAGAAAGCAATTTTATCAACATCTTTTTTTTTCCTAATAGACACAGAAAAATAATTTAGAGTGAAAGGAACTAAAATGATAACAATAGTTATTACCTCATGATAGTATTGGGGCTTTAATTTTTCTTTTTACATTCATGCATTTTCCAGTTTTTCTAAGATGAACGACAATGGAAGTTTATAAAAAGAAGAGTATGTGAGCAAATTATTCAGCTTGGTTGTAGGAGGCCTTATCACATTTCCTCTCGCCCTTCTTGGCTATCTCCCGTTTCCTCTTGTTTGACTTCATGTATGCTTTGATGGATATTAGTAAGACTGTAACTGGTCCAAACCTGACATGTTCGAGTTGTTAGCTTGAGAATGGGGTTGTTATCTTGAGATGGAGAGGGGCTGGATGCAGCGCCTGGTAAGGCTCCTTCTGATGCAGGCGTTCGAGGGCTGACAGTGTGTATGCGAGCCCTTTGCTACTGCAGACACACCCAGGATTGTGTATGAGCCAGGCTGGCTGTTGGGAGAAGACTGATCTAATGCTTCCTGTTTTATAAATGTTTTTTTTTAAAAATCATTTGAAAAACCAGTACTGTATTATTAATAGTTAATTAATTGCAAAACATTCTATAGGTATCATTCTGTAGGTATCGTGGTTGAGAGCTGCTATATTTGAGGAACCAATTCTGTGACTTCTGGGGGAAGAATTCATCAGTACCACTTTCAGGTAGAATTCTTGTAAATCGGTGTGGCTGTGAAAAGGTTTGACAGCCATTCCTTACAAGGAGCAAGCAGTCCTTCAGGTCTTTTCTCCATCCCTCCGAGCCCCGTGGATGCTCTCCAGTGTGCTGTAGACCACAGGTTGGCAAATGACTGCACACAGGCCACATCTGGCCTACTGCCTGTTTTTGTAAAAAATAGTTTTAGTGGAACACAGCCACGTTCATTCATTTATGTAGCGTCTGTGACTGCCTTTTTTTTTTTTTTTAAGATTTATTTATTTATTTATTAGAGAGCACATGTGCATGCGGGGCAAGGGGGGGAGGGGCAGTGGGCGAGGGAGAGAGAGAATCTCATGTGGACTCCCCACTGAGCTCTGAGCCCGAAGTGGGGCTGGATCTCACGACCCTGAGATCATGACCTGAGCCGAAACTGGGAGTTGGAGGTTTACCTGACCGAGCCTCCCAGGCGCCCCACATCTGTGTGTGCTGGGGACTTGGAATAAGTGCTGCCCGCAGGATCCTGCCCCAGAAGAGTTTGGGAACTCGTGAAAGCCAGTCCCAAGTCCTCTTTTCGTTTGAAAAATACATCTTACAGAATGACCTGATTTCTGCCAGCTTGATTTTTGAGCTCTTTACCCAAGATATTTAGAAACAGGTGTGTAATGTGGGTAGCCAAAATATTTTTAATTCTGACCTGAGAAAAATTCTAGCTAAAAACAGAAAAAGTAACGAGGAAGATCAATTATTTTACTAAGTGCTGGGAATAATGTGAATTAGAATGAGATTTGCTTACATTTTTTCTTCAGTGGTCAATTTTTAAACACTTTAAATGTCAAAAATTACAGAAAATTTAGACAGAGAAAAGGGGGGATAGTCCCACCACGTGACACGAATCACTATTAAAATTTTGTTGTTTGTTCTTTTCATCAACTAAACGTATATAGCTGTGGCCATAGCATTTGTGTAGTTTTTGTATCTAGCTTTTTTCACTTCAATTATATTGAGGGCCGCGTGAGTGGTGCAATTGGTTAAGTGTCTGACTCTTGGTTTCGGCTCAGGTCGTGATTCGCAGCGATCTTGGGATCCAACCACGAGCCCCGTGCCCTGCTCCGCGCTCATTGCTCATTGCGGAGTCTCCTTTGATTCTTTCTCCCTCCCCCTCAGCCCCTCCTCACCTGTGCGCTCTCTCTCTCTCTCTCTCTCTCTCTAAAAGAAAGAAAATCTTAAAAAGAATTATATCTAAATCATTTTGCCAACTTAGCCTCACTCTCTTTTTCCCTTGATGTGGAATATTCCATGGCAGTTCCTCAGCCATCACTCCCAAGATTGGGCAGGTCAGGGTGACATCTGAGCCGCTTTCCCGCAGTTTCAGGGCCTGCAAGCACACGAGGCGGCGGTTCCCTGTGCACTTGGCACGAAGCTCCCTCTCAAATACAGCCCAAGACTGGAGGGGTTCTTCTGCTGATTGTTACTTGTTTCAGTGTCCTAGTCAAGGAAGGGAGTTTAAAACTGACTACAAGATGTAAAGTAATCCATATTCTTTAGAAATCTTGAAACAAAAGTCTCTTCTTGGTTCTTTCCTAGTCTCTCTTTTTTTTTTTGTACCCAAGACAGAAGATTCATCTTTTTATTTTTAGTGCTTGTTCTTAATGAGAGATCACCTTTGACTTTAATATAGTTAAATAGCATCCGGTATGAAGATTCACGAAGGAAAAGTATCCACAGTTTGCAGAGCAGAGATGTATTTAACAAAACTGAGTAGAATTTAGAATGGTGATTTTTTTTTTTTTTTGGAGCTGGAAGAGTTATCAGAGGCATCTCGACCAGCCTTCCCACCCTTGTCTGTTTATCAATGAAATAAATGAGCCCTGGAAGATTAAATGGCTAGTCTAGGTGACCAAGCTACAGTAGCAGTGCCAGGACCAGACCGAAGTTTCTTGACTTGTGCCTTTTTTGTTCTAACCACGCTGCTTTAAAAAGGATTATCAACCTGCTTTATTTTTCTACTTTATATTTTTGTTCTTGTGTTTTTATTTGTTTTAAATGTACATACACTTAAAGCTGGCTCAAGGATTGGCACCAGACCTGCATTTTAAGCTCTCATGGCTCAAATCTATGGAAGAAATGCTTAGAACTTCAGAATTCATTTATTATTAATTCATGAATTATTCAGAATTCATTCATTTCCTTTTTCATAGAGAGATGCTGTTCTAAGTGTTTTTAAAATTCTTGCTCTTGCCTAAAGATACAGGGCATACTTAATCTCTGAACGTAAAGGGACCATCCACTCATACCCTTGAAAGCTTACAGGGTCTCTGAGAATTCAGTTCTGGTTAGGGCTAGCTTGGGAGTTACTCTGGTTCAGACAGCCCAAAACCACCCAGCATGGAATATGCCCTTTCGGGAGGAATAATTCTGGAGTAGGCTTAACTTGTCACCTGCAGACCTGAACTGGAGACCAGGGAAGTAGCTAACCCTCACCTTACCCTGAGGAGAGGCCACCAGTGGCAGCTTGGAAGGGCTGGGATTCTGGGGTTTGGGCATTGCCACGAGAGGAAGTTCTGGAGAAAGTTTGAAGCAAGGGAGCTGGGGGAGCCCTCTCTTCAGGGAAACATGGAAGTCTGGGGAAAGCTGTACTATATTGAGTACTCACTCTTTCATTCCTCTAAATCTATTTGGTTATTTTAAGCACAGGAAAACGTAGTCACTTATACCTTAATTTGTTCATATAATTTTGCTTATTTGGAGACTTGAAATCGCGGGGGGGGGGCGGATAGAGGAGAAAATGTTTATCAGGATTTTTCAGATAATCCCCAAGCAGGTAGTGGCCCTGCCTCAGAGGGAAAGGAGGAGAGGGCAGGGATAGAGAAGCACTTTAAGAAATTCTAACTCATTCACTTATACTGAGGAGTGTTGAACATTCATGCCCAGGGACTAACTTATATTTCCAGATCTGGATCTTAGAGAATTCTTTTTGGAGCATATAGATTGATGACAACATATTTTATTAAATAGGCTATATAATGTTTTAGTCCGTCAATGAGTATATCGATTAGTATTGTGTTTTAGCAGGCTGTCATGTGTTTGTGACTCCTCTCTTTCTGGTTTAAGCTGGTGGGTGAGCAGAATGTCATTGCTCTCCATTCCACTTTCTAGTCCAAATAAACCTGTATTTGTATTTATGATTTTAGTTTTCTCTTAAAAACGGGGGGATGAAAGTAGCCAAAGCTAAAAACAGCCAGCTTTCCCCTTTGACTGGACTTGCTGGTGGCACAGATTGCCCAAATGTGGTTTGACTAGCAGTTCACAGTCTTTTGTATTTCTGAATTTAATCTTATCTTCCAAATACTATCATTTGAGATTATTGTATAACCTCTGACTTACATAAGCCTCCTTAGCATGGTCTTGCTCTTTGGCAAAAAACAACAGAAGACGGTTTTTTATTTGTTTGTTTTTTAAAGATTTTATTTATTTATTTGAGAGAGAGAGAGAGCAGGAGCTGGGGGGGAGAGGGGCAGAGTGAGAAGCAGACTCCCCACCAAGCAGGGAGCCCAACTTGGGGCTCGATCCCAGGACTGGGATCACAACCTGAGACCAAGGCAGAGGCTTAACCAACTGAGCTACCCAGGTGCCCTGACAACAGGAGACAGTGTATATAGTACTTCCTATTTTACATTTCCCCACATTTCAAGATGTCTATGCACAACTAAAAATTATATATCCTTTGAAAAGAAAGGGCCATATTTTTGCATACTGATTTTTAATAATCCGTGGATTCAGTATGACTTGGTGTGAGTAACTAAAAAAGACCTATGTGAAGAGAGAATCCGAGAAACTCCTATTTTGTCATCTTAGAAAAGCTTTTCAAAGCAACAAGGAAAATTAGGGGCAGATGCTATACACCAGAAGAACAAAGAGACACCAGTTCTTCTTTCAACTATCCATCTTTCCTGTCCCTTGTAGGAAGCTATCCAGGTACTTGCCCATCTTAGGGTTAGGAGTGGGCGGGACTGGCGTCTAGCTCCAGGGGCAAGGAAGGGCAAGGAACTTGCTGGTGCCAAGTGGCATCAGAAGGCGGGGAAGAGATTCAGTGCATGAAACCCAGGATTGTAGACACAAAGCAAGAATACAGGCCAAAGCTGAGACCTGACTATGGGGAAGAAACAAGACAGAGCAGTCAATTCAGGAGGTAGAGCCTATGAGCAGTCCCTGGGACAGGTGTCCTAGGGGAGATGGCATTTTTGTGGACTGTTCCGGCCCTCCCTCAAGTCCTGAAGAGTCCTAAGTGGGGAATCACAGTGGTGTGAATGGGAAAGGTTACAAAGGATTCTCTTAAAAGATGGAAACCCATCTTAAAAGAAGGTAATGGAAAGATTCCAAGATTGATTGTTAAAGGGGAGGAAGTAGCAAAACAGATTATTTATTATGGGACCATTACAAAATATGGGTGGATGTCGTTCTCAGGTACACAGAAAATTATTTGAAATGGTGTATACCAGATGGTCAGTTGTAGTTGATTATAGAGGATGTTTGCTTCTTACATTGTCTGTCGCTCTACAGTGTGGATTTTTACACAGGCTTGTTATATCCGTAATAGAATGTAAGCTCACTGGGGTCAGGGACATCCTTTTCTCTTATCTGCCATGGTACACAGAGTAGATACTCAATAAGTACTTATTGAATGAATATTAGCTTTGTGCAGGGAAATCTTTAAAAAGATTCTAATTAGCATTAGAAAGAGAGGGAGAAAAAGATGAGCCTCAGTAAGTGCAGTGCGGTGTAGTTTGGAGTTGAGTTGCAGTGCAGCTCAGAGAGGCTTCTGAGGTTAGACAAGCTGGCCAAGCACCAACGTGCAGTGTCCCGCTATTTGTTGCTCTTGAGTGGGTTGTTACCAGTCTTACTTCTAAAAAATAGAATACTTTCCACTCTAAGCCCCTTTCCTCGGTATTTCCTAGGAAGTTTTGAAATTTAGTACTCTGTCGGTACTCTTCTCTTTTTAAAAAAATTATTTATTTTTTATTATCTCTGAGTATTTTATTAGAGAGAATGGGGTGGGGGTTGGGAGGGCAGAGACAGAGAGAGAATCTCAAGCAGGCTCCCCACTGAGCTCAGAACCCCACATGGGGCTCGATCTCACAACCCTTAGATCCTGACCTGAGCCAAAATCAAGAGTCGACACTTAACCGACTGAGCCACCCAGGCGCCCAATACTATTTTCTAAGGCTGTGCAGGAGGTTCAAGAATTTCTGGAAGTTACAAGGGACAAAGAGAGAAAACTCCTCTGAGGAACTGCGCTCAGAAAGAAGCCATTTGCTCTGGCAGTGGGGTGGTTGTGCTTCAGGGCCAGGGAATCTAGGCACAATCCACACCTCGGCCAAGAACTTGGAGGAAATCTCCGTTTGCTTGTCGTATTCATCTCTCCTGGTGAGTCTTGCCCTCTCTCTCCCCACCCGCAGCCCTGGCCATTCTCCTTGTCTTTGTGGTAGCTGGAGAGGGAGCTCAGATCCCATGGTTCTGCTCCAAGGAAATCCCCCAGGTTAGAAAGGGTGTCGACTGCGTATGTATCATTTCTGGTGCTAGAGGTTGGTGGTTCTCTTTTGTATTTGTATGCAGTTTGCCGTGTGTCAGAAATAGCGTGCTGGAGAAAATCTGACCTTGGGAGACAGGGACTGGGCTCTGGGGCTTTACCCTGGCTGTTCCCCCTGCCTGTGCCACCCGCACACCACAGCGCCGACAAACTACGGCTACCGCATGATTGCTTGATACCCGCCCCAGCGAGTGGGGGCTGCCAGGGCAGGCCTCCCTGCTCCTGCAGGTGCACAGAGTAACTCAGCTCTGATGGTGTTATTCTTAGCTGAAATTTTATTTTTTTTATTTATTTTTATTTTTTTTTCTGATTTTTTTATTATATTATGTTAGTCACCATACAGTACATCCCCGGTTTCCAATGTAAAGTTCGATGATTCATTAGTTGCGTATAACACCCAGTGCACCATGCAATACGTGCCCTCCTTACCACCCATCACCGGTCTATCCCATTCCCCCACCCTTAGCTGAAATTTTAGAATGAAGGTGATGGAAACTGGACAGTGGGAGGTTCTAACTAAATTACATACGTTGGATACAGCTGCTATCAGATTATCTGGAAATTATTAAGTGGAAAAAATAAGTAGTAGAGCCATAGTTCTATTTAGTATGTTTAGCGTGTTTGTTTTCTGTCTCTGTGGAAAATGTTTTTAATTCATGTTTGCGTAGCGTTGCCTCTGAGCAGACATGATTTATTTCCATTTCTGCCATGCTCACCATATTTACGACACCTGTAGGTTTTACTTGGTTGGCTCTGTTTATGTTAATTCACAATAGATTCCGAGTTTATTTTAACCACTGCAATGATTTAAAACTGTAATATTTTGAGATATAAATGTGGTAATAGAAGCATGATAATTTTATACTTAAACAGGGCTAGTTTGTGACTTGAAAACCATGTAGCTCTTGAGAAACTAGGCATCAATGAATTTAAGCCAGCAGTTTACCTAATGTCTTCATATTCAGGTGATCAAAGAAGATAATTACATTGTATGGATAACTATATTATGAAATAACACAAATTATTTGGGGCAGGGAGTCCACATTAGAAACATTTTTATGTTGAGTACTAAGAGTTTATTCTAACAAAGCAGGGCTTTCTAGTTAAATAATTGGAAAGTTTCCTCCCTAGAATTTAGAAGGAACTACTATAAAACTTTGTGTTAAATTCTGAGTCAGTACCCCTGCTGGCACATAGTGAATTGAGATTTCCAGCTAAGGGGATTAGCGGTGGATTCCCTGAAGGGGAGGTACTCCAAGGAAAAGGAACTATATTCTTTAAATGTTACTCACGCTATCATTTAGAAACTAGCTGTTTGAATCCTTTGACAGCCAGTGTGGGCATTCAGTCTTTGCAAGTCTCAGACCTTTTTCCTAGCCAGCCGGGACTCTCAGGACTAGAACAAGTTTTAGTTTCTCTTTTATGGGAAGAATGACAGCTCTTCTGTTTCATAAGGTTCATTTCACCTCTCTTGGTAGAGTGTTGTAACAAATTGGAAAATGAAACACAGAATAATGCACTGGAAAAGACTCTTGTCCTTATTACACCCCCCACCACCCTAGAGCTGGTGTTATAGACTAACACCTGTAGGAGCAAGACAGGGCACAGACATGAGAGGGGCAGGCCAGGGGTGCCATCATTTGTATTCACTTCTGTGCCTGGCCCCTGGGAGTCTGGGAGAGCATACCCTTCCAGTGGGACGGCCAGTCGTCGCCATGGGGAATGGCAGGCCTAGTGTTGCTAAATCTTCTGAGATTCTGAAGAGATGCCAAAGATAGATATCTATGTCAAATATCCCAGTTATAAAGTCAAGGAGGGTCAAACAAAACATGTTTCTGGGCCAGATTGACTTACCAGTTTGGAACCTCTGCACCTGACCCTTCCTGTTGTTCTTGTATTTTGTTCCCTCCCATCCCCTGGCCCCACCAATCAAAACTTGACTTCTAAAGGAAGGACTTTAATGTTAGCAAATATCTGGTAAATCCCATGAAGCTGAGCATAATCCTCCAGGTATTAATGGGACCTTTTTGCCTTCTCCATTTCTTCAGTTCATGGCATTCCTGGAAAACATGCACCTGTTGATGATGGCCCCGCACCCCCACCCCATTCAAAGACCACCCCCTATCTAGTTGAATGCTCACACCTGACTATGAGGTTTTCAGAGCACTTAGAAGGAGAAGGGACAGCAAGCCTTGTGACGAGAAGGGTGGTTTGGGTCTCTGGTATTCCTCAAACCATACAGTACAAAGAGCTGCCTAGCCCTCCTGTGCCTAGGACTGGTAACTTCTTCCACACCAAGGTGTTCCTCTCCTGTGTTCTTGGAGCATAAAATACACCAAAATTTGGGACCTGGATGCTGGTTATTCAGACTTCACAGGCCAGATGGTTTAGAATCTGACCTCCCATCCATCCCTTATGATGTGTGTATACCGTGAAGCCTGATGTCAGAACAATGTCTGCTCTCCCCTTTCCAGAGGGAGCCAGACCAGGGCAATAAATTATAGCTCAGGAGTCTAGATTTAGAAAAACTATTGTTTTGATAGGAACTGATGAATGGGAAGTAGTTGATGTAGATTCAGGAAGTGAGGCATTCTGTACTCCAGAACGTTAAATTCCCCCTTTTCTGGAGTGACCTAAAAAGTTCATAAAGTAAAAGAGTTGGACTTTCCCTAAGGCTTTCAGATTATTCTGAAACTGACCTATGACATGGGCAAATCTTTTTTTTTTTTTTTAAAGATTTTATTTATTTATTTGACAGAGACAGACAGCCAGCGAGAGAGAGAACACAAGCAGGGGAGTAGGAGAGGAAGAAGCAGGCTCCTAGCAGAGGAGCCTGATGTGGGGCTCGATCCCAGAACGCTGGGATCACGCCCTGAGCCAAAGGCAGACGCTTAAGGACTGCGCCACCCAGGTGCCCCGACATGGGCAAATCTAAGAGTAACAGTGAACATTGAAAAGCCATGGAAAGCAGATTAACAGCCTCCTCTTTTATTTTTTTTAAGTTTTTATTTAAATTCCAGTTAGTTAACATACAGTGTAGTATTAGTTTCAGGTATACAATATAGCAATTCAACACATCCATACAAGACCCAGTGCTCATCATGACTAGTGCGGCCCTTGATCCCCATCACCTATTGAGCCCATCCCCCAACCCCTTCCCTCTGGTAACCATCACTTTGTTCTCTTATAACGAAGAGTCTGATTCTTGGTTTGCCTCTCTCATTCCCCCCCTTTTCTCATTTGTTTTGTTTCTTAAATTCCACATATGAGTGAAATCATATAGTATTTGTCTTTCTCTGGCTTACTTTGCTTAGCATAATACTCTCTAGCTCCAACCATGTGGTTGCAGATTTCATTCTTTTTGTGGCTCAGTAATATTCCATTGTGTGTATGTGTCTCTCTCTCTATATGTATACCACATCTTTATCCATTCATCGGCCGATGGACACATGGGCCATTTCCGTGATTTGGCTGTTGTAGATAATGCTGCTGTAAACATCAGGGTGCATGTACCTCTTTGAATTCGTATTTTTTTATTCTTTGAGTAAATACCTAGTAGTGCAATTGCTGGGTCAGAAGATAGTTCCATTTTTAACTTTTGAGGAACCTCCATACTGTTCTCCAGAGTGGCTGTACCAGTTTGCATTCCCACCAGCAGTGCAAGAGGGTTCCCCTTTCTCCATATCCTCGCCAACACCTGTTGTTTCTTGTGTTGTTGATTTTAGCCATTCTGACTGGTGGGAGGTGATATGTCATTGTAGCCTCCTCCTTTAAAATAACTTTCCTCCCATGGGGCGCCTGGGTGGCACAGCGGTTAAGCGTCTGCCTTCGGCTCAGGGCGTGATCCCGGCGTTATGGGATCGGGCCCCACATCAGGCTCCTCCGCTATGAGCCTGCTTCTTCCTCTCCCACTCCCCCTGCTTGTGTTCCCTCTCTCGCTGGCTGTCTCTTTCTCTGTCAAATAAATAAATAAAATCTTTAAAAAAAAAAAATAACTTTCCTCCCAATTTTAAAATAATAAAATGTTGGGGTGCCTGGGTGGCTCAGTCGTTAAGCATCTGCCTTCGGCTCAGGGCGTGATCCTGGCGATCTGGGATCGAGCCCCACATCAGGCTCCTCTGCTAGGAGCCTACTTCTTCCTCTCCCTCTCCCCCTGCTTGTGTTCCCTCTCTCGCTGGCTGTCTCTCTCTGCCAAATAAATAAATAAAATCTTTAAATAAATAAATAAATAAAATAATAAAATGTTAAAAGTAATTTCTACATGTTGATGACATCCAATTTTGAAGATCAAGAAGAGATAGCCACTATCTTAATATATATCCTGTCAGTCTTTTTTCTCTTTATACATACATATTCTTTTTACAAATGGAGCTCATACTATGTATAATGTTTTGTAACTTGTCTTTTTCACTGACTATCATGAGCATTCTCCTGTGTCGTCAAATACTCTTCCTTAATGGTTTCTTAATGGTTGTATGTTAGTCAGACACATGAATATACAATTAGCCAGTCTTCTGTTGAATGTTTAAGTGTTTCTGATTTCTTTCTTATTAGAAATAATGCTGCAACAAACACACTGTTACATAAGTCTTTGTGTGTGTCTCCAGTTCCCTGAATGAATGTCAGGGAGTGGGATGCTACATCAACAGATATGAATATTTTAAAGACTTTTGATATAAACTATCAAATCTGACCACATTCTTGAAGGACCTTATTAAAAATACTAGTCATAGCACTCACAGCTTTATTCTTGAAGGGTTTTAAGAAGTCAGTTTCCCTGTTTCCCTATATGACCAGTTATGTGAAGGCCTCTGGGATTCCTTTTCCCTCGCTGTATTCTTGATGAAAATGATTGTGTTTACTTTTTGTGTTTGACAGATTAGGGAGCAGAGACGTAAGGTACTTTGTAATATGGTTTTACTTAGTAATCATCAAGCTGTTGCTTATTTTTTGATATTTGTGCCTAGTAAGCAATGGTAGTGACCACAGTGAGACCTGAGGCAACTTCATTTCGCTGTTTCCAAAGATGAGGTCTGTAGAACATGCTGGAGCAGCTTTAGGTTAGTGTAAGCCTCACCGAGGATGAAGTGCATTCCGGTTTTTATGTGCATGCCCCGTGCTGCCTGTCCTGCCAGTGGAAATGACCTGGAAAGGGGGAGGGGAAGAAGTTGATGGAGAGGGTAAACACTATTTCTTCTGGGGATAGAACTTTAATGATGAGCTCGATGTTCTGCATAGACAGCTGCGTGGTCCTAAACAAGTCTTGTCTTATATGATTAATGTATACCAGGGGATCTCCTAATGGAATTAGGTCCTTACCAAGGTGAAGCAGTTGCTCTTCATTCATTCTTTTCATGTACACCTGCCTTCATGATAAGCAGACACCCATTAACCCTGTCTCCTTCAGCCACTATTGAACTAAGAATCTGACAGGCTGCTGTAGGTAGACGTGACCTATTTTAGCACTGGGGAGATGAACAAAGAGTGAGGGTTAGAGACAGTGGCCTACAAGGATTGAAAGAAACTTCAGAAATACAGTTCCAGCTTCTAATTTTATTAGCACAGTCAATCCCTAGCTTCAAAGAATGTATAGTGTTTGAAGAAATAAGATACATACACAGGAAAAGATTAAAAACCAAAACAAATTAAAAAACAGCCCAGGGCCGTGGTTTAGTGCCAAACAAGAAGCACCAATAGTAAGGGCTTTCAGATTTCAGAGGGAGAGAGAACTTTGGGCCCCAGAGATCAGCACCTCATGGTGGAGAGTGTGTTTAATTTTTGTTTTTATTTTTTAACTGGGCCTTGAAGAGTGGGATTTGAAAATTGGAGGCCATTCCTCCCCCACGAGGTGGTATAATTAAAGTCAGAAGATGTCTGGAAACAAGGAGTAGGTAATTTTGGGTGGTGCGACGGGTTTGTTAGAAGCATCCATCTTTCGGTCACTTGGCTGTATAATTTGGAGACGATCTCCCAAAGCTCCTTTTCTTCCAAAGCCCCTTTTCTTACAGAGCAAGCAGCATTGTAAGTTGTATTTTTTATAAGATTTTATTTATTTATTTATTTATTAGAGAGAGAGAAAGGGAGAAACTAGAGGGAGAGTAAGAGGGAGAAGCAGACTCCATGCTGAGCAGAGAGCCCGATGTGGGACTCGATCCCAAGACCCTGGGATCATGACCTGAGCTGAAGGCAGACACTGAACGACTGAGCCACCCAGGCGTCCCAAGTTGTATTTTTTTTTTAATTAAAGTATAGTTGACACTAATCTCAGGTGCGCTACATAGTGATTCAACAATTATATACATTATGAAATGCTCACTGTGATAAGTGTGCTGTGATATTATTGACTATATTCCCTATGCTATACTTTTTATCCCCGCGACTTATTTATTTTATAACTGGAAGCGTGTACCTCTTAATCCCCTTCACCTATTTCACCCTCCTTCTCCCCTTTGGCAACCACCAGTTTGTTCTCTATATTATGAATCTGTTTCTCTTTTTTGTTGTTTTTTGTTTGTTCATTTGTTTTTCTTAGATTCCACATATAAGTGAAATCATATGGTATTTGTCTTTCTCTGGCTTATTGCACTTAGAATAATACCTTCTAGGTCTATCCATGTTGTCGAGAATGGCAAGGAATGTCTTTTTTTATGGCTGATTAGTATTCCATTGTGTATATCTTTATCCTTTCATCTATCGATAGACATTTAGATTGCTTCCATAGCTTGGCTGTTGTTAATAACACTGCAGTAAACATAGGGTGCGTTTATCTTTTCAAATTAGCGTTTTCGTTCTCTTTAGATGAATACCCGAAGTGGAATTACTGGATCCTATGGTACTTCTGTTGTTGGTTGTTTGAGGAGCCTCCATACTGTTTTCCTGAGTCGCTGCACCAGTTTACATTCCCAGCAACAGTGCATGAGGATTCCCTTTGCTCCATATCCTTGCTGACGCTTGTTGTTTCCAGTTCTGTGTTGTCTTGCAGAGCCTAGAGCCTCTCTGTCAGTAGCTCTTTAGGGTTCAGAGATAACCAGCAGAGCCGAGGCTCCTCATCTTTCTGATGGGTTCACGGGGTCAAACCAGCAGCCCTAGAAATATACACTTAGGTAGTTTTCTGGAGTGGGTATAGAGTGTGACTCATAGAGTATTTGGGGAATCTAGTCATCTCTAGGTGAAGTCCTGGCTGAAAAAAAGATCTCCTTCTTTTTTGCAGGGCTTAACTTCCTAGGGAAATTTACTACCCCAAAGCCTTAAAGTTCGCTGAGCTGTCAGTCAAGCCTCATAAAGCCTCAGGGTTTATAAAACCCTGAAGTTATTGGCAGTACCCATTGGAGACTTTTACACCTTCAATGAAATCGTAGTACTGTGGGCTGTAATTCAAGTAATTCACAGAAGATAAAGATTACAAACATTTAGATACAAATATCTCCCTACCTTTTCAGATACTTAAAAACAATACCCCTTTCAACTAAAAGCTGACACTTGAATCCTGTAGTTTTACTACCAGGTGTATGTACTTTTAGATGCTCAGAAATGTTTTTCCTACTTAGCCCGCCTTGAAGACTACTGTTTGAGCTTCATTCTTTTGGTCAGCTAGGAGATTACCCCTTATTAAAATGTAAATCTTTCCTCTTAATATGAAATAATTATCAAACATTCATATGATAGCTTATCCTAGTTGAGTGGGATGAGGGAGAAGATGAGATAGATTTTGGGTTTGGAGCAGGTAAGAGGGATCCTCACCTTGGCCTTGGAGCAGGTAAGAGGGATCCTCACCTTGGCCGTTCATTGGGCTTTGAAGGCTGCTTGCCGGTGAGAGTGACGCCCTGAAGGAGGGCTGCTCTGAATGACCCCACCTCGGGCTATGAGTGAGGTAGTCTGCTGGGGGGTCAGAGGTCGCTTCACAGGTTACAAGTTGGGTGCTGTCTTTTAAAATTATTAATACAAGTGGCTAGGAAAGGTGTCTGGACCTAATAGGTAACATTTTGGGTTGGTTAGAACCTTGGATTGTATCATTGGGCACTAGGGGACATATTTATTAGGCACACAGGCTCTAGCTTTGCCAGGGGCCCTGTCTGAATCCCAAGTGGTGACAGCATTGGGCAGACTTTGTAAGGCTGAAAACCGGTGCTGCAGGAGTTGGGCAAGCAGGAAGTGCATTGACTTCCTGCCTGAGCCTTACCAAGTTTGTTAAGATCTGTTTGGCCCAATTTCTTTTCTTTTCTTTTCTTTTCTGGGGATGAGATTGCAGTTCTTCTTGAGTAAAGTTCCCTTTAATATCTTAATCTTTTGTGTAGGGAAGAGAGTAGGATTTAGCTCTGATAAAAGGGGTCTGAGCTTGTGGATGCATTTTCTTTCCTCCTTCCTTCTGATCCCTATTTACAGTAATCGGTTTTAAGGGTTATAAACTGTTACTTCTGCCTCATTTTCTTCCCGACCACTTGCTTCTAAATCAGATAGCAGCTATTGACATTTTAATAAAATCCCATGAATATGTTTGAGGATTTTGCATTAACCTCTAACACCATTTAATCAGTACTTCTTGGTGCTTCAAACCAGTGAATTATATATCTGCATTTTATCTAGGAAGCATTGACCTTTGGCACCGAAGGGTTAAGTATACCATTAAGACAAGTAGTAGTTATTTGTCTAATAAATGTCCCTGGCCCTTTGACTGGCTTGGTTCAATTCAATTTACTAATTCCCGTAATTCTTTTTTAAAACTTGTGTACATTTTTCTGTTGAGCATATGCAAAAATTGAAGTATAGCTTAGAAAATAGGATTGTATAGTGCATCCATACAGTGGAATATTATGCAGCAATTAAATTGTTTATGAAAATTTTCTAGGGGCGCCTGGCTGGCTCAGTTGGTAGAGCACGTGGCTCTTGATCTCAGGGTCGTGAGTTGAAGCCCCACATTGGGCGTGGAGCCTACTTAAGAAAACAAAACAAAAGCAAACCAAAACAGAACAATTTCCGATGGTGTGCAAAGGTGCGTACGATATGCAAACTGCATGTGTGGTACTTTCTCACCAATATTAAAAAATACTGACATGTATGAAGAAAGAGAAAGAAGACACATGCAGACCAGAAAGAAGTAAACCCAGTGTGAATAGTGAGTGCTTCTGTCTGGACGAGAGGATTAAGAATTACTGACATTTTTATTCTGTATTTTTACTTTTCTGTTGTTGCATGCAGTGTTTAACCTGGACTGGGTGTCACTTTTGCAATTAAAAATAGATCTAATAAGGGATTATAAATCATTTTGGCACCTACCTCAGTAAAGATTTAAAGTGTAGTGAACATGCAAGGTTAAATTAATGCTTTTTCTGAGAGACAATGCATTGTTGCTGCTTATACGTTTTTAAAATTCCTGAGAGTTTTCCACTTAGCACTTGAAGTTACCTTGTGTGTCACATGCAGTGTTCCCCCAGATCGGTGTTTCTTCAACTGGGAATGCTGGTGTTAGCTCACAGGGTTGCCGCAGCTGCTTGGAGAACAGTAATTCAGAGTCTTACAAAATTCATGGCAGTTATAAAAATCCTGAAGCATTTTAATTTTACTTCTGTCTTGTGAAATTAGGTTAGTTTATTTTAAAAATAAGCTTTTTATTGAAGTATAACACACATTCACGAAAGGGCACAAATCTTACGAATTTTCATAACCCTGGTAACCACTTCGTCCTATGTTTGTTATATTGTCTTTGACAAAATTTCATAATTCTACATAAGAAAATATATTTTTGTTCAGGGTTCTGCGGTCTCCAGAAGTTACACTCAAGATATTTTGTACTTTTTGTTCTCATAATTGCATTAAGTCTTTGAGTTTTTACATTTTTCGAGGACCTCTAAAGTTTCATTCAGAATATTGTCATTATTCTTAGTTGAGGGTAGGGAAATTGGCCCTTATAGATTAAAGATGCAAAATAATAACTGCAAAATTATTGACCTCTAGCCTCCGCAGATTTCACTTTTCTTCCATTTCCAACTGTGGCAGTGCTTTGCCCCAGTCAGCTGGTTGCGTGGAACTTGATTCCCGGGCTTGATTCCTGGAACTTGATTCCTAGGTTGCTAATCTGGAGAGGCAGATCAGCAGCCGGCAGTAAGTGTGTCAGGCCTAGAAACCCTACACTGAGCTGGGAGGAACTTTAGAGGTCATTAGCCTACAGGGGGAAACTGAGTCCTGGAAGGTTCTATGCCCTGCCCAGGGTCACGGACTTGGCACCAGAGCTGCATCTAGAATCCTGGTCCTAAGCCCCGTTAGGAAACCATGCTAAGCCCCTATTCTCATCTTAAAACTCACCCTTTCTACGAAAAATGCAGTCCTCAGACTGAAGTCGACTTCTCCAGAAAGATAAATAACCTAACACGTTTTTCAGCCAAACTTCTTAAACAGGGATAACCTGATAGCATCGACCTGTTTTGGAAAGTATCCCATGGGTTACTTCAGGTGAACGAGGGACGGTGTGGGGATGGTAGAAATGCCGGTCTGTAATTGTTTAGGGCAGTTCTGGGAGTACGTCCAACTGGAATAACCCTGGCAATAGGGAAAGTGTGGCGTGGTGTCGGCGTGTGACCCTTCCCTGGGGAGTGAGCTGTGTCAGGAAACGTGGCAGTGCTTCTGGAATACCGGGTCTTGTGTCTGTTCCTGGGCACTGGACAGGGGGACAGGCCACGGTGCCTGGGAAATGGCCATTGATGTGTTATGATTTTTCGTTTTTGAGATTTTGTTTCAGTTGCCTAAAGGTAGATAAGTAAATAAAGCCACTCTTTGGTTTTCCAAGGGAGGCCAGGCAACATATATTTAGTAAGTGTTGTTCACTGTGGTGGGCCCTGGGGACTTGGTGCTTAATAAAACATGTCTGTAAGGACTTACGTCTGTGGGGCTGGCAGTTCCAAGGAGAGGCCACCACTGCCCTCCAGAAATCTCGGTTCTGTTGGTATGTTGGATTCGTGACATGCATAAGGGTCTCACCAGAGCAGACTGACCTTTGCCTGCCTGTTAGTTTGTCAGCTTCCTCAGAGGCCAGGCTGATTGTTCCGTGCCCAAATGTCTATGGCTGTCCTTACTTTTGAGCTTTTGAGCATGTTTTCCCCTTGTTTAGACTGTCCCCTCCTCCCCTTCTTCTTCAAATCCTGCCCAGCCTTTGAGGCCCAACCTAATTCCCACCTTCTCTCCTCAGAAGTCCTGTGGCACTTCTCCCCATCCCCCGCTCAGCCTGCTGGAGGAGAGAGCGAGCTCTGCAGCCTGTGTCACCCGGGGCTGGAGCCTTTCCTGAATCTAGACCCCTTCATCTGTACGAATGGGAATAACAGATTGTCCTTGGCCCACAGTTGTGCCGACGAAATGAGTTCATACCATTAAAGCCAATGGAACAGTGTGTGGCACATGAGTTCTCATTAAGTATTAGATATTGTTATTCCTTGTCACGTGTCGTTAATCCGGCCTTCCTTGTGCTACTGTCTCACCACTTTAAGTCGTCATTTGTTGGCCTCTAGTGAAATTATAAAGCCCTCTCATGCAGAGAGTCTGGATTTTATACTTTTTTTTGGACACTTTTCAGTCCTACCTGCTCATATAATCGTTCCCCAGAACATATCGTGTAAAATGAAGCTGTTACTGTATTAAAAGAAAATAGATGGAACAGAGGTTAAGGAACGGAGGAGAAAAATAGGCTTCAGTTCACAGAGGGAGTGTTCTTACGATTCTCAGAGCATGTCATTTGTTCCCATTTGCTCTGTTGTTGAGTCCAATGAGCTCTTCCGTCACAGTCACTAGAAGTGTGAATATCATGTAGCAAGGATGCTAGCAGTTTCAGAGGTTGCCTTAGACGCTCTTCTCCGGGCCCACGGTGGAAGGGAATCTGAGACTGTAGATTCTCTTGTATCAGAGTATCTCAGAGCCGGTGGGGCATGGGCTGGCCATTACCAGTACATCTCCCATGCTGGGGGGCATAGGAAATTCGTGTGTGTGTGTGTGTGTGTGTGTGTGT